>NC_136069.1:1528350302-1528706568 GCF_964261635.1 Lissotriton helveticus
ATAAGTAATAACAGGGGACTCCATTCAAAAAAGGTGTCGACGCAGTCGCGGTCGCGTTTCAGCCAGATGATGTAGGCTTCATCAGGACATGGGTACTCTAATTTCGGGGGCCCTGGCCGAGCCTAAAGCCGGTGGAACCGGCTAGTCCAAAGGACCACCCACAAGGGTGGTGTGGGGGCCACTTTCTTTTCCCAGGTACTGCAACTAATATCTTTATGTCTCGAGTGTGTCCGCTCAGATAAGGGTGGGCTCCAAAAAACACGTTGCTAGCAACACACGGTCTCACTAAATACAGCTGGTGACACGAACAAACAATGTTCACCACGGCGTCAGTCACTTCACCGGAAAGTCTCTGGAGGGCAGAGCCCTGCAACTTATCCATCCTGAATAAACAGTGACCTCTCCATAACCTTCCTCAATCCTGCCTGACAACTGAAGTTAATTCAGTCCAAAAGTACTGTGCTTCACTCGAGTATCGTGTATCAAGCCAGTGATCAACAGAACTAATATCCACTAAACCTTCCGCCGTTACTGCCTTCTCCAGAGCAGAGTATGGGAGCATCACCTCCTGTGCCAGCATAGGTGTTCCCTAGTGAAATGAGCACACAAGTTGGCCTAACGGCTAGGGCGGTCGACATCGAATCTGGGGAACCAGGTTCGAGTCTCGGCAATGACGCGGAACATCCTGTGATTCTGGGCAAATCACTTAATCTCCCCGTGCCTAACAAAAAAATAAATTAACGAATGTGTTCTCATGTAATGCAACTGGTGCTCTGTAAAGCGCTCTGATACCCGATTCGAGTCAAGTTTGCGCTCTATAAAACTCTGAATTAAAAAAAGCAATTTCTCCAAGAACTAAATATGATCAGACTTCATTTTCGATGCTGTCTGAGGTACATTGGGTACAGAATGTTCCAGTCTACTCATTAAACCAGTGCAAACCGCCCACAATACTGATCTTCATCACAGCCAGAACTTTTTCCTTGTTGAACAATAATTTGATGTGACAGACTTTAGAGCTGGTGATGCCAGTAGTGTGTGTGATAGTTGCTGCAAACTCCATGTACAAGTAGCAGCTTTTCAGAAGGAACGCTGTGTGGACTCAGACCTAGCCACACACAGTACTGTAGCTGGCCATTCACCACATGGAATAATCTCCTAGCCAAATCAGACAATGGGTTATTTGTTCTTTGCTCCAAATGACCTTCTAGACTCAACAGCATACTCAACACCATACAATGCACCAGGATCCTAACATGATATATATAATACTGTTGTCACTTTACTGAATCATTTATCTCAGATTAGTAAATCAGAGTGGAGCCATTCATGCCACATCCATTGGAAAAATCCTCAACTGCACCATTCATCAAGAGAACACGTGTACCCACTACTGATAATGTACATGTTTCCGCACAGGGAACTTACATGGGGTCTCTACCCAACCTACAGGTACACAAATAAAAAAAATACACCCTGCATGGTAAGAGGGTGATATGAAGGGGAAAAACAGGAGATTAACTTCTCCTCCTGGCGAGCAGTATGGCAAGGAGGCGGCTTTGGCCTGACAAGGCAATGATGGACATCTTCCTTCTGCTCCCATATCATTTGGAGGGTACCCACACCACAACCCTCCATTCATATCCCAAGCCCAGTTAACATATTAGCCCTCAAAGTGCTATATAAAATGTTTGAGAAAAAAACAGCTTCTTAACTAACGTAGTCAAAGAATATGTACTTTGAAGTATGACAGTACAACAGTCATACTGTAGAACCACTGCAGTTTACACAGTCACTGGTTATTGATTCAAGTGAAGTGAATCAACTCCAAATACCTTCAATTTTGACCCAATGCAGTATAAACAAGACTGGCTGCAGAAAGTCAGAAATGTGCCTGAACCTCTGACTGCCAGCATAAGATAAGAAGACTCCCATCCAACTTGAAAAATGCTTTTGCTGGCAATGGCGGCCACCACAAACAAAAAGTGGTTGGGAGAAGAGAAGGGGTCGAGAAAGGAAAGAAAGGAAAACTTGCCTGCAGCTGCCAACCACCTCCTGTGTTGCGCCTTGGTGTTCTTCCTTGTCCCACCAGACACTGACTATGTCTCAGACTCCCTGTGCAATCCACGTGCTGCGGATTGGCCTGAGTGGACTGAAAAGACGATCCACTCAGGACAGTGAGTCTGTTCTGTATTTCCAGCCCAGTTGTTCAATACAGCCAGGTTAGAGAAACCTAAGTGCGTATGTGTGTTTGGCCGGCCAAACACACATACGCACTTAGAAGCGCACATAGCACTCCACCTCCCATGGCCCCGGCTCGGCCCCTCCCTACTGCACGCTGGCTCAGCCAAAAACTTTATTTTTCAAGTACTGGCTCTGAGCCAGTGGGGCGACGCTCCTCAGCCATTGCGGATGAGCCACCCCTATTTGCTGGCTTGAGATCCTCACCTTGACATTTGTCGCCTTGATAGAAGAGCCCATCTAAAACTAAAAAATAAAAAAATAAAAACACACACACACACACCTGCCTTCCAGCAGCAAACAAAACAGCATAAAATAGGAAATAAAGCAGGAAATAATGCTCTATAAATTCAGCACCTATAGACACTTGGGGTTGTGTTTTGCTTTACAAAACTAACCTACTTTACCCTTATGGCCTTCAACTGTAAACTCTTGCTGCTGTGTACTTCTGTTATTCCTTCTACATCAGAAAATAATGTATGGGTGGTGGCGTGGCAAGATGAGACAGCGGGACAGGCGAAAACGTGAATGTAGAGCATAATGTGAGAGTTGGCTCAAAGTGCAAATTACCAGATTCCTTGAAAGTAAACTAGTCAAGTCTGAAAAATCTAGTCACACCCCTGAGCTTCTTGGCACATCAGGAAAACCAAATCACGTTATCAGCCCCAGGCGAAGGCAGAGTAAATATTCCGGGTACAGAGAGATAATTAGGCAGACACCAAACAGATAACAGGCAGTCATTCCTCTATTTAAACTTCCTTTCTGTTTTCTAACTTTTTAGTAAAGCTTCTGTTTGCAGGATGTAAACTCACTTAACACAAATTCCAAGACTTCCAATTTATGGTTCTCAAAGCCGTACACAAAAAAGGAAATATCAACTTAAAAGTTAAGGCAAAATCACAATGGAACAGGTCACAGTAGCACTGCTAACACATCTGCTGTGGCCTTGCATCCTGGAATTTAGGAAGTGACCGTAAATTGCCATCAGAACTTCAGTGATACATTATGATCATCTTGATAATCTGAGTTCAAAGAGAGTTTATCAGCTATTCAACATGGACACCATTGTTCATTAAGCCTGTACAAACTAAGGAGAAACTTTTCATACAATAGGGGGATAAAAAGGGAAAGCACAACAAAATCATAATGACACAATGCAAGATGCATTGATATGTACAGCACTGAAATTGTATCTTAATAAAAGGCAATATGAGCCAGTACTTCCTAATTTTGTTCAGAGACAAAGAAACACAAAACGTCCAAGCGTAAATGTAGAAAAAAATATACAGATAGAGGGTGTATGATTATAACTTCTGAAGACCACATCAATTAACAAGTTGGAATCTCTCAGAGGATATAAATAATTATAAATGGGTACCACCAAAACAGGGCTGATTTACACATGAGAAGTTTTCAAGTACAGAGAGCAAAGGCCGAGTTCTATGATGTCATTTGGAACCCAGAAAATGAAAAAACTCACTTTTAAAGAAAGTTACTCCCCAACAACTTTATTTTATGAATGCCACCCTTAAACGTCCCTTCCTTATTAAGCCGATTCTAAAGATCAGCAGTGCAGGAGGGTAGGGAATAATAGGGGGATCATTCAAAATATGGCCCTGCTTAACTTCTTCACATCCCACTCTCTCTCCCATACTACAATACAGAAATTTGATGGCTTATATCTATCCTTCCATCTTCCCAACTACAATCCATAACTGTATCCCTTTGTCAAGTGGGGTTGTGACTCCCCTACTCGTGCAGCTAAAGGGAGTTCCATTGAGGCTGAAGGGCTGCTTAGCTTGGCCACAGTAAAATGAGGATTAGTTCTATCTGCAGACAATAACTCATAAATAACACTTTAAGGAATCACAAGGCAGACGACTGCAAAGTACAGAGATAGACCCAGAGACCAAGAAACAATGCAAAGGGAGAAAAAACGTCAGAAATAAAAGCAAACAGAGATGGGGGGAAAGAGTATGGTAAGAAAGAAAAAGTTTAAAACAGAAATATGGAAAGAAAGAATTGGGGAAGACGGAAGTAATGAAGGGTGAAAGGAAGGAAGGTTGAAAGAAAGGGTTTAGGGAAAGTAGTCGGGGTAAAAAGGAAGGGCATATGGTGGAAGGAACAAATGGTGAAAGGAAGGAAAGGGTAAAGGAGAGAAGGTTGACTGGGTGGAACTGTGTACGATAGATAAAAGGGTGGAAGGCTGGACATGTGAAAGGTTCAGAGGGATTCTTCTAGGAAAGCAAGTGTCTTACTCATGAAGTGTCATTCTAGGTATGGTTCAAAGTGGGGGGCGGGGGGTCAATTTTCTGGATACCTCCTTGTCACATCCAAATAGTAAAATAAATATATGGCATTTATCCAATCCCACAGGCCTACTACCGCCGACAACATCCTCCACTCAAATTTTATTCACAAATGCCTGACATCATTCCTCCCTTTACAACCACCATCAACTACACCCTCGCCTTTCCCAAAATAGTTTAAAAAAAATCTTGCCCACATACCAATCTCTCCCACCACTTCAACACCTGAGTGAGTGACCCAACGAAGAATGGCCTTAAGAAGACTACTGAACCCACTTTAAGTGTGTGCGAGTCCTTTCGAGCCAGTAAGGATCTCCAGAATTTTCCTTTTTACCAGAGACCCCCGGAGCATGTTATGTTGTCTCGTGCTGTGCTGTCTAGAGCTTGTTGTGTTAAACAAGGAACCTACTGTACCATCATTCCATGACTTACTTCTCAGAGATTGTGTGGTTTGAAGGACTGGTGAAGGTCCGGTGGCACTATAATCCTTAATTATTGTACCCGTTTTCTTCTGGTAAGTTCCAACCACTCTAAGGGGTGCCCTCAGAGCCATGGATGCTGCATCACTAGACAATCATGACTGCGTCTGGACATCACTGAAATGCAATCGCTTAAGACATGGACATGCTGAGCAAAGCGGGAACTCCCAATTGCATGCCTCAGGGTCCCTTCACAACCTGAAATCAGTGGAACTGGTCATAAACAGTAACCAATGACTCAACCTGAGCCTGGAGGCGCGGTTAGTTCACACATTTCAGAGTTGAGATGTTGTCACCTTTAGATGGCAGGATTGCTGGGGCTGGCATATGAGCCACTCGCTCAATTGTATGTGTCATCTAATTTAACTTCCTTTAACTTAGGGCAGCATAAAAATTAAGACAAAAACAGAGAGATCACAGCTCTTGAAGATACATTAGTGCATTTTGTCTGGCATCTACATTTCTTGGACCACAGCATAGAAGTCTGACATCTAATAAAACCTGTAAACATCTGAAGTTTACATAATCTTTGCAATCCATCTCCAAAGATTAATATTTTCCATGGTTAACAGAGTGTCTTACCACATGAAAGCTGCCAGAAACTTTTTTTAATTTTTTGTTGTGCCTTATTTTACCTGCCCTACCTTACTTACATGTAGATACAAACTTCTGGTGTTTTATTAGGTACAGTTCTGGGTCGACACTGATTCTATTAGATGTAATCACGGTCTCATAATGTGTTTGGGACAAAAGCCAACAAACATAACCTAGAGGAAACTCTGACTGCTCAACTGCACGACTCCTGTAGAGTTATTTACACCAAGGGGAGCCTTGGCTATCCAACTGGAGCACTGTGGTAGCACGCGGTGTGGGACACCACAGGTTAAGAATACCCACCAAATATAATCACCTGTAGTCACTGGCTACCACTGGACAAGGAGAAAAGGTCTCACACAGATGCAGATGCTATAAAAATACAGAGTAAAAGGTATTCATCACCATGTTATCTACAAATAACCACCAACAATGACTTTAAATGAATCTGACAACACATTTTATCCCCTCTTAAACTCCATAGTGATGGAATCTTGTGAAGAGGGGTGACTGGCAATTTCCAGTACACACAGCATGCAGGGCTCTTGAGAAAACACAGATACTTGTCTAGGTTTTCTTCCTCTTTGGAATCTGCATCTACAGATAGGCAATCGCTTTGATTCAAGAGGAGCACACAGCGCCCAATAGAATAAAGTTTTATGTGAAATGCAGCACAACTTGCCTTGCATGCAGTTCTCAGGTCCTGTGGGAGCCAGTGTGCGGATACCACAATTGGGATAACCCGAGCAAACATCCACTCCCCGCAACCACCTGGAGCAGCATGAGTGGGCTTATGGAAACCGATTAGAAGATTGAGCAACATGAGAGAAAGCCTGTCCATGCTCAATCAACATGAAACTGTCTTAAAGAAGAAAGAGTCTGACTTTCCACAACAGTGAAATGTTACTGTATCACGCTCTCATGTCTTCCTAATAGACCGTTAAAGGGTAAACGAGAAAGCATTAGCGATTCCAAAGATCTTGCATAGAACATTAGCTCGGGAGCTGCAGCATCTAAGACCTGATTGAAGATAACCGGATGTTTTGCACAAAAAAAAGGGAAGATACATTCTGTTTTCTTCTGATTGAGAGGATGTAATACAGAGATAGAGCAGCGATGGCGTATGATCCAGGTGAACGTCAATGAAAAATGCAAAATGGACAAGTGCCCTAACAGAGGTGCCAGGAGTACCTTTTCTTTCCCAGTGAATGTAGTTGTATATCACTCCCAAAAATAGTCTACTTAGAAATTCTTATGAGAAGTTCAAACTTCTAGCAGTCAAAAAAGTAGATCATCTTTCAAACTTTTAGCATGCCAGTGGCAAGTCAAGCCATCAATGAATAAAGCAGGAAGTCACCTATCAGAATGGTGTGACCAACCTTAATGTCATTGCTCTTAAAATAATAAGACATGGAAACTACTACCATTCAGTTTCAGTTTCATCAACTTTTATTCGATTATCAATTCATATAATCATAAAAAGTACATACGAAAAGATTATCAACAGATGAATGGGTTTAAAAATATTTCAGAGTGTAAACGATTTTTAGTACAAGTTAAAATTTCAGTTCTGTATGATTCTAGTTAAGCTTGGAGCATTACGACGTATTGTTAAGACTGCTTTGAGGTAAGTTACTATAAGTTTGGCTTCATGTGGCGTGTTCAAAGATTGCAAATAGAGAAACGCAGAGTAACATTGTCTGTGGCCACTGGATCGAAGGAGTGGGATGATCCACTTTTGTCGTGGGTGTTTATAGTATCTGCAAAATAGAACGACGTGGATCGTAGACTGTGGGGAGATTCCATCACAGGGACAGTTCATCAGTTTGCAAGACCAGTCGTGGGTTACCGGAAATGAGGCCAAACGAAAAAAGGTGTTAAAGCGTAATCTTGTTAGTAAAAACTTTTCATGGTTTGTTAAAAAATACGTCAGATAGGGTTGTATGCCTTTGCCGGATTGAAGGGCGCAGATTTTTTCATTTGATGGTTTTGAGATCTCTGCCTGATTCCGTAGTTCCCTCAATTGACCCATGCACATTGATTTTAACTGTTTCCTGGAAATATCTTCTGCAGAGGCAGGCTCATCGAGGTAGGACTGACGGTCCAGGTCTTTGAAAAAGTTCCATATATAGGATAGCCAGGGAATTTTCCGCCAGTTCGTCAAGGCTAGACAGTCTGTAATCAGGGAACGAGTTAGGTGACATTCGGGGTTGGTCCATATTCGATGCCAAAGTAAAATTGGCTGGCAGCGGATGGTGTCGATGATATATTCCATGCCAAGCTCACGGTGGGAAGCTAGTATCGGGGAACTTTGGGGAAGGGCTAATATGTATTTTATAAAGGCATTTTGAATTACCTGTAGCTGTTCTGTGCGACCATAGCCCCAGACTCCTGCTCCATAGGTGGCCACACTATGGCATTTAGCATAATATATGGACAGGAGTTCGGGTGGCACTGGTTTCCCCAGTTTCCTCGAAAAGGAGGTCAGTGCCGATGTTGCACGATGGAAGTGGAGATTTCTGGCGTCGATTGCCTTTCGCCAGTTCATTGCTTCGTCCACTAAGATTCCCAGGTATGGGTAAACTGAGGTTTTTTCCAGTTTTATTTTGTCAACCGTTATCGTTTTGGGGTTTTTGACCCTGGGACCAATGTGCATTGTAAACGTTTTCTTAATGTTTATTTTGAGGCCAAGTGAATCCATGAATGTTGCGTATTTATTAATTTGTATCTGGAGTTGGTTCAACGTCCGTGCTAGAATGACAGAGTCATCAGCGTACAGCAATGTGGGTATCGGACGGTGATTTATCTGGGGTAAGTCCTGGCTCCCTTTCAGCATAGCCTGTTCAAGCCCGTTTGTATAAAGATTGAACAGGAAGGGAGCCAGTACACATCCCTGTCTTCCTCCCTTTGTTATTTGAAACGGACGGGACAGCTCGCCGCTGATGCCATATCTAACTCGTCCTACAGCGTTAGAGTAGAGTTCTCGTAGGAAAGTTATTATTAGAGGGTCCACTCCGAGGTCACTTAGTATTTGCCAGAGTTTTGCATGTTGAACGCAGTCAAATGCCGCACTTAGGTCGACATAGACAAGGAAGATGTTACCTCCTTTAGCGTGAACGTATTTCCCAGCCAGGAGGACGAGGTTAAGAGCCTGTTCCACAGTCCCCAGCCCCCTCTGGAAACCATATTGCAGGTTGGTTATGATGTTGTTCTCCCGGGCCCAAGATTGTAGACGGTCCAGGAGTACTCGGCCCGCGATCTTACCCATGGAGTCCTAGAGGGAGATTGGTCTGTAGCAGACAGGGTCGCCTTTTTTGAAAATTGGTAGAAGGATAGATGTTGACCATGAGTGGAAAAGGCCGACCGACATTACAGCTGACATGACCCGGGTGATTAATTGTGACCAGAAGTCTGTGTTGTGAAGAAACAGGTCCATTGGAACACCGTCAGGGCCAGGAGCCTTGCCAGGTTTGGAAGCCCTGATTGCTTTCATAACTTTGCTGAGATGGAAATGGGTCTTTATCGGGTAGATGTTGTTTCCACCTTGCTGATTGTCGTTTATTACTGGACAGTTATCTTCTGCAGAATCGGGAGATGGTCCAAAGATTTTCGAGAAATGGGAGACCCAGTCTTCTTCGGTGACTGCCACGTCAAGATGGTCAATTTCTGAACTGTTGGCCAGGAAAGGAGATCTTATGACTTGCCAGAAAGAGGTGCTGTCTTTTCTTTGGGCAGAGTCGTGTAATTGCGACCAAAGGTCTAGTTTAATTTGCTTTTTACGGTCTTTCCTAGCGAGGTTATATACTTTTCTTAGATTGGAGATTTCCTGGGAATCTCTTGAGGGTCTATGTAGGGCTTCTTTAAGGGAAGAAAGTGCCTTCCGACAGGCGGTGTCGAACCAGCTCGTGGTGGGGGGCTTTTTGTTCCTTTTTGACTTGACAAATAGTTCGTCCCTTATTGTTTCCTGAATGCTTTGGAAACTACTAACAACTTTGTGTGGGGATGTCTCCAAGGACAAGCAATCGGATAGCCAGTGTTCAGTTTTTTCAAGGACCCTCTGCATCGTCTCATCTGGGTCGATCTTGGCCCATTTCACTGAATAACCGTTCAGTCTGCTCATGGACAGTGTTTGCTGGTTGAGAGAACTTGGCTTTGCAGGGTGGCCATTTACTGATTTCATGGTAATACTTGTACTAAGTGGGTAGTGATCACTTGTTGGATTAGACCCAATTTCGAAATCCCTAGTTGCCCTTTAAGTGTGTGGGAGGCTATTACATAGTCTATAGTTGTAGAATAGCCTCTTCCATGGAAAGTTGGTAGGAAGTCCTGCTGCGGGTCGACCAATTCATTTACATAGTCCAGATCTAAGGAAAATAAGATGTCGTTCAGTTTGTTTCCACATATCGAGTGCGCGAAATGGGGTATGGGGTTGCCAAGTTCATTTTGCAATCCACAGATTCCCTTTGTGTGGTTTGGGCACAGAAAGAGGTTAAAATCCCCACCCCAGATTGAGTAGGTTGTAGTTAAGTTGTTATTGCTTTGTAGTGAGGATAGGAATGTAGCGATCTCTTCTAGAGTGGTCCAACAATCCGAGGTACAAGAGTTATTGTAATAATTAATAAAAACATAATTGATACCTTTGGATGCTGTTATCTGCATGATTTGGAAAGTTGGAGAGTCCTTTAGTAGCTTCACTCTGAATGGAAGAGTGTTTGAAACATAGGTCGTTAGTCCCCCCTTGGGTCTGCCCATGTTTCCCTGCACTGCTGAGGTGAAAACAGTTTTATAGCCCGCAAGATGTAACGGGGTTGTACACCAAGTTTCTTGTAGGCAGAGTATCTGGTGTTCCCTGGCTGTGTCAAGCCATGACTCCAGTGTTATTTTTGCGGACAGACCTGCGACGTTCCAGTAGGCGATGGAAAGGCTCAGGTTTGTGGAGTCGAGGGAGGCATGAGGGGGAGATGTTTCTACCGTGGTGCTCACAGCCGGGGTATCTGTCAGATGGTTTATCTGGGCCTGTGGGATGTTAATAGAGTCTTTGGGAGTTTTGGTTTGATGATAGTGTGAGTCGGGGTTGATTCCAAGGGGTTCCGGAGGTATGGTATGGGTAGCGTTATGGTTTTTATGGGTATGAGGAATGGGCTGCGGTGGCACTCGCCTCTGGCTTTGATTTACTAGTTGGACTGTAGTATTGAGGCTTTTACTCTTTGGTTCAGCCCAGGATGGTCAATCGACCATCTCAAGGCAGTCGAAACGATTTTGTGTTGGGAAGCCCTGCCAGCCTTCATAAGAGTGGAAGGGTCTATCTTGCCTGTATTGCCTCGGCCAGTCTCTCGAAGCGTTTCCGCTTCTGTGGTCGTAGGTGTAGTCCATCTGTTTCCACTGATCAGTTTGGGGCTGGTGCCAATTCCAAGATGGGGCGTAATGATGTTGTCTCGCTGGGGGATAGAAGAAGGAGAGATGTCGGGCATCTATTCCCCCCTTTTTCTCCAGCGAGGGCCATGCACAGATATAATCCACAGTGGTGGGGTCTCTGCATGTTACTATAATACAGTCCCCACGGGTCGATTTTGGTGTTTTACCTACCCACACTACCCTACGGACTGTGGAGATCCCTCCCGAATGGTGGGATTCTAGTGGCCTGTTGATGCTTAGCCATTGCATGACTTTGTTTTTAAGTGATCATGCGGTTTCCGGTGTGTCGTCCGTTAGTTCTGGTACGCCGGTAAGGACTAGTGTGTATGGAGTGGCTTCTGGAGGCAAATGGGCTGGGCTTCTAGGTCCTGGTGCTTTTTTGGTAGGCTTTTTGGGAGATGACTGAGAGACCGCTGGTTTAGGGAGGTGAGGTGCAGAGTTTTTTGGGTGTTGAGTTTTGTTTGGTTTGCCTGTTGCCGGCCCTGAAATGACTGGGGTAGCCGGACCTATGCTGAGTGTTTGTTGGTTCTGCACCTCGGTGATTTTACCCTTCTGTGCTCGGGGGGGTTACATTTTGTGGATTTTGGATCAGAACGTTTTGTTTTTCGGTTTCTTGGGGGTACTATGATTGGGGTTGGTTGTTTTATTGCTTTGGCTGAGTGTGATTGGATAGGAATTTTGGAGGACTGAGGGACGTTTCGCGGCCCGTTTTTCACTGGATGTATGTTGGTATCAAGGAGTGTTGCCGACAGAATTGCCATTTGGGCTTCAAGGTTCCTGATACTTAGTTGAATAGGTTTCAAGTGATGGACCAAAAGGTCTTTTGTTGCAATTAGTACTTGTGAGGTAACTTTACATGTTTTACAGGGGTTGTCAATTGCCTCGTTGAGGATTGTACAATGCGGAAAATTGGTTTCTGGAGGACATGAAGTGGTTGATTGCAGAGATTGTGTTGTATGTTTTGACGGCCCCATGGCATAACCTAGGGAGGGAGCCGCACCTCCTACGTTGCCGGTGGGATTTATACTGCCTAGTTTTGGAATGGCTCCTTCTCTTTCTCCTCAGAGATACATGTCTATGCTGGCCTGAGATCCTTCATGAATTTGGCAGGCTGCTAAATCAGGGGTTGCCTCTAGATCGTCAGATACTGATGATTGGTCAGACTCAAATTGCGTTACAGATAAGTCTACTATAGACGGGACTGTGTTAATATCAGGAGCAGTCACGGTCACGGGCAGAGAACAGTTTGAGGAAATTTGATGAATAGGGGAAGTAGCGGTTGCTAGGGTGCCCAGAGATGATCGTTTTGCATTCATGAGATCCAACAACACTCTTTTTTCAAGGAGAGAGATACTCTGATTGATTACCTCGTGTGTCCGTGAGATGAATAAGTCAATTGGTCCCGTTATTTGAGCTACCTCTTGGGCATTCTGGGATTTGATCTTTGTGTTACTCCTGGTTTTCGGCGGCATGGTTTTAGGTCTTTTAGCTGCAAAACCAGGGCCGAAAGGTGGGTAGCCCGGTCCGGTCTCTACCGGCCACTAACGGGCAACAACGGGCCCGCCCTTGGCCCGGGCTGCGACCCGCGCGCGTCCCGCGTTGCGCGGTACTGTTTCACCTATGTTCCTTTTTCCTTGATTGGAGGGGGCGTGGCACTGGGAGGGGGCGCGGCTCTCACGGGAAGAGGACTCAGCTGGTGTTGCTTGCTGGTCCTCGCAGTCCCGGTGCCGCGCCTCTCACCTCCGCTGCGGCCTCGGTGGAAAACTCCTCCTCACGCTGGTCACTGGGTAGGCTGGAGAACAAGTTGGCTACTCCTGTAGCACTGGTCCGACTTCTATGTGGCAGAAAACCTCTATGCGAGCGGCACCCCTACTATCATATCCATGGTGACAGGCAGCAGCTTTTGAGCACCACCAGGTCATGCAGGATCAGATCACGCACCAGGCCTACAATGACTGTCAGACACTCACAGGAAAAAGCAGTTATACAAATACACCAAAACTGTCCTCACCCAACTAGCAATCTTGCATCCTCCAGTTAGATAAAAAGAAGCTGGACATGGGTTGTCACATAAGAATCACAAATGAAAAGGCAGGTTTACCCAAGACACCTGCACAACTCCCACTTTTTAGAGCAAACAGAGCAAAACAAAGGTAAAATGGACGCAATGGTTTGGATTCACTGAAAGTTTGCACTTTTTTCCAGGTCTGAGATCAAACTATCTTTAAACCATATAGAAAGTGTGCTAGGAGACGGAATAGATCTGAATTTCCATGGAAGCATACCATTCAGACACCTTGAGGTCACACACCCATTCTCTCTCATAAAAGCGTAACCATGTATCCAGGAAGAATTATAACAGACAATGGTAGCATTTGTCAGGAATTTGTATTCACACACAAATAATACTTCAAGTCCTCCATTTCCATTTTTAAGCCTTGAAAATGTCACCTTAGTGGCTGGGAAGAAGGTTTTATATAAATTATGCCGTAAAAAACAGGAAAAGTCAATGTCTATAAGTCTAGCTTTAATGTACTGCACCCAGTACTCTCAAAGCTACACCCACGCCCTGCACTCACATGGATCAAAGCATGCACCAAAACCAAGAGAGAGCATCTACCTGTCCTAGACCAATGCAACATGAGCACAACCAAGAAATCATAAGAAGATGAATGAATGTATGAACCCAAGGGCTGAGGTACAGAGGACAAATGCAGGCATGTGCCTAGTGCACCATTCAAAAATAACCTGTAGAGGACGTCGTTCCACTGGGATTTAACAGAAGAGCGTGCAGGTAAATTATGTAGCCGACACGGCACATGCATTTTACACAATCTGAAGGGTTCAGAAAAGATATTTAGGTAAGTCAGCAAGACTGCATATGTATAAGCCAAATGGGATACGATAACTGCATGGATCACCAACCGTCTCACCTTAAATAAGAAGCAAGGAAGAAGGTTTATTATTCTCTTCAAAAGGGAATAAAATGCACCAGCGATCTTGATGAAATGTGGGCTAAAGGTAAGATTAGCACTGATAAGATCACAAACATTTTTGGCCATAGTAGCAGGTGCAGGGGGTGAGCTCAAAAGCTAGTCACTACCTAAAAGAGGAAAGGATGATTCCCTAGAAGCAACCTTTGTTTTATCTGCATTCAACTTCACATATTATTGGTAATCAAACATGCGACGGGGGCAAGACGTTCCCAAAGTTAAAGGGCAAAAGTTACTACAACTGTTAGTTGTATCAGGAGTTGAGTAGTTAGAAAAGTAAATCCAAAGAACGAATTAAAACAACTAAAGGGTCAAATGTTACATAGCTCTACAAAGTACATTCTAGTAAATAAATGTGTAGTGTTTTTACTTTAAAAAAGAAAAAACTTCACTTCACACAACAAGTAAATACAAAACACAATATTACAAACAGACAACAGAAATTTGGCCTCACTAGCATTACCTGAAACAGAGCGTTGTCTCAGTAGGTAGGTAGGTCTCTTAGCGTCGCACAATTTATATTTCATGCCTAAAGTGGTCATCAAAGAGTTCTCGATGTAAAACCCTCCACTCCTGAATGTCTCAGAGAGTTCACAATGCAAACCCCTCCCTTCCTAATGCAATTATTAGAGTTTATAACGTAAAACCTGAACTCATGGTAATGAGGCAGAGAAGTCCACGGTTGACACAGGGAGGGGTTGTGTGCTAGATACTTAGAATTAAGCAACACACAATACATCAATATACAAACATTGTTTTTCTTTCTTTAAAAAAAGAAAAGTGCTTTCATGCATACTGAACTAAACACTATAGTCAAACGGACAAATATTTACAAGATCTCAGGTTGAATTACAAATTGGAACCCCTCCTTTGAGTGGGCCACAGACTAAACAGGATGCACATCATGTATCCTAAAGGGTAGCACAGCGGGGAACTAACCAAGTAAATTTAGTCTTCACCTGTTACCCGTCAGATATCATGCAACAATTTATGTACCAGTGAGCTATAATCATAAAATCCTGCAATACTCCTATACAAGCCTACTGGAAAATGAGGATTTTCACAATCAAAAAGGTTACGTCTACAAGCTTTGTCAAATTGTTCCCAATGTAAAATGAGAGACCCATCATCTTTGTTACCGCATTTAATAATCAATAAGGTAGCACGGTTGACTTTAACAAGAGACTCAGCAAACATTTTAGACACGAGGTATACATTAACATGAACCATAAATCTTCCTCTGGAATATCAAGTATTTTCTGTTTGAAGACCAAGAAAAAGACATGGCTATTAAATAACCTCCTACTGAATTTGTCAGACAGTTGCAAATGTAGAGCCACTTCCACCCCCAGCAATCGTCACAGTTCAAGACGCAAAACGCTTTCCTACTGATGTTTAATGAGAAGTTACAATGTAAAAGTGGATTTGTACATTGGTCAGAGTTCACAGTGAAATACCCATTCCTACTATACTGGTCAGAGAGTTCCCAATCTAAAAGCCCTTCAGGTCGTATTTGTAGGAGGGTTCACAATGTAACACCCCTTGCTACAGAAGTTGTCAGAAAGTTCAGTGTGGAGTCCCATCCTGTATTTTTCATAGTTGACAACCCCATTTTTTTTACATTTGTGAGAGTTCACAATGTAAAAACCGAATTGGACACTTTACCCTGTACACATTTAGTCCGCGTGCCCTTACCCCGCACTTTTTGCACCGCAAAATCCTTTACAACGCAGGGACTTACAACGCAATCCATTACACTGCATTCCCCATTACAACTGAACTTAGTATTCTAACTCCACGGGGGGTTACTTTGGAGAATGCGTTGTAATAGTTTGTGGTGTAAAGCCCTGCATTGTAAAAGATTTTGCGGTGTAAAACATGTGGGGTAATGGCATGTGGAATAACATGCGGGGAAAAGGAAGTTTCCTGTAAAAACCCCTTCTATTATACTAGTCTGTGTTTGACTCCTTCCTGCAGTATTTGGGGAGGAGTTTAGACAGTAAAACCACTCCCTACTGTATCATCGTTCACAAAGTAAAACCTATACCTATTTTCTTTGATCTGGTTTGAGGTGTATGGCTCTCAGTTCTCTCAGTAGTTAGTGGGCCCAAACTCCCAGAGCCTACATACCTCAAACCGGGGACCACTGATGAAGAGCAGTCTAAGACTGACTCGGCGAGTTGAAGTCAGCAAAACTCATCAACACAAAAAAACAGCAAGTTAAGACCCAGCCAATGCTTCTTTTAGAAGGAAAAGTACTATAGTAAACACACAAACAATATTGTACACAAAATTACACATATATACAAGATTTCAAGTGGAATTGCAAACCGAGAACCCTCTTAAATGGGAGTCGCAGAATTAGAGGGTGCAAATCACATTCCCCAAAGGAATATCACACATGGCAACTAATCTGGTAATTTAGTCTTTTCCAATTTCCTGTATGTTGTATTTGGTGACCGTTTACGCACCAGCAGGTTGTAAACCTACCTACCAGCAATGCTGTTATATATGGGGAAAAAGTACTCTCAGGGTAACTTGGGATGCAGTAAAATCCTATCTTATAATGTCAGAGAACCCCTTCATACAATGTTGGTAACAGGATTAAACCATGTGAACCCCCTTTCTACTGCATTTGACCTAGGATCTGCGTTAACAACATCCCATAAGTTATGAGCAACAGAAATATTTCTTGTTTTTTTTCTCTTAGAACTATCAGGAAGATCTCTCGCTTTTTCTCCCTACCCGCCTTAAAGATCATAGTGATGGCCATGGTGCTCTCGCGCCTTGATTATGGCAATATCATCTATAATGGCGCTCCGGCCTAT
The DNA here is from genome assembly GCF_964261635.1 of Lissotriton helveticus. Lineage (NCBI taxonomy): Eukaryota > Metazoa > Chordata > Amphibia > Caudata > Salamandridae > Lissotriton > Lissotriton helveticus. The sequence continues at coordinate 1,528,367,162 of NC_136069.1, forward strand.
GCCATCCACCGGCTGCAGCTAGTGCAGAACCAGGCTGCCCGCCTGATTCACGGCCTGCCTAAATATCACCGCTCCACCCCTTTATTGCAGGCACTGCACTGGCTGCCAGTGAGAGAGCGAGCCTTATTTAAGCTTGGCTGTCTCACCTTCCAGGCTAAAATGGGCACTGCCCCGGAGTTTATCTGCTCCGCTGTTAAACCCTATGTACCGGGCAGAGAGCTCCGTTCTACCCATCAGGCACTCCTCACCACTCACCGGTTTAGGAAGAAAAAGGCGGGTGGAACCAAATTTGCAGTCCTTGCCCCTATGTTTTGGAACTCCCTCCCCGCGGAACTTCGCATGACTTCCCTTTACACTGAGTTCCGTAAAGGCCTCAAAACCCTGCTTTTCTCCCGAGCCCACGTTCTCTAAAACCTTCTCGCTCCTGCTGCCTTCTCGCAATCTAAAAGCGCCAAGAAACCACGTGGTAAATGTGCGCTATATAAATGTTTTTAAATTCAAATTTAACAGACTAAACCAACTATTTTTCAATTAAATGCTTGTTGAGAAGATAAACGTGCAGCGAATCTACTGCCCCTCTTTTATTGCAACATCTCACAGGGCCTTTTTGATGGCCACATAAACCTTAAGTAAATAGCTATGCAGTTAAACCAGTTCTAAGACACAATGAAAGTCCAAAAGAAAATGTGTTTGTCCGAGGGGGTAACAAAAATCCTTGTCTACTACGGTAATCTGGGAGAATCCATGTTAAAAATACCGGTCTAAAGCTTCAACACAGTTAAAAAGTGTATCTACAAAAGCCTATTGGCTTTAACAATATGCTTACACAATAAATAATTCAGGCCTACTGACTTTGTCAGTAACGTTTCCTCATAAACGTATCAGACCTATGGCATCTAACATAACTTTTCCCAATGAACCAATCAGGCCTACAGCCTTGATCATTGGCCTGTCACCATAACTCGCTTAGTCCTACCTTAGTGACTATAATCTGTGCAATACAAGCGCTCCTTTTTTGCGAAATTACACAACTCCTTTCCAATTCAATCCTATAGGTAGACAGATCAACATGTGGACGGAGCCAAAACCCATAGTCTCAGTACTGCTCCTAAAGCTCTTTCTTCTATTGCGGTCATAAGGTTTAGCGACATTCGCACTGTAAAGCCAGACGCAAAAACAATGTGTTGGAAGAGGTTAGGAACTAAGAAGGCATATAGTTATTTGTGCCAGAAAAAACATCACGTACATCAGATATTCCTGACAGTGAAGAACAGGCTTTGTATATAATCTCTCCGCAGAACTGATTTTTTGGCACTTGAGTTAACAAACTAGAGTAAAGGCTGGTTTTATTTACAAGGAAATAGCAAATACATTTATACTGGAGCATTATCATTTATTCAGAATGATTGTTTTAGGTTTGTTTTCATTGCAACATCATTAATGCCTTTGGAATTCGTATTGAAGAGCCCTGAGCCGTGTAATGCTGCTGTTGGCAGAGCGAAGAAGGGAGAAAAATACCAAATCATGTGTTCTCCCGATGCACTGTGAAAACTGAACATTCAGGGTCCTTCTGCTCACTAAGGCTCCGTCAAACAGTGAGTCAGCTGCCTTTGTGCTGGTTCTGGGAGATTGGCAGCTCCCAGGTCAGGCAGGATATCAAACCTTCAAACAAACTGCTCCACTCCTTGACTAAATATTACACAGTGTTTAATTAATGAAAATTCAATAAGTTGCTGTGATCAAGTGGCCGTGCCCACTGGACGAAGCATTTCCAGGTCATTACGAATAATGAATCTAGACATCCATCAAGCTGCTAATAGGCTCGAGGGTCTACTCAGAATGCTGCTAATGGTTAGGATCATGTGCACCGTTCCACGTGGAATTGTATTTTCCCGTCAATTGCATCATAGCGCCAGCTCGTTGCAAGGTTGGTTGGTGAGCGATAACCGCCATAAACACATCCAGTATTTCCTTTGTGTCTATTAAATCTGCAGTCGCTGCAGTGATATGGTACCAACATAACCCTGACGAAAGGAGTGGTCCTGCACCAGAGAAAGGCCTACCAGACCACAACCACGCAAAGTATACGCTACGTACAGTTACACATGCGGAAAGGGCTTTGCATGAATGTGAACTGGAATCCACAAATGTCTTCCAAGAATACTCATGGAAACCTGTGACTGCTGCAGCTTTCCAATAGAATACACCTTGTATAGTTATGGAATCCAAGACGCCCTGCACACTACGAGGACACCTGCAAGTTAGAGCAGCATTTTCGATGGAGCCCCACTCCAGTGACATGCCCAGCATCACTCTGTACACTGAACAGGACATGTCACAGACAAACAACATAGACCACACAAATCTACAACACTTCTAAAGCAAAAAAGCTGCCACATTGACTAAAAATGCACCACAATGCTTGACCACTGTTGCATCAATACTCTATAAATTCCTCAACTGTCCCAAAATATTTGCCCATTTACCCTTCCACCGACCCCCAAAATCACTTTACGGGGTCAGTGTCGCTATTTGTTAGCATTTTTAGTATCAGAGTTTGTGCGCCAAAGATCTTTGAAAGAGGAGTCTGATGCCTTCTACTCCGGTCTAAGAACAGTCCCGAGAAAATGTCTAAACTGAGGATTCCTTATTAAAGACTCTAAATTAGATGGGCGACTTCGCACGCTTAGGCAGTGTTGAGAGGATCCGAGCAGAGACTCCGGCAAATAAATTTATAATGATAACTACTGAGTTGTCTTTGGCCAGATTATAGCATGTTCTAAGATAAGACTATGAGCTTTGCACGTGTTCCCACTGTCACACATGAACTTTTCCAACATGGTGAGCACCTTTAGTGTGGTGCTTAATTCTCTATTTCACTGCCTGGGCACTGCTTGATATTATACATCATTCTTCAGCTCAACAGATGGACTGAGCTTGGCAAAGAAATGTTGCTGGCCAGAGATGCGTAGACCTGGAAGCGTGCTTCCATCACAAAATTTAAGGTTACGGCATTAATGGTTAAAGATAATGTGGCAAAAGGCAAGGTTAAAGCACAGAAGATCTACATAAAACATACGGGTTAACAATATGCACAATAGATATGGTAAAGGATGTCCTACAATCATGAGTAAAAATAGAACCTTTGAGAACTTGGACTAAAATAATGACACAAGCTTAATCTTAATGGAACGTGTGTGCCCAATAAGTGGTTGACCTGAAAACGCGGCTTGGGTCCAGCGGTGTTCCTATGTCTTTTTTAAAACTAAGGCATTACTTAACTTCTTGCCACTTGACAGACAATTTAACAAGGAAAGAAGTGCTGCATTTTTAATACTTAGCTGACCACTCCCTATGAAAAGATGTTGCTTTTGTTACAACCCCAGTGTCTCTAACCAAAGGAAGGCACAGTTTAGAGGTGTTAGTTACTATATACATCAGAACACACAATAACACTTTTACTATTCAATTTTATTAAAGAAAAATTGATTGTTGTAGCTAGAACTCTTTAGATTTGTGTTTTTTATGTTCTTCATAAGACTGGCATTCTGTACATAGGGTATTAGGGAATAGGTTGCTCAGGTTGGACATCCGGCATCACTTCCTAACCTTTGGTGCATTTGGTGTCAAGAACCGCCCAACAAGTGGGTGATCCGAAGCACAACGCTGCAACAACCAACCTGCTAGACAAGGCTAACAGCAAAGCAACAACCAATGCCCTAGAGAGGAGCTACAGGAGAGTGCTGTACAGGAGTGATAAAAAACAAAGACGAACAATCCCGCCCTGTTTGGTTGGTTTGTTAACTTGGTCTCTGATCTTTCCTTAAGCAAATTGACAAGCAGGAAAAACCAGTTCTAGGCACATTCTTCTGTTGGAGCCCTTGAGCAGCGGTGACCGCACAGTACAACGGCAACAAGTAACCACAAGCTACATGGTTCGTATTTCTCTACATGCTGAAAATTGTTTCATGGCAGATCATGTGACAAATCTATAGATCGCCTGCACCCACAACAACACACTCATAATCAGCAATGTTGCAAGCTGACATTCATAAGGATCATTTTTCAGACTCTGTCCTTCCCAGGCTGAATGTGTTTTGAGGGAACAGGCAACAACTCTTCTAAAGAATGCATAAAGCAATACAGCTGTACATTTAATCAGGCAGAAAAAACAACAATGAAAAATCAGGAAGAAAAAACAACAATGACAAACCAGTACACATCATATACCTTTGTATGTTTTGGTAACTATATTGTACACAGAGGGGCGGTGCAACAGGTGTTGGAATAGGCTAAACGTTCATCCAGACGGTGCCCTTGCAGTGGGGAGTGCGGTGGACGAAGGAGTCCGGGCGGCAGTCTAGTGGCGAGAAGCCCCGTGGAATACTCCTGAAAATACCCCACCACACACTCAAATGCAATCCTGGATCTGCCACAATGAGAAGTACACCTATGCGTAAAATCCTACCGGTCTCCGACTCATCATAGACAACACACTCCAGGACCAGAACAAGGACGTCTGAAGAAGAGTAAATCATCACTGCTCAAATGACAACCAGAATGAAAAGAAAATTTAGATCGGAGACTAGAAGAACCCAACAATAACCTAACAGTGTAAATACAAAACCCACCTCATTGCAGGCACAAAGAAGCCATTGGGATCGATCCACGCCATGGAAAGACAAATAGGCCCAAGACCGTCTCAAACTATTGAGTCCAAATATAAAAACAAACCAAGTAAAACGGATGTGCTGATCCGATAGATGCATTTCAGAGTTGGACCATATGATTCATTTGATGCAGTTGGGCTGGGACTGCCATTGACTTCACTGTTGAAAGTTAGTAAACTGGTAGACTGCAGTAAGGTAGGACAAACACCATTTCATCCATACATCGAATTAAATTGTTAGGTATTTATTGAGCATTATCTTTTCAACATTTTTGATATTATGGAAAGTTTGTGTATAATGCAACAGCAGATGTGGGCTGCTTTTTGTGATCCTCTGTAGTTGTGTGTTTTTAACCTTGAATTAAGAACATGCTTGAACATGAGTGCAAGCACACGCACATTCGCATGCCATGCGTACACACACAGGCACTCACAGGCAAGCTGTTAAGTCCAAACACATGCCAAGGCAAGCACACAGACAACAGCTCAGGTTTATGCAAAACAAAAAAAAGGCATTTTCATACCTTTTACTAGAGTGTGTGTACGTCATGTTCTTGGCACGTTCCACCATCAGTCCAACATAGTGCTTTTAAATGAGATTTTGTCGTGTAATGTACGTGCTGTACTTTTCTAAATAGTGTATCTGGCACCTGCACATCTTCCACCTGTGTGTGCCAGAGCTTGTGCTTTACTCAAAGGTTGAAAGAGAGGTTACAGAGAAGGTAAACATTAAAAACACTTTGGCACAACTCCTCCTCGTCAAGCATGGGAAATGTGATGTAGCAAACCAACAAACGTATCAATCAACGCATCGACCTGATAAGCTTGTATAATATACTTAACACACATGATGTACCTTGACAATAGGTAGAAGAGGGGATTTTTACTCATTGTTACACTATTCTGGTTTTTGGTACAATATTCTTGTGGCACGATATTTCTGTATTCGATACTCTGACATCCATCCATCCATAGAAGCATAGGTACTGTGGAACACAGGGGCAGGAACGCATAGATACTCGGGATAACCCACGGGCAGTCTACAATGCACCGAAGCATGGATAGAAGGACAACGAAACATTGACACTGATAGAAGAAGCATCACCGTGGCACCCTGACCACGATACAGGGACACTGGTCATTGGCACAAGGATAAAAGGACAGGGACAAAAGACTTCAGGGCGGGACAGGAAAGCAGACTTGGGACATGGGGATACACCATGGACACGGATACCAGGACAATGGGGCAGTGGGAAAAAGACACAATTACACACGTCTGGAGAGACAATGCCGCAAGGATAGCGACTAGACATTGAAAAGAGAAGGTAAATGACCACAATTTAGCCACACCCTCCAACCAGCTAGCATTCCGCATCCCAATGGATGAAGCAAATTAAATATTAAACTAATACAAAGTGACATCACATTTATATATGTTATGGGTAAAACCAATCCCTTACAGTACAGTCTAGTCTTCTGTGACGAGGGCAGCCGGGGCTGAGCAAGCCTTTCCCTATTACTCGTTTCTCCTACTGGTTTAGCAAATGTGTCCATCCCAGCCAGATTCACCCCATACACCACGACTAGGACACTCCGATCCTCATCATCAAACCTCCTCAAATCCCCCTGTTTTAGGTACAAGACCAAGGGAGGAAAAACAGTAGCTGCATTAGGAACCAAAGCCTGGCACCTCTTTCCAGCACACATGAGGTTGTTGAAAACAGAGACACAGTTTAGGAAGGCACTGAAAACCTGGATCGTCAGACGAATTCTGCCTATCGCTCATATAGGGTCCCTGCAACTCCATCTCTACCTTCTCCCAACCAGAGCCAGGATGCTCCTTTCGGAGTGACAGTCAGCGCTTCATAAATGCAACAATCAAATCAAATCTTCATACTTTCAGCTTCTATATCCTTGTACTCAAAAACTGGCATCACCAGCATCTTGCAGGGCAGTCCAACGAGCAGGTAATTAGATCAGTGTGGAGGCAAAAACACATCTCTTTCCAAAGTCCTGCATCACTAACAATAGCCGGGAATGGGAATTGTAGAATGGTGCTTTGGTTGAAGAAGTCCACTGGGTTTTGAGATGCATTGTGGCATCATCCACCGGATGACCCCTTTAAACAATCGCCGCCATTGGTGGATTGTGCACAAGGGCATCTCTGAGCTAATAAGAAACTATGGATGGTTTTATTCCAAACGAGTAGTAACTTTCTTTTACTTCAGGTGTGTTCTGAAGTCAGAAAAATTGTAATAAGAAAATAAAATATACACTTTAAGGAGATTATCCACTTCCACTTCGAGAGTCAACTAGCGTTACCAATCTACTAACACTTGTACTCCTAATGTTTATTTTTTTATTACCAATGCCGCTCTTCCATTCCAGTACTGCTTCAGTTCTAGGAGCAAGACCAGTTTGGAGATGAAATGTGGAGCAGAGTCGAATGTATACAGAGATACTCGTTTGCCTTTGACACTGATACTGAGGGATAGGCCTATCCATGCTCCACACTTAGGTTTAACAATTTCCCCTCTTGTTTTAAGATGTTGCTTGAGGAACAAGGCAGAGTTGAAAAAAGTAGGTAAAGATCAGAATTTGAAGGCGCAATTGCAACAGCTCTCTCTTCCAGCACTCAAGCAAAACATGCTGTCGCCAACAACTGATCGCCATCAGTAAAAGAAAGAATAACACGGCTGAATGATGCAACCTCATCACGAGACAAGTATTATCTACTCTACACACTATCACCACTGACCTGAACTCAGTCAAGTGACTTACCATATCTACATAGACGGTTATATGTCTTTCACTCAAAAGAAAAGCTGTATTTTCAAATGGAACTACTAGTGAGGAAAAATCACTGTACACACGGATGTATGACGGTACGATGCGGGCTATTACCACGCGTACCGTTACAACGCGTGTTTTACAACGCAAGTCGTTACCACTTTAACTATTCCTTGTCCTTGAGCGCCCTCCAGCGCAAGTCGTGGTTACGACTTGCGTTGTAAGAGACGCGTCATAATGGTAGCGCGGGGTAACATCCACGTCGTAAAGGATGTTCCCCGTACACACCTTAGAAGACGTTCCAAGATGGCAAGCCCGTAGGGACTATGTATACTTTACATGCAGTAAAGAAATTGCTTATCTGTAAATGCAGAGAAACTAATCAGGTTAAATGTGTTATTAAAAGGTTCTCATTTAAGGCAGCAAAGTTATGTTAAAGCAACAGGTCACTTACGTTATTCCACCCCTCCGAACCTGTAGCGTTCTACTGTTCCCTCAATGTTGGTCTCAATCGGTCTGTGCTTCTTGACCTCATGCTTAGAGTATTTGAATGTGTTGACTTTCTGATTACAAGGAACTAACAGACTTGTGCCCCATCTCAGTTTTGTGGGTTGTTTTGTAGTGGCACATCCAGTCTTAATAATTTTGGGCTGTGTCAGTCACATCTTGTGGGCCATCAAAAGCACCTTAAAAGTTCATGTTTGCATTACTGGAAATCACTGCAAAGAGTGCAACGCAAGTGTTGTGGTCTGTGGCTTTGTCAGGCCTAGTACTTGTGTTGCTCCCAAAGTATATGCCCTTTTGAGTTCTCTGTATGTGCTGCTCAAATGGTCCACGCCCGCTAACAGGAGGCGTGGATAAAGTCCTCACTGCGATGCAAGCTTAGCATGTGGGGCTTTGCGGGGCATGTGGAGCTGGAGGTGTGTGCATGCTGGGACAGAATTTACTCCTATGAAACACAAGTCTGGTCCTTTAGTTAGCAGACCTGGAATGCTACCTTGAGATTATGGCCACTGAGATGGTAGGTGGCTGGATGTCACTGCTTCAGGACTGTCTACTTTTCCTCTTCCCTGTCTGAACTTGCCAGAGGTAGGGTGTAATGTCAGCTGTTTACCACGTCTTTCCAAAAACAGAGCATACAACTATCCTCTGCATATTTGTATTCATCCGGTTTCTTTTTCCTTTGGGTATTTGATGTAGAAACTAAGAATAGTTGGGCACTTTACAGAGACCATTCTGTTGCAGCAGGGGCCTCTCGAACATTACATCATGTACACGTGTGGGGAGAATTGAAACCAGGGGGTGCTGGTGAGACATGATTTTTGGTCGGCAGCAGAGAACATTCTGTAATTAAACTAACAATACAATAGCCAATCGTTTTTACGATACACAATTTAAACATTTATATTGCATTACACATATTTACATTTTGAGGACTTAGGATATGAAGGATATGAAGTGATTGGACACACGATTATTGGCAAAATGCCAAATTGGGATTCGAACCCTAATCCGAGCTTTAAAAAGTCTGCAATGCAGCCATTAAACTACGTCGCCATCTTACATGTGAACTGGCATTTTTCAATAACAAATCAATTGGCCAGCAAATTGGAGCCTGGACGTCCCTCAGTCCTTATACAAGGGGAGCAGGGTATAGTGTAGTGTAATGCCACGAGTACGATGCAACGTGGCGAGCACACAACTTTACCTCTTGCTTAGTTCTGCAAACAGTACCAGCAGCACCAGGAAACATGGGCTCTGCAGCTTTGCAAAACCCAAACTCTGGATGAACTTTGGAGAACTACGAGCTATTCTGGGTCCAAGGGCCTTAAGAGCCCCCTGTTTATTTAGTGCATCGCGTTATGAATAACATAGTATTGCTTGTGTACTTGTAAAAAGTATGCAAAATGACTACCATTGAGTTGAATAACTAATACTGCTGGTTATTCTGCGCAAAAGGGCCGCATAGGGGTGAAAGTGCGCTTTACAAAAACTAGAGATGGGCGAGCCACTAAAAGCTCGAGCCTGAAGCCTGGCTCTGGCTCACCTTGACGTCCTGTTGGAACCTCGAGCCCCTAACGAGCCGAGCTTTCCTGTAGCTTCTGCCTCCTTCCCTCTACTGGATGTGGTGTTACAGCCAGAGCTGCCAACTATGGAACTCGGGAACCAGGTTCGAGTCTCAGATTCGCCTCATGTGATTCTGGGCAAATCTCTTAATCTCCCCATGCTTATAAACAATGCATGTGACCTTGTGTAATGTAACTGTTGCCCATGTAAAGCGCACCAATATTTCGCATTGAGTTCACACTATATTTTAACAAGCATTTGCAATGCAATAGGTCTCGCATTAGGAAAGTTTGAGCTATTGATATTGTAAATGACAAATTTTGTTTTTATGTGTTTGTTTTGAAAATAGCAAAATTAATACCTTTGTCATTTACAATGCCAATACTTTTAACTTTCGCAAATATGACACCTATAGCATTTGTAATGTAATATGTGTTGTATTTACGTGACTTAGATGTATTGATATCACAAATAACAATGCCTTCTTTTCATTTTTTTAAATAATTAATACTTAAATTGAAGTTATTGTAATTTATAATGGCAAAAGCTTAAACTTTTGTAAATAACTTTTGTGAAGATTATGTTCAGTGTATTTTATTGTGACGAGAATCCAAGAACAGAAGTGAAATATTTTGTGACATTTGTAATAAAGCTTGAAACATTGAGAGAACATATTTGAACCAGTTGTTGTTGAATGGGTGCACAGACTGGTGCAGTGGTGGCGCGGAGTGATGTTGTGATGGCGGCGAGTGATGCTGTGGTGGTGCTGAGTGATACTGTGGTGATGCGATAGATAGAGTGAGTGCGATAGATAGAGGGAGGGTGATAGATAGATAGATAGCTAGATAGAGTGAGGGCAATTGATAGACAGATAGAGTGAGGCGATCGATAGATAGATAGATAGATAGATAGATAGATAGGTTTAGGATAGATAGATAGATAGATAGAGTGATGGCGATAGATGTTAGGGATCCATAAGTAATATGCAATAACACAGCATGGCACAAAGTTATGTTTTCTCCTTCCCTCTACCGCTTACCTTTCCGGTTCCATCCTTCCACCTTTTGACTTTTTATTCCATCACAGCTGCCAACAATATCCATGAAGTAGCTTTTTGTGCTCTTTAAGAAACTAGCACCAGTTGGATGAGAAGCAGCACAAAGGCAACATTATACCCATACATTATTTGCATTGCGACTGCCAAAATTAGAACAGCACTGAAAAATAGTCCCATAACCTCTCTGGCACGCACCAAAAACCTTAAGTGGTAGGGACAATATGTTACCCTACTAGTCACTAAGCTGGCAGACAGTTCTTTAGATAGCACAGCAGAACTCTTATATTTCCAGTGACCATATGTGGGTAGCTCATCCAAGCTTGCTTTTTCCTTCGTATACTGAGAATCATATTTCTATCTGTATAATGTGATAAAACAGGACTTGTCACATAAAGCATAGCAAAAAAAAACGTGAAGTGAATGACTAACTCATGCATGAACCTGGAAAACTTGAGAGCTCTGTGGCAGGTGGAGGTGGGGTGGGAGAGGGTGCTGCTTTAAGAAAGTGGTTTCACTTGTGTACTCGCTGGTAAGTGATGAACTGCACTTTGAAATGGTTTTACAGCAGTATACGCACATTGACAAAAACTGTGCTCAAACAAACCCACTGTGCAACCACACACTCAGACATATATATTTTGGAACCTGGTTACATCAAACGGAGTGTGTAGAATGCCCTCAACGTAAATCAGTGCCATTTTAAGCGGTTTCTTGCAGCGATGGCGATTTCCAGGTGTGAACGAGACTCCTGTCAAGGAGCTCAAAAGAAAATGGTCCAAGTTGCGGGCCTTGCAGACAAAATGTGAGACTTGTAGGTGTGATAGACTATACAAAAAAGTAGCACACAAAAATATACAGTTCACGTTTGACTTGGTAAAGACCGTTTTTAAAGTCCTGAAAGATTGGGGCGGAGGTAAGGGAGATTATGGCTCGGAGGCCACAGATGGCGAACGGCACTCTGGTAGCAGTGCAGCAGGCAGTGTACAAACACACCCTGCGCATGTGTGGTGGACGTCCGTTTTCGATATCGCCCAAGTCACACATGTGCAGAGTGTGTCTGTGAAGCTGTAGTGAGGGCAAGCAGCAGCTGGTTTTCCAGGACTTCGGTCGGATTTTCGGCTCGCCCGGATCTCGGACGTTGCTAAATTCATAACAGTCTTCTAGTTCTAGGATCCCGCCTCCTCCTGTGACTGGATGACTTCTGATACAGTCACCCTATGACAATCGGAGGCGGGATTTCAAATACTGCTTCCTGCGCCCTCCTACCTTGAACCAGCTTCAACCCGGTCCAAGAGAAACCCCGTGATGAAGCTGATAGCTGGAAACAGAGAGTACTTTAATGTGCTTTTCATTTTTTTGCTGATTTATATAGCGCGATCTCGACCTGTAGGTATCGGAGCGCTTTACACGAACGCCAGTTACGTAGCACAAGGACACATTCATTTTTGGTATGCACGGGGAGATAAGTGAATTGCCCAGAATCAGGATGCTGAGCCCACACGAGGATCGAACACGGTTCCCCAGCGCACTAAGCTCACAACACCACAAACCTCTGTAGATGATGGTAATTGTCTGTGCAAAAGAGTGCCGCACAGGTAGTAACGTGCAGATAACAGGCACAACCCCACCTGCACGTTATTCCCCAGTGGTTTGAATGCATGCGCCTTCGGTGTTTGTGTGGCCTTTTGTATCCGTACCTGTATCTTCCGACTCTTCTCCCTAGCACTTGCCCTGGTTTTACTCCAGCCCATTTCCTGCATCTGCCACCCCCTCCTTGTTCCTGCTTCAGTGTCTGTGCTCTCAGTGAAGAAGAACTTTTAGTTATATAAAAAAGAGCCAGGCCTATTGGCATCGGCAGCGCTTGTTCCTCGGGTTGTCATGCAATTAGAGTGTTAAAAGCCGGTCACTGACCGCGTTACATCTGCACTGCTTCCCATTTTAAAGTACTGCCTCGGCCTGGACAGCACCGGAACGCTGTGTGAGAGACTAGAAATCAATTCTTTCAGCAGCCAACCGGGCATCGGAGCGCTTTACACGAAAGCCAGTTACGTAGCACAAGGACACATTCATTTTTGGTATGCACGGGGAGATAAGTGAATTGCCCAGAATCAGGATGCTGAGCCCACGCGAGGATCGAACCCGGCTCCCCAGTGCACTAAGCTCACAACACCACAAACCTCTGTCCCGGACCTTACGCGGACTTCGACTGCCTCCGCCTGGACCACTGACAGGTATGCCAGCGCACGCGGTGGACTGCTCATCGGCCCCCCACCCTCCTTGCATCAGGCTGCTCTTCGGCGGTGAAGTGCAGGGTGTATGACGCGCGAGGGTGGGTGCCGGGGGGGGTGGGAGGGGTCACTTGTAAGTGCTGCACCCGCCACACCACTTTGAAAAGTTACCAACCGCTACTGGTGGGTATCATGCCCCCACAGTCGTCTCCCTGGCAGTGCAGGCACGCAGGATGTCAGTCAGCGGTACCTGAGCACACGCCGCCTGGTTGATAGCATTGTTGATTGGCGCCGTGGGAGTTTACTCGGCAAACAAGGCGGTGCTTAGCACGGCCCCACCAATCCGCTGCAGGCGGGGCAGGAAGTGCGCCGAGGCACCGCCCACTGGAAGTAGAAGTCTAGCCGGCCAGAGGCGGCCGGATAGGGACGGATGACGCGCATGGACACCAGGGCTGGCGCGCGTGGGACTCCAGGACACCCCGCACCACTGACTGACACCGGGACTCTGCGGGGCTCATTACAATGCGTCCCCGTCTTCGAACAGGCCAGGTGATGCGGCGGAGATACCAGGGGAGTCGCGACGAAAGAGCCAGGTGAGTTGGGGGGGGGTGGCTGTGCGTGTGTGTGTGTGTGTGTGTGTGTGTGTGTGTGTGCGTGCGTGTGTGAGTGTGGCTGTGTGTGTGTGTTTGCGCACTTCAGGGTATCTGAGGCAGGAGATGGGAACGGCGCCGGCCTGGACGTGCGCGTCCACAGATACCAATCGCCACGCGTGCCTGACCCCTGTCTCGGATTCCCAGGAGACGGGCAACATAAGTTGTCGAGCTGGATATCTCCAGCTCGACCTAAAAATGGTAGCAGATATTACGAAGAGGTCAAAACAAAGCCTTAACATGAGGAAAGACAAATAGATACACATTTACTGGCTGATTTGTACAGAATGAAACCAGAAAACCTGGTTAAATCGTGGCTTCCATACTGAAATTCGGTGATTTTTGTCAAATATTTTATTTTAGCAAAACTTTTTTTCTTCATTACCCCGTATTCAAGCACTCCTGAATATGTTAGTTCTGACTACCAGTTGTACAAAACTAACACTTTTAACAAGTACTTCTCATGGCAATGCCATAATGTGCCCTTTAATGCCAAAGCTTCCACATGTTAAAGAAATACACTTTTTTTGAAATTTGAAGAGACTTTATCATAGTTTATGTGGTTTGTAGTATGATTTACATGACACACATTTTCAGGGCTCGAGCCAGACCCTTGGCTTGGCTCTAGCTCGTCTCTTCCTGTTACTTTGTTTACTCGCCCACCTTTAACAAAAACAAGCATTGGAAATGCAATAGGTCTCGCATTAGGAAAGTTTGAACAATTGGTATTGTAAATGACACTTTTTTTATTTATGTGTTGGTTTTGAAAATAGCAAAAGTAATAGCTTTGTCAGTTACAATGTCAATAGTTTGAACTTTCGCAAATGTGACACCTATAGCATTTGTAATGCAATGTGTGTTGTCTTTACGTGACTTAGATGTATTGATATTGCAAATAACAATGGCTTTTAATTTTGTACATAATTAATACTTAAATAAAATTTATTGTAATTTATAATGGCAATAGCTTAAACGTTTGTAAATTAATGTTGTGAAGATTATGTTCAGTGTATTTTATTGTGACGAAAATCCAAGAACATTGCATTTGCACCTGGTGGTGGATGTGGTGGTGGATGTGGAGGTGATGGTGGATGTGGTGGATGTGGTGGTGGATGCGGTGGTGGTGGTGGATGCGGTGGATGTGGTGGTGGATGTCATGGTGGATGTGGAGGTGATGGTTGTGGTGGTGGATGCGGTGGTGGTGGTGGATGCGGTGGTGCATGTGGTGGTGGATGTCATGGTGGTTGTGGTGGTGGATGCGGTGGTTGTTGTGGTGGTGGTGGATGTGGAGGTGGATGTGGTGGTGGATGTGGTGGATGTGGGTGTGGTGGATGTGGGTGTGGTGGATGTGGGTGTGGTGGAATTGAAACATTTTTGATATTAATTACTGCCAACGAAATCATTGCTGTTACTCAACAGCAAACGACCATTGAGAAAGCCAAACTCCCCACCTGGCACATACCCCCTCATTTCAGGTCATGACCCCTATTGTTACATGACACTCGGGAGAGCTACTAGGACCCTCTGTCTCAATTTTTTAAATATATATTATGTAGCTGTGCAGCCTTGATCGCTCCAATTTTACTTAATATGTAATCTTGAGTGAATATGTAATTTGTTAATCTGTAACTCACGTCACGAGTAACTGCTGTACATATAAGTAGTGTTGTCTACTACCATGTCACTTTTTCCTTATGTAATTTACTTCGCTCTAGTCTAAAGCGCTCTGACAACTCTGGGTAAAGTGCGCGCTATGTTAAAAACACATAAATAAATAAATTGCAATAGTCCTGTTAGGTTTTTGGTGCACGTCAATTTTTGTGTTCTATAACTGGATGCAATAAAGGAAAGCTGGGAGAGGAACCAAAATTCATGTTGGGTGGCACATACTATGGAAATAAATTAAATAGGCCAAACACCTTTTGGAGACCCCCTCCCCCAAACACCTTTGCATCCCACTTATAGCCCAGTGACGAACAGTATTGGGAGGGGTGATCTGTTGGAATTGGAAAGGAGGGGGAATTTGTGAGGGAGAGCAAACAAGAGCTGTAAAGGGAAGTGATGGGAAATTAGGGGGAGAGTAATTGAGCTGGGAGAAGTTCAAAGGGAGGCGAAAGAAGTGTGCAAGAAAGAGAGGGGGGGAGGAGGGAGGGGGCCGTCTGAGGCGAGGTGGCGTCGGTGCGGTGAGAGGCGGATGTGGGGCGACACAACAACAAAGAAGCAGCGAAAACAAAGCAACATATGGCTGGGGAGTTGCAAAGACCGTAAATTAATTATAAAGGGAGGTGAGATAATGAGAGCACGTGGTCAGTCCCCTTGAAGGGGAGGGGGCAATGGCGGGCGCGAGGCAGAGACTGCAGAGTGATGCGAGGCTCCGGCGGGGTGGATTGTGCGCGAGAGAGATTGAAGGGGAGGGGGCAATGGTGGGCGCGAGGCAGAGACTGCAGAGTGATGCGAGGCTCCGAAGGGGTGGAGTGTGCGCGAGAGAGGAGGGAGGCTAAAGGGCGAAAGAAGTGTGCGAGAAAGAGAGGGGGGGGGAGGAGGGAGGGGGCCGTCTGAGGCGAGGTGGCGTCGGTGCGGTGAGAGGCGGATGTGGGGCGACACAACAACAAAGAATTTATTACCTATATCATTGAATGTTTTAAAGGTTATAGTGTCCACATTGTTTATATTTGCGAAGAAGGGCGCAGTTCAGCGACTTCTTCCGCCTTTATACAAGCGTTGGTGGAGGTCTAATATGCTTTTTGATTGGCGGAAAAACGTCCAATCCGGAAAACGTTACTATGGGAACACGACGCGTTTTTCTTCGCGTTATTCACAGCTCTTTGATCTTATCGTGTAAAGCAGCGAAAACAAAGCAACATATGGCTGGGGAGTTGCAAAGACCGTAACACGGCGGGCAGGGGAGGGGGCGGAGAGGGGAGAGGTGCGACACGAGAGTAGGAGGAGGAGGGGGGAGGAGAGTAGGGGAGGCACGGCCTAGCGGCCGTGCAATCAAGAAGTGAGGGGGCGGAGCTGGGGGAGGCTGTGAGAGAGAGAGTAGGCAAGGCAGGCGGCTGGGGGCATGTGCACGCGCTTTTAAGCTCAATGCGCATGCGCATTGAGCTTAAATTTCTCGTGCACTGCAAGGAATCGTGGCGATTCCTTGCAAGTCGGTTAAAGAGTGGATAAGCCCCAATAGTCTCGCAAGCTCGATGCGCATGCGCATCGACGGGCGAGACCTAAAAATACCTTACAGGTTATTGGTACATGTGCCCCTGGATGCGGCTGTAACTTAGGAACGTGCAATGAGATCAGGGGAAGGGTCACAGCAGGGGACAACTTCAATGCAGCTTCAGCTTGTGATTTAAAGCCACCCACTCTCCTCATCTCTACCAATTTTCTTTATCCTCCTTGGCTCTGTCAACAAGTGCAGCAGAGCTAAGAATGATGGGGCTCACATCACATAAATCACAAGGCTCTTGTAACAGAAGGACATCCGGTGCAAGATAGACACTTCCTATTTAAAGATAAGGCCCCAGCACACAGGCGGTTTCATTTACTGAGATCAGAGGCAGAGGGGATGAAAAGTGGTGCACTAAGAACAGTCCCACCTCCCTGAGATCCATGCTATGAGCCTTCTGTTTGTCTTCAGGTAGAGGCTACAGAAGATGTGTTGTCCTTTTTCTGAAAATGTTGCCTCCCTCCCTTATTGCTGGCAATGTGGCTCAGTGAGTTAAAGACTTGCCACTGACATTTGCTATGATCAGAAGGCCACCTTTTTGAAACACAGCAAGTCCAACCAAGCCCTCAATCCTTCCGAGGTCGACCAATGTAGTACCATTAGACTAATAGCAACACCTGTTATTTACAGCACAAAGAAACAGCTGAAGTGTGGTATTATTTATTTATTTTAGTGTTTTATGGAGCGCAAACTTGACCCGTTAGGGTATCAGAGCGCTTTACAGAGTCAAAGAGTCATACAAGAGGCATGATAAAACAAGAGTGTACTGTACATTCAGTAGGGGGGGGTGATGATTACAAGAGGAATGGGAGTTACAAGGATAGTCAATATTATAGTTGCTGAGAAACAGGCCCCTGGTTTCTTGGTGGGGCGAGGTCGAAGGAGGATGACAATAGCCTCTGATGTGGTTGTGGGACGGGGTTAGCTGAGGAATTTACCCATGAGGAAGGATTTAGCCTCTTTTTTGAAGCGTGACACAGAGGGGATTCTTCCAATGACGGGTAGGAAGGAGTTTCATATTCTTGGTGCAGCCCCAGTGAACGCTCCATTATAGTTTTTTTTTTTCCGAAAGCGTGCAGGCTGGAGAAGGAGGGCATTGGCCGATCGGGAGTTTCTGCTACCTCCGGATATCACAAGTTTCTGTGTAAGATACGCAGGGGAGTTTGAGTGTAGGGCCTTGTGCGTGATGCATGCCAGCTTGAGTTGAATTCTGGCCTTGAGAGGAAGCCAGTTCAATGCTTTCAGATGAGGAGTGATGTGATCAAATTTCCTAGTGCCAGTGAGTAGTCTGGCGGCTGCATTGAGGCAGGCTCTCAAGGGTGCTAGGGAGATCTTGGGAAGACCAGAGAGGGTGGTGCAGCCATATTCCAGCCTAGAGATGACTAGTGCTTGGACTGCAAGTTTTAGGTCGGGAGCGTCATGAAAGGGTTTCATTTTCCATAGGTAGCTCAGGTGGAATCTGGCAGATTTGGCCATGAGTTGATGTGGTCTTGCATGTTTAGGTTGTAATCCAAGGTTATTCCACAATGTCGGGGGACAACTTAAGGCTGTGATGGCCTTGATCCATGCCTGGATCTCAGAGTTGCTTTTTGGCGGGGAGATTAGAAGGAAGTCAGTTTTCTTAGCATTGAGTTTAAGTTGGTTGGAGGAGAGTCATTGGACGGTCAGCTTCAAGGCCGCATTCAGGGAGAGAATCTCCTTGAGAGATGAGATTTTTATGTAGATATGAGTGTCGTCGGTGTACATATGGTAGGAGATATTTGCAATGCGAAGGACTTCGGTAAGGGGTTCTAAATAAAGGTTAAAAAGGGTGGGGGATAACATTGATCCTTGGGGGACTCCAACCGAGACCAAGGAGGGAGCGGACAGGTTACCATTGATTAGGAATCTTTGAGACTGGTTTTGGAGGAAGGATCTAAACGAGTCAAGGACAGGGCCATCCAATCCCATCCTAAGTTCGAGGCGTTCCAGTAGCATCACGTGGTTGACCGTGTTGAAGGCAGAGGATAGATCTAGGAGGATTAGGAGACAGGTTTCGTCTTGGTCAAGGGCTGAAGCACTTTATAAAACAAATTAGTTTTTATTGTTTGTAAGCACAAGTCAGATATTTGAAGCACTTTTTTAGCAGACGATGAGCACCACACTTATAGAAGACCCCACATGGCAAACAAAGACCACCAGTATGTCAGTCCCAAAACACACACAGCTACACGAGGAAGTTGTGGAAGGCAAGCACAAGCTGGTCACACAAAGGGGCTTTAGAAACAGTGAGACCCCCGCAGACAACATTGGTAGTGCCAGGATGAGGGGTTTGATGGGCATCAGATGTATAACAGGTAGCTAGAGGGTGGAGTAAAGAGCTCCATTACTTTGAACACCTTATCATAACAACAAAAGACGTTTTATGAGAGCAGATACACAAATGGAGGCCATGGACCAGCTGACCTGTCTGCCATTGAAAGGTCGTGTGCAGCAAAAGGTTGGGAGACAACAAAATAGGCTCTTTATCCGGGTTAATGTCAGAAAGCAAAGCTTGAACTATCTAATAAAAGCCATTTGAGTACATTGGTTCAATACTACTCTTACTTCTGATTGAAACGTCGAGTTTTAGAAGGTTGGAAGTCTGCTTGTCTGCCTCAGAGTGTCTAGTCTGTAGTAGCTTAAGTTGTTCGAGTTTTTAGAAGTCCCGGGCATCTCAAAACAGTAGGAAAATTATGGTTTATGGACAACTTTAAAAGGGAGGCAAAGTGCTTTTCTGACTTTTATATGGAGCCAGTGGAGATCCTTTAGGAAAGTAATGGCAGGTGTCTTCGAAAGTGGTAGCGTGTAATACCAGCCCGAGCAACAGCAAGCACGGGTAGCTAGCAAGCAAGCCTGAGTTCCAAAAAGAGCTTTGGGGAGGTCACTCATGTAATGTTGGAGAATGTGAACATTTGTGAGAAAATGAGGTATAACATTGAATTTGACAGCACACTTTAACAGATTCGCAAAAATACCATAGGATCTGACAGGGTACTTATGAAATACTCCAGTTAATTTCTTTGTGAGCCAAAAAAGGCTAAGACTCCACTGAAGTGTTGGAAGTTTGTCCACTTCAAGATAATTTTGAGAAAACGAGGAATATAGTGATTTTTTCAGAACAATTTCCCTATATGTCTGAAAGGCAATAGATGGTACAGGCAGTTCAGAAAATGGAACTTCACATGACCTTTCATGTACCTTAAAATCTAGCTACAGTTCTACATTTCACTTCATTATACTATTCGAGAAGAATTTTAATCGTAGGAAATGACTGAGAACCTCCATGGGAGGGGCAGGGATGACATTATTTAAAAACACACAGATCTCTCAATCTCAGGAAATACAGTAGAGCTAGCCAGAGTTTACATTCTCACAGAGTGGGGCTGTCAGACGGGTGACACAGAGCATACATGTTTAGACAAAACCCGTCTTACAGACTAGGGTTTTAGTCAGTGCCAGTGTTTCTTACTCAAATGTCTGCTTAAAATATAGATTTTCAAATGCATTTGTTTGTCTCCCATCTACAGCATATCAGTTTATAAAGATATGTGCATTTTGCCTGCATATGAAAACTTTTCGTTTTAGGAAAAGAATCTAAATTCCCCCAAACCATAACTGATCAGATTACTTTTTAATCAAATACATGTGACCAAACATCAACTAAGCATTTTCATTAAGGACACGTATACAATATTGCAACACGTGAATTGGCTCTACCTGGCATGCCCATCACCAGCTCATGCCACTGATGTCAATTTGCCATGAATTCCAAATCTATCAAGCTCTCCCAGGCAGGGCACAGTGGTACGCAGCACTTTACAACACAATATAATAAAATACAGATGAATGCATATCCTGGTCCAGTTCATTCAATGTGTGGACTTCATTCTTTTATTGATTTCCACAATAGGTCAGGAATTACACCCATTGTGTTCTAGTCTGCATAAGACCAAAAGTGTCCCTCCCAATTCCTCCCAACATACCCAGAAGTACCACTATTACACCAAGCAACATCACAGGTCAAGAAAATCATTTGGATAACCCCTCCACAATCCCAAGACTTACCACCAGATGGCAAATTCACCACTTTGTTAGAGGTGTGTGCCATCAGGTAATGGACGTCCCCGCCAAGTAGCGAGAATTCACACCAATATGCTAGTTTCAGTAACGTCAACAGACACATACACACCATTTATTTCTATTATGTTGCTTACTCTGCCGGTGGGATGCTTAAGATCAAACAAGTCTCCAATCCTTCGTGGCTGGTCAGCAATCCTACACTCGAAACATGATGCCAGATGGAGCAGACCAAGCATGGTCAAGGGGAGTAGAATCCACAGGAAGTCCTGGATCTGGGCTTTGGATCTATCCCCTTTCATTGGTTAGGTAGCTCTTCAATTGACATCTCAACAGTCCCTTTAAGCAGGCAAGTTGTGCGGATAGGCATGGGCAGCAAGTATGCTGTAAATTGTGCCAGTCAGAGGATTATGCTACTTATTTACACTCTCAGATATGAGCAATCCACATTTAGGTTTGCAGACTGCTGTGTGCTTACACAATGTCTACAGATGGCTCATGCTCAGACCTTGAGCCCCTCCATCATAGTGGAGCTCTGAATGCTCAGCAGCAGTGTGCATAAAAACATGATTGCTCCAATCAGTGCCTCGGTTTGTGGGAATCAGCAGTGAGTGGAGGGTACCGGTTGGTTGGGCAGTGCCCCAAAAGCTCCTATTCATGAGCCGCCACTGCTGTAGGATACGGTTCCTGTGGTTACAGTGATTTTTTGTTGTCTGTTTGGAGGCATCAAGTAAAGTCACATTCAGCACAGTGTGCCACAATTAAATTGTGGTCGCTGGAGGTATTAATACTGATGTCTGCCGGGGTAGGTAGAGATTACAGCTATGCCTAAAACCTGTAAAAACATCTGCCAGATAGAAGGATCCGGAATATGTTTCAACACAGAATTCTGCAAAGTGTGTCTTGACGGTGGACCCCTAGGCTCTTCCAATGACACTCCACAGCAGAGGTGAATAGAAGGCCAGAGAGTTTGGAATTCTTATGAAGAAGTCGGAGCCCTATGCCCAACACATCACAGGCACATTATCCAATCCAGTCAAATGAACTGTAGAACCGAAGACATGTAATCCAAGTTTGACAACAAATGCTTACCACCATCTAAAACATTTTTCAAATGGAAGTACCTCGGAGTGCTTTCAGATTTTTCTGAATTAGAACCCCCTTAACCACATCTGTTCACCAACATATTATCATTGCTGGTCACCATCAGAAATTTCGATTCCAAAGATGTAGATGAAAATCATGAAGGGAAGAGTGTGCAGGTCAATGTGATAATCTATGAAGAATTAACGGATCATAAATGTATCATATATGGAGGGATTATAAGCTGCATGAAAATGTCACAATACATTTGCAGTTACATACGGATCCCACAGTACAATTAGCCACCTGATCAGAAAGTTCATGACGATTTTCTTTGGGCTAATGTATTATTTAGCGGTGATCCTGTGTGCGGAAGGTTGAAGGGTAGCCAGCAGCATTATTGACTATAAAACCTAGGGAACATCAACACAAAAATAAGGGATGACCTAAAAAACTAGGTTTCTTGCCACTCCCAATAAATCAGGAGCGGTTTGGCGCCGCGCCCAGCGCGGCTGACTACGGAGCACGGGGCTCACAGTTCGATCACCAGCTTCAACTCAGCTCAGCACCATGTGACTCTGGGCTCACCTAATCTCCCGATGGCCCCAGGCACCTTCAGACCCTTACCCGCTTTGCCATGGTGGATATTCCGCTGCTGTGCGGGCGAATCGGAAGCGTGCGCAGATCGGACGGCCCTAAGCCGTCCGACGCATGGAAGCGGTTAGGGATCATGAGTTTGCGCTTTACAAATACCGGAATTGACAATAGAAGCTGCAATACCAAAGTCTCTGAGAAGGCCACATCCTAATCCTCTTATTTAGGGCTGAGTTTAGGATGAGCTGCCAGGTCCCACTAAACCACGGTTACTCATAGTACGGCCCACGGGCCGTCAGCAGCCCGGCAAGCCTTCCCTGGCGGCCCGCAGACCTTGCAGACATGTACCCGTGTTTAAATGGTTTTTTTTTTTTACAGAGTGTCAGGAAACACCACTGCGGCAGCGCGACTCAGACTGCTGCTCTGTGGGGGCCGGGCGATTCCCGCCGTCAAAGTGCGGCTGCAGGGGGCTAAGAGGTGACAAAGCCTCATTAACATACGAATGGTCTTTTGAAGACCTGTGAAGTGCTCCGGTGAGGCTGTATGTGTGTGTGTGCCCGGAAGCGGTCTCAGCCGGGCACACACAGGCAAGGTGGAGGGAGGGAGACAGGGAGGGAGGGAAAGGGAGGGAGAGAGACAGGGAGGGAAAGGGAGAGTGAGGGCGAGGGAGAGTGAGGGCGAGGGAGAGTGAGGGCGAGGGCGAGGGCGAGGGAGGGCGAGGGCGAGGGAGGGCGAGGGCAAGGGCGAGGGCGAGGGCGAGGGCGAGGGAGGGCGAGGGCGAGGGAGGGTGAGGGCGAGGGAGGGTGAGGGCGAGGGAGGGTGAGGGCGAGGGAGAGTGAGGGCGAGGGCGAGTGAGGGCGAGGGAGAGTGAGGGCGAGGGAGAGTGAGGGCGAGGAGAGTGAAGGAGAGTGAGGGCGAGGGAGAGGGCGAAGGAGAGCGAGGGCGAGGGAGAGTGAGGGCGAAGGAGAGCGAGGGCGAGGGAGAGTGAGGGCGAAGGAGAGCGAGGGCGAGGGAGAGTGAGGGCGAAGGAGAGCGAGGGCGAGGGAGAGCGAGGGCGAGGGAGAGCGAGGGCGAGGGAGAGCGAGGACGAGTGAGAGCGAGGACGAGGGAGGGCGAGGGAGGGCGAGGGAGGGCGGGAGAGTGAGGGAGGGGGACAGAGTGAGGAAGAGAGAGGGAGACAGAGGGAAGGAGGGAGAGGGAAGGGGAGAGGGAGACAGAGGGAAGGGGAGAGGGAGACAGAGGGAAGGGGAGAGGGAGACAGAGGGAAGGGGAGAGGGAGACAGAGAGAAGGAGAGAGGGAGACAGAGAGAAGGAGAGAGGGAGACAGAGAGAAGGAGAGAGGGAGACAGAGAGAAGGAGAGAGGGAGACAGAGGGAAGGAGAGAGGGAGACAAAGGGAAGGAGGGAGAGGGAAGGAGGGAGAGGGAAGGAGGGAGAGGGAAGGAGGGAGAGGGAAGGAGGGAGAGGGAAGGAGGGAGAGGGAAGGAGGGAGAGGGAAACAGAGTGAGGGAGAGGGAAACAGAGTGAGGGAGAGGGAAACAGAGTGAGGGAGAGGGAAACAGAGTGAGGGAGAGGGAAACAGAGTGAGGGAGAGGGAAACAAGTGAGGGAGAGGGAAACTGAGGGAGAGGGAAACTGAGGGAGAGGGAAACTGAGGGAGAGGGAAACTGAGGGAGAGGGAAACTGAGGGAGAGGGAAACAGAGGGAGAGGGAAACAGAGGGAGAGGGAAACAGAGGGAGAGGGAAACAGAGGGAGAGGGAAACAGAGGGAGAGGGAAACAGAGGGAGAGGGAAACAGAGGGAGAGGGAAACAGAGGGAGAGGGAAACAGAGGGAGAGGGAAACAGAGGGAGAGGGAAACAGAGGGAGAGGGAAACAGAGGGAGAGGGAAACAGAGGGAGAGGGAAACAGAGGGAGAGGGAGATGGAGAGGGAGACAGAGATGGAGAGGGTACAGGGATGGAGAGGGAGACAGAGTGAGACATTCAGAGTGAGTGCGAGAGAGGGAGTGAGACAGATGGAGTGAGTGAGACAGAGGGAGAGAGGGAGTGAGTGAGTCAGAAGGAGAGAGTGAGTGAGACAGAGGGAGAGAGGGAGTGAGACAGTCAGAGTGAGTGAGACAGATGGAGACAGAGAGACAGAGGGAGAAAGAGAGAGAGAGAGAGAGAGAGATGTGTGTATGCTGGGTCTGGTGGCTCAGTGGACGAAGGCGTCCGCTGCAGGGACCTGTGATCAACCTCATGGTCACAGTTTTTTTTATTGCTCTAGCCCCGCCCCTTCCCCCACTGACCCCGCCCCACCGGTGCGGCCCTCGGACATAAACCACACTGTAAATTTGGCCCCGAGAGAATGTTTGTGAGTACCCATGCACTAAACACTAGTGCTGTACGTTGTATGTACCTCAGCAGCTGTGGACTTTACATTAAGTTCCAAAAACACGCTTTTGAGGCCTTTGGGGAACTCTCGACAAGTGACACCACTATAGTGATGTCCTAATCACTGCAGACAATGCTACAATACAGCACATTGGCTATAATTGTTCTGTTTGGTTTCTTATCTTTCTAAGGGTAAGACTGCTCAGGGGGTGTGAGCCCGGGCAATAGAGCTTGCAACAAAAACTGCAAAAAAATTGCAATAAAAAAGCAACCACTAAAAGAGAACAAGGAACTTGTCCAAGTTAAAGGCATTTAGGCTGTCAAAGGTTCAGTTAGCAAGTCTCTGTTAACAGGGCCACCAGCTCTCCGCTAGCTATGGATCCAGAGTGCCTGCAAAGTTCAGAAGAAGACTAGCTGGTGGTGGAGCTGGTCACAAGTAAATGGAGAGCGCCTAATAGTGGTCGCAAAATACTTCCCTGAATCTTATAAACTTTAACCGCATGCGTGCGGCATGATTTCCCCCCGTACGCTGGATTTTGCGAAAGCGCACTTTACATGACGAGCTGGGCTCGTCATGAGCGTGCGAGGAGGCTACCTCATGACGAGCCCAGCTCGTCATGAGCGTCGAAGGGGTTAAGGCCTGTGAATTTAAACTGGCCAATCTCAGTCCGGATTTTCAATTGATATGCGCAACTAGGGCAACAGGGGCACTCACCGAACCCACTTGTTTCCAATTTGGGACTGGAGAATTAGAGGTTGAAAAGAAAATATCTTCAGAACAAAAAGGGATCTAAAAATAATTCTAAAAGTTCACCAATCAGTGTGACAGCTAACCGGACACTACCCCAGGGTCTGAACTAAAGAGAACACTCACTAAGACATTGGGGCTGAAACTAGAAGATATAAGCTTCCTTAAGGCTAGGAATCATATCAGCTATGCCACAAATCATGTAGCCTCACCACACCTGCAGTCCTTTAATACAACACATTATCTAAGCCAAAACCAGCCCACTGCAGAGTGACATATCTATATATATATATTCCCCCGGTTTTTCCTGGTGTGAAAAATTAATGAGTACCTCCAAAGGACTCAGATTGTTAAAGGGGGGGGGGTTAGGGCACAGAGGATAGTAGAAGTAGTCGAATACATGGGCAGGGAGGAAGAACTTTCCCAACTATTTGAGGACTCTGGTCTCATCTCTCAGAAAGAAAACATTCACTTGGTATCAAAATATTTACATGTTATCCAAGACACACACCTTAAAAAACTACCTTTCAAGTCTCAGTTGTCGCATTCGGTGTGAGGGCGAACAAAAATTGTAACACTGAACAGCGTCTGCATAAGATGAAAACATCATGTTCAAAGGACTGATAAGAGAAACAAAATACAACCCCATGAATCTTTCGGTTTCTTCACTGAGAGGAATGATATTAAACTCAGAGATACTTAACTGCATATATATTTTTTAAAGTGTTGTACTTGTGTGAGTAAACTTTGGTGCTTCTTTGGATAAACGAAGTTGCAATCGGCCACGCAGAATGTTCAAGGATTACCAACTATGCCTATACTCAGATTGTCATATTAGGTTTATAGATCAGCATTAAGATATCCAGACATTGCACATGGCTTTACATTCAGTAATTAGCAAATTAAAAATAATTTCCACCTGGAGTGAGCCGCGTATGGTGGTTTAGCGGTATTAAGCATCCACTGTAGGGGCCTGTGTTTGACCTCATGGTCACAGGTTCAAATCCCAGCAGGTCCACTCATCCTTTCATCCTTCTGAGGTCGTTAAAATGAGTACCATTGAGTTGGGTAACAATAAACATCTGTTATTCAGCACCAAGATACCCTTCTGGGTGATCGCGTGCTTCAAAAATACACTTTGTTATGTTATGTGAGGAACATGCTAATGCAGTGATGAATAACTCAAACAGACTTTCTCTCCGTAGGACACGGACGGGTATCAACTCTTTAGGCAAAAAGCACTACAAGTCTTAGAACTATTAACAGTAAAAGGCATTGGCCTAGAAGGCCTGCTAGAAGCCTAATACATTGAAAAGTGTGTAACCAAAAATCAACTCTCTACCCAAAGCAAAATTTAAAAAAAAATTGTATATTTCAATAAAGGTAAGCTAATGTTGACATTTACAACCCCCAAAGGTGATTCCCAAAGACCTCAGAGATTCTACAGAAAAGTTAGACATTGCTTGAAATATCATAGAATATCTTAATTTTTATTTCTTCACAATCACATATAAAATATATGTCCATGTGAAAGCTTTCTTCTTCCACCTCAAATCCTTGGAATGTGGAGATAATGATGTGGAATTTCAATCACTTCCTGCAATGTTAAAACCTCCCTATTTTCACACAGTCAGGCTGACATTTTCAAGGAAAATTATCTTTAAAAAAAAAAAAAACATAAATGGTAGGAATGGTAGTTTTAAAATGTCAACTATTTCCTAACCCTATCTCAAGGTATTTGTTTTACATTGGAGTCATTTCTTAATCCCGTACCAGGGGTGGAGAAACTCGAGAAATTTAAACAATATATTTGAATATTTTCTCCACTGAAAATTACATCCATCTTGATTTTGCAACTAACTGGTAAGTCTGCGCACAGTTGCCTGTTTATCAACCCACAGACTTTAATGGAAAGAGATTTGTGAATCGGGCCATTTGTGCAGCTTTTCTAAGCCCTTTTAATGTAGAAAATACAGTTTTGTTTGTAATTGTGTCTTGAATGAGCCTATGATGAATGGAGTCATTTCAAAAGTCATGGTAAATTAGATATCTATAGATCTTATTGTAATCCACTCAAAGAACAGAATCAATGAGGTTTCATCACAGTTCCAAATTACGATAACATCATGAAGAACTAACCACCTCCTGAACAGTAACAAACACACACACACATCTTTTCAATAACACCAATCCAGTCATCAGCAAAATTCCATTGTGGCTGTGTTATAGTGAGGATGTTTTCATGATTTGGAATGGTGATGAGACCTCTTTGAGTCTGTTCTTTGAGTGGATCAATTAAAGATTTATAAATATAAAATTTTCCCTGATTTTTCATCTGATCTCTATCTCGTTTTTAAACTTAATCGTTACGGTCAATGACAATACGCCATACACTTCCCTCGTTCATAAATCCGCTGATAGTAATTCACTACTGATGTACCCCTGTCATCATCAGAGGGGTCTGTGTGATTACCCCCTTGGGTCAATTTCTAAGTTTGCATAGGAATTGAACAAAGAAAAATTATGTTTTTAATGGAATCTGATCTGCTGATACCAACAACTGTCAGAGAGGGGCTACCCTATAAGACTCCTCAAACAATCTAGGAAATGTGCTTGATATTTCTATAGCGAGCACCTATTGGCTTTAAAAAATATACCAATACAAATAAATGGCATATTTTCGCCAGCACTTTCAACACTGCAAGCAAGGACATCAAACAAATCATATGCAAATATTGGCACAACAATAAAAACACCTTAGATACACAAGACTTACCCTTATGATCATTTCAAAGGAGACAAAACATGTGAGTCATGGTAGGAAGGGTGGCATTGGCTAGCATTGTCTGCACCAACCATAAATCCTCAATTGGCTCTTCCACCAATTAAAGGTCATTACCAAATGTGGTGGATGCACTGCCTGCAAATATTGTCACGAAATTAAAACTTCTGAACAAGAGGATTTGAAATACATCATAAAAACATTAACAAACTGTAATGCCAGTGGTGTTATTTATGCAATTTGTTGACCATATTGTAAGATACACTTTGGTCATACTAGTCCACAAATCAACAAGATTCTCCAGCATCGAAGTACGTTCAAATGTGGAACAATTGGAGCATCTTTCATTGAACACTTCAAGGCGCAGGGAGACACAAATGAAGACCAATACGGGCAAATCAAAAAACACCAACCCCTCACCCTCGAGAAGGCAATTTTGCAGCGACATTGACATTGCAAGATTGAAAATGGATCGATTGTGTCCACTCAGAGTTAGTACCATGAACTTAATTTGCTGAATTAGTGGAAGTCAGCTAACTCCTCTATTTAACTTCTGAATATTTTGTGCTCTGCAGACTTAATAAGTGTGTCACAGTGGTTCAAACTGATGGTACAAAATCATTCCCAGCACAGTATGCTCAGTTGATTCCACTTGATTTGATAAAATTCCCTTTGTTGCACTCATTCTGGTCATTACTTCAACGCAACCAGTCTGAAGGCCAAATCAGGGTGTCCCTTACATGTACATACATACAGTCTTACAGCTTTTTAGTCTTTTTTGGTTAAGTCTTTTTTCCATTTCCACTAACTGTACAAATGTTTCCATTGAATGCCCTGTGAATCATTTTATCACATAGAGGAATTTACAAATGTTCATTACGCCGATATAAGGCATTCTTGGTGTTCTTGCCAGCAGCGAGGGCTCACCGCGTCCATCTCGTTATTGCACCCTTTTGCAGACGTCAATAATCTGACTGCATGCACCTGAGCTTTGCTCTAAAGAGTCAGACGCACGAACTGTGAGTTCTTCTCGATTTCTCACCACTTGCGGGCACGATTTTTCCGCCTTTTCTTTCTTTTACTGGAGGGATTGACATCCATGGTATGTGTGTGTATATATATATATATATACATATATATACACATATACATATACATATATATATACATATATATATACATATACATATACATATATATATACATATATACACATATATACACATATATACATATATATTTTTGAAGCAGGCGCTCTTTTCTCTACTCTGGAAATAAAGCCTGTTACCACTGCACAGGGCCTCACTTTGTTTGTTTGCCAAGCCGGTATTGGGGGCTCCCCTGTGCCCTCTCATGAGGCCGCCCTGAAGAGCCATGAGCTCCGTTTGCAGGGAAACGCCTGGAGGCGCTTTGTGTAATATATATACATATACATACATACATACATACATACATACATATATATATATATATATATATATATATATATATATATATATATATATATATATATATATATATACTTGAAGATGAAGGATCACAAGAAAGCAACAGCCAGCCAGGGCAAAAATCTGGATCCCAAAGGATACAATGAGTCACAAAGAAATAAATTATCCAAGAAAGAAGTGACTCAAACAGTCCATGACAAAGCTGTAAAAAACAATATGTAGGCCAAACAATGAATGACCTCCGCACACGATTCAGGAACCACAAATCAGCCATAATTAATAAGAAAATTGACCAGCCTGTAGCCAATCATTTTAACCTTGTGGATCATTCACTATCAGATTTGAAGACTTTCCCCGTGGAACATGTCTCAAAGGAAGAACTACTGGACTCCAAGGAAAACTTCTGGATGTACCGTTTAAAATCATTGCATCCAGATGGACTGAACATTACTGACAACACATCCTGATTACTGCATATCTCAAGAACTCTCAGGACTGCATTGATTCCAGATTCCAAATGGAATCTTCACTCATGATGCTTTTTGAAAATTCAGCTGTGTCATCTGTGCAACCACTGAGCTTACCATCTTGAAACTACCTGAGGAAGGCGGAAGCTGAAACGTTGTAGTGGATTCGCTATCCCATCCGAGGCCCGCCACTACAAGAGGCAGGGGCCCTAAGCGAACGCAGAGGGTTGGATTTGAGGTATATATATATATATATATATATATATATATATATATATATATATATATATATATATATATATATATATATACCATACCGGCCGAAATGCATACGCCATTGTTTGAAATAAAGGTGCTGCCGCTTTCAGTCCCCAATGAGGCTCCTGCTTCTTTCTTCGAGAGGAGACGATTATTTATATTTCTGCGCGCTTTCCAGAAGCGCGGTTCAGGAGCCCCTTCATCTCAAGTGGCCTGGCGACTCTGGAACCTGCTCCGGCACCGTTTGTTTCTTCAAGTCATTGAATTCTCCAGACCCACCGGCAGACCTCGCACCTGAAGCGATACTGAGAGACATTATTCTCCATTTGGGTGGGGTTCACTCCTCCCTGCTCACGCTATTTCTGGGGCTTGGACTTATGGTTGATGAGGTCGTCGGGACTTAAGGCTGCACCCTGTGTTTCAATCTGCGGTTTCCATGAACGCTTTGCAGCGCACCTGTCCCTTCGCTATTTGCTTGATTATTTTCAAGACCGCACCACAGCAATACTCACCTGGGAGCCACTGGTGCATCCTGGGACATGGAGTCCGCTGATTTTCTCGGACCCGTCACTCTGAGGATTGTGTTTGCTGAGGGGCGGAGCTGTGACATCGCACCTATCATAGTGTGGCAGGGTGCATTAACAGGCTGCAGAACGCCAGGACCTCCGCAATTACTACCGCAGGCGCTGATGAGGCCATACCGGCCGAAATGCATACGCCATTGTTTGAAATAAAGGTGCTGCCGCTTTCAGTCCCCAATGAGGCTCCTGCTTCTTTCTTCGAGAGGAGACGATTATATATATATATATATATATATATATATATATATATATATATATATATATATATATATATATATATATATATATATATATATATATAATATATATATATATATATATATATATATATATATATATATATATATATACCTCAAATCCAACCCTCTGCGTTCGCTTAGGGCCCCTGCCTCTTGTAGTGGCGGGCCTCGGATGGGATAGCGAATCCCTTAACATCCAAAGAACCTTCTCCTTAAGAAAAGAATGTCCGGGCCACTTGTAGATACACACGTACTTTATTTCAAAATGTGCTTCGCTCGACGCGTTTCGCAGGCAGAACCCGCTTTCTCACGAGAACGAGAAAAGTTTTTTAGTGCAAGATATATACACGTGTCACATGGTATTTGACGTCATACCGTAGTGGTGGAAAACAGACTAGCAAATCACGCTAAGGGCTAGGTACATATCTGCCTACTCAGTGGCTGCCAAAACTTAATGAATCAAAGTATTTTGACATATTTACAACTCAAGCATGCAAAATAATAACGTGGTAAAATTATAACGTAAATTATTTTCTCTATTACTCGAGGAAAGTCCAGCCCTAGTGGGCACATTAGCGCACGCCTCAATAATGCCCAAGTGGGCAAAAGAATTAGCGCATTTTTTCAAGCAATATATTCCCAATTAAGTTCTAATCTAGCCCAAGTGGGCCCATGAGTAAACAAAGGCAGGTTGTAAATAACATAATCTTCTTTTTCAGTCATCGGCATTCCACATATGTGTCTCTGGTACCAATTCCCGACAGCATTGATTCCAAAGTTTCTGAAAAAATAATAAAAGCATTCTGTCAAACTTCAATAAACCAAATGGGTTTGTGATTTAAAACTACTTTTTCTCTTACAGTGGTTAAAAGGACGGAAATTCTGAATGCAGCAAACAATTTTATACAATAAAGGATTCTCACCCTAAATGTACTGCTAACTCCTCATGGAGATTGTGCCCCCTCGGTTGTGTCGTTCTGAATTTAATTATTAGTTTGGACTCCAATCTCCTCAGCTCCTGAATTCTGTTACCCCCTCTCGCTCTGGCCGGTATTGTATCCAGTACACAGAAAGAAAGGAGGCGTGCATTGCTTTTATGGCAAACAGCGAAATGCCTTGCTATTGGGTACTGCTTGTCGTTGTTGGTAATTGCCCGCATATGCTCAAGGACTCGCATTTTTGCCGGCTTTTTGGTACTGCCGATATAAAACATATCACACGGGCACTTGAGCGCATATATGGCAAAGTCTGTTAGACAGGTGACAT
Organism: Lissotriton helveticus; assembly: GCF_964261635.1. Taxonomy (NCBI): domain Eukaryota; kingdom Metazoa; phylum Chordata; class Amphibia; order Caudata; family Salamandridae; genus Lissotriton; species Lissotriton helveticus. The sequence goes on from NC_136069.1 coordinate 1,528,399,781, forward strand.
GTTTTAAAATCTCGAATTTTTCCCTGTCTTTTGCCAGCGTTATCTCCTTGAGGTTCCTACTGTTACGGCAAGCTTTACATTTGCCGCACACAAAGAACCCATGAACGGGTTTCTTGGTGCCTAGGTTTTCTGGTACCACAGTGCTACATAGGAGATCTTTTAAGGATTTTGGTCTCCGGTAAGTGATCTGAGGGTGTTCCGTTAATTCAGAGGCCAGATCTTTGTCAAGCGCAAGTACACTCCAGAATTTTCCCACTATACTTTTTATCTTTCTGGATTGTGTGTGGTAATCAGTAATCAATCTACTGGTGACCGTCTGTACTTTATTCAGATCAACCACTGATTTATCAGAATGGGCTGTTTTATCTGTCTCTCTTGCGCTCACTGCTTTTAAAGCACTAGAAATGCACCTCTGTGTGTATCCCCTCTGTTTGAACCGCTCTGTCATCACCCTGACTTCTTTTTCATAGTCTTCATCACTGGAACAGTTGCGCCTTGCCCTAAGAAATTCACCAAAAGGTATAGAATTGATGAGATTCTTAGGGTGACAGCTCCTAGCGTGTAAAAGACTATTGCCCGCTGTTTCCTTCCTGAATAAGCAAGTAGTTAACTTGTTATTATCAGCGCGGACTTTTAAGTCTAGGAAATCAATCACCGTTTGACTTATGTGACTGGTAAATGATAAATTGAACTCATTAATGTTGAGCTCTTGAACAAAATCCTTTGCCTCTGTCTCACTCCCATCCCAGATGACAAAAATGTCATCAATGAAGCGTAGCCATTTGACTACTTTTGTCTGATACATGGTGGATGGGTAAACTACCTCTTCTTCCCATTTGCCGAGGTAGATGCCCGCAAAGCACGGGGCAAAACAAGTCCCCATCGCGGTGCCAAGCAACTGGTGGTAGATGTTTTTGTCGAAGAGAAAATAATTTTCAGTTAAACACAATTGTATCATGTTTAATACCATTTGGGTGTGCGATAAAAATGAAACTGATCTTGCTGCAAGAAAGTATTCGCAAGCATCTATGCCTTTTTGGTGAGGGATACAAGTATAGAGACTATTTACATCTAATGTCAGAAGAAGCCAGTTTGGATTCCAAATAACATTACTGATTTTTTGTAAAAAGTCCCCTGAGTCCCTGACATATGATGGTAGCCCTTGCATGAGTGGCTGCAGAAAAAAGTCCACATACCGGGACGTATTTTCCCAGCAACTCCCACGTGAGGAAACAATCGGTCTCCCCGGTGGCTCTTGTGAGTTCTTGTGAATTTTCGGGAGCAGGTAAAGGGCAGGCAATTTCGGATATTTATTGTACAGGAAATTAAACTCATCTTGGCTTATCCACCCCCTCTCCCTCCAATCCTTCAGCTTTTCAACGTAATTGGAAATGCTCAGGTTATAAGCAGTCACATTACTTTTCTCATACTTAGAATTATCATTAAGTTGAGTGAGGCCTTCATTGATGTACATATTGCGTGGCAGTACCACAACATTCCCACCCTTGTCAGCTTTTTTTATGACAATAGTTCTGTCACTGCTAAGGGATTTAATTGCTTGTAATTGACTTTTTGTAAGGTTACTTTTAGTGTGATGAGCAATTCTAGACAATTTATCTAATTCATTGATTACCCCTTTCTCAAAGATGTCAATAGATTCATTTGTGATTTGAGGCAAAAAGATTGATTTGGGTCTGAACCCACTTCTACAGTCCAGATCAGTTCTAAAATCATCATTAATCAATTTAGTGATTGAACTGTCCAAAGTCTCACTTTCTCCTGCCAGTTCATGCATAATATGCAATGTCTCCAAGTCTTTTATTGCAATTCTACTCGGTTCTTGCACTATATCTTTATTGTCTAAGTTCAATTTTGTAGCAAACCATTTTTTTAAACGCAATTTACGGGTGAAGTAAAATAAATCTATTCTTGTTTGTGTATAGTCATAAGAGGCAGTGGGGCAAAAGGATAGCCCTAGTGAAAGTACCTGTGTTTCAGCTTGGCTTAATTCCCTTTGCGAGAGGTTGATGACGGTGTTGTTTTCAGCTATTTCCCCCGTCTCTGTCGTCTGGTTCGCGATCCCACTGGGCTTGATACATTGTTGCCGATAGCGACGTTTAGCTTTCCAGCGCCTCTCCCGCCTTGTCCTTGTCCTTTTGTTCCCATGCCGCTCGGTTTGGCTTGTCCTGCCATTCTTCCCTGAGCTACTAGGGCGAATTCCTTTAAAATTTTGTCTTTTGGGCTCATGATGTCTGCCCTTTTTGAAGGTTGTGGAACCGTAGTTGTAGCTGCTGAAGTTTTATCTCGTGCCAAAGGCGGAGTCTCCGATAATGTTTGTACATTACCGACTGCTTGTGCTTCTCCTTCCACAGATACCTTAACAGTGGTACGCAAATGGTCATATTTTTTTTGAAAATGTAAGAACTTGACCGCGCTCATAGTCCATACGATCCCTCATAAATTTTGTTTCTTTTTTATCTTTTATTTCCTTTTCGATTCTCTCCAGTTTTACTTCCAGTTTGGACATTTCGTTGTCAAAGTCCTTCTGGTCATCATAAGAAGCTTTTAATATACATACATACATGCATACATACACACACACTCTTTGGGGAGTGTCCAAACTAGTAAGATGATACAGAAAAGGGGGTGGTGATGAACAGAGTGTCTGAATTAAGCAGACCACTCTTACCCAGTCCAAAGATCAGGGCTTGATCCATCACCGTTATTTATCTCACTGCCCCATCCCAGCTCAGAACCTGGCTATATGCAAATTAGTCTGTCCCTGGCCCAGTGCATCATGGGAACAGGGCAGACCAAACTACCAAGCCAATTCTTCACCAGAAAGGAGACAAGCTACCGGGGACCGGTTTCTGGCATTTCAGCCTCTTCGGCCCGGCTTGCTTGAATCCTGATGGAGCAGTGAGAAAGGGACTCATGTCTGAGTATACCCTGCCACACCTATAGTGGCCAAAAATGATACAGAAAAGGGGGTGGTGATGAACAGAGTGTCTGAATTAAGCAGACCACTCTTACCCAGTCCAAAGATCAGGGCTTGATCCATCACCGTTATTTATCTCACTGCCCCATCCCAGCTCAGAACCTGGCTATATGCAAATTAGTCTGTCCCTGGCCCAGTGCATCATGGGAACAGGGCAGACCAAACTACCAAGCCAATTCTTCACCAGAAAGGAGACAAGCTACCGGGGACCGGTTTCTGGCATTTCAGCCTCTTCGGCCCGGCTTGCTTGAATCCTGATGGAGCAGTGAGAAAGGGACTCATGTCTGAGTATACCCTGCCACACCTATAGTGGCCAAAAATGATACAGAAAAGGGGGTGGTGATGAACAGAGTGTCTGAATTAAGCAGACCACTCTTACCCAGTCCAAAGATCAGGGCTTGATCCATCACCGTTATTTATCTCACTGCCCCATCCCAGCTCAGAACCTGGCTATATGCAAATTAGTCTGTCCCTGGCCCAGTGCATCATGGGAACAGGGCAGACCAAACTACCAAGCCAATTCTTCACCAGAAAGGAGACAAGCTACCGGGGACCGGTTTCTGGCATTTCAGCCTCTTCGGCCCGGCTTGCTTGAATCCTGATGGAGCAGTGAGAAAGGGACTCATGTCTGAGTATACCCTGCCACACCTATAGTGGCCAAAAATGATACAGAAAAGGGGGTGGTGATGAACAGAGTGTCTGAATTAAGCAGACCACTCTTACCCAGTCCAAAGATCAGGGCTTGATCCATCACCGTTATTTATCTCACTGCCCCATCCCAGCTCAGAACCTGGCTATATGCAAATTAGTCTGTCCCTGGCCCAGTGCATCATGGGAACAGGGCAGACCAAACTACCAAGCCAATTCTTCACCAGAAAGGAGACAAGCTACCGGGGACCGGTTTCTGGCATTTCAGCCTCTTCGGCCCGGCTTGCTTGAATCCTGATGGAGCAGTGAGAAAGGGACTCATGTCTGAGTATACCCTGCCACACCTATAGTGGAAGAATTGGCTTGGTAGTTTGGTCTGCCCTGTTCCCATGATGCACTGGGCCAGGGACAGACTAATTTGCATGTAGCCAGGTTCTGAACTGGGATGGTGCAGTGAGCTAAAAAACGGTGACGGATCAAGCCCGGATCTTTTGACTGGGTAGGAGTGTTCTGCTTAATTCAGATACTCTGTCCATCACCACCCCCCTTTTTTAATCGTTTTGGCCACCACAAGTGTGGAAGGGTATGCTCAGATGTGAGTCCCTTGCTCACTGCACCATCAGGATTCAAGCAAGCCGGGCCGAAGACGGCTGTAATGCCAGAAACCGGTCCCCGGAAGCTTGTTTCCTTTCCAGTAAAGAATTGGCTTGGTAGTTTGGTCTGCCCTGTTCCCATGATGCACTGGGCCAGGGACAGACTAATTTGCATGTAGCCAGGTTCTGAACTGGGATGGTGCAGTGAGCTAAAAAACGGTGACGGATCAAGCCCGGATCTTTTGACTGGGTAGGAGTGTTCTGCTTAATTCAGATACTCTGTCCATCACCACCCCCCTTTTTTAATCGTTTTGGCCACCACAAGTGTGGAAGGGTATGCTCAGATGTGAGTCCCTTGCTCACTGCACCATCAGGATTCAAGCAAGCCGGGCCGAAGACGGCTGTAATGCCAGAAACCGGTCCCCGGAAGCTTGTTTCCTTTCCAGTAAAGAATTGGCTTGGTAGTTTGGTCTGCCCTGTTCCCATGATGCACTGGGCCAGGGACAGACTAATTTGCATGTAGCCAGGTTCTGAACTGGGATGGTGCAGTGAGCTAAAAAACGGTGACGGATCAAGCCCGGATCTTTTGACTGGGTAGGAGTGTTCTGCTTAATTCAGATACTCTGTCCATCACCACCCCCCTTTTTTAATCGTTTTGGCCACCACAAGTGTGGAAGGGTATGCTCAGATGTGAGTCCCTTGCTCACTGCACCATCAGGATTCAAGCAAGCCGGGCCGAAGACGGCTGTAATGCCAGAAACCGGTCCCCGGAAGCTTGTTTCCTTTCCAGTAAAGAATTGGCTTGGTAGTTTGGTCTGCCCTGTTCCCATGATGCACTGGGCCAGGGACAGACTAATTTGCATGTAGCCAGGTTCTGAACTGGGATGGTGCAGTGAGCTAAAAAACGGTGACGGATCAAGCCCGGATCTTTTGACTGGGTAGGAGTGTTCTGCTTAATTCAGATACTCTGTCCATCACCACCCCCCTTTTTTAATCGTTTTGGCCACCACAAGTGTGGAAGGGTATGCTCAGATGTGAGTCCCTTGCTCACTGCACCATCAGGATTCAAGCAAGCCGGGCCGAAGACGGCTGTAATGCCAGAAACCGGTCCCCGGAAGCTTGTTTCCTTTCCAGTAAAGAATTGGCTTGGTAGTTTGGTCTGCCCTGTTCCCATGATGCACTGGGCCAGGGACAGACTAATTTGCATGTAGCCAGGTTCTGAACTGGGATGGTGCAGTGAGCTAAAAAACGGTGACGGATCAAGCCCGGATCTTTTGACTGGGTAGGAGTGTTCTGCTTAATTCAGATACTCTGTCCATCACCACCCCCCTTTTTTAATCGTTTTGGCCACCACAAGTGTGGAAGGGTATGCTCAGATGTGAGTCCCTTGCTCACTGCACCATCAGGATTCAAGCAAGCCGGGCCGAAGACGGCTGTAATGCCAGAAACCGGTCCCCGGAAGCTTGTTTCCTTTCCAGTAAAGAATTGGCTTGGTAGTTTGGTCTGCCCTGTTCCCATGATGCACTGGGCCAGGGACAGACTAATTTGCATGTAGCCAGGTTCTGAACTGGGATGGTGCAGTGAGCTAAAAAACGGTGACGGATCAAGCCCGGATCTTTTGACTGGGTAGGAGTGTTCTGCTTAATTCAGATACTCTGTCCATCACCACCCCCCTTTTTTAATCGTTTTGGCCACCACAAGTGTGGAAGGGTATGCTCAGATGTGAGTCCCTTGCTCACTGCACCATCAGGATTCAAGCAAGCCGGGCCGAAGACGGCTGTAATGCCAGAAACCGGTCCCCGGAAGCTTGTTTCCTTTCCAGTAAAGAATTGGCTTGGTAGTTTGGTCTGCCCTGTTCCCATGATGCACTGGGCCAGGGACAGACTAATTTGCATGTAGCCAGGTTCTGAACTGGGATGGTGCAGTGAGCTAAAAAACGGTGACGGATCAAGCCCGGATCTTTTGACTGGGTAGGAGTGTTCTGCTTAATTCAGATACTCTGTCCATCACCACCCCCCTTTTTTAATCGTTTTGGCCACCACAAGTGTGGAAGGGTATGCTCAGATGTGAGTCCCTTGCTCACTGCACCATCAGGATTCAAGCAAGCCGGGCCGAAGACGGCTGTAATGCCAGAAACCGGTCCCCGGAAGCTTGTTTCCTTTCCAGTAAAGAATTGGCTTGGTAGTTTGGTCTGCCCTGTTCCCATGATGCACTGGGCCAGGGACAGACTAATTTGCATGTAGCCAGGTTCTGAACTGGGATGGTGCAGTGAGCTAAAAAACGGTGACGGATCAAGCCCGGATCTTTTGACTGGGTAGGAGTGTTCTGCTTAATTCAGATACTCTGTCCATCACCACCCCCCTTTTTTAATCAAACTAGTAAGAAGCACTCGAACACCACAATGCTTTTCCCCAACAAGCTTTACTCAGGTTCAAACACTTGCTTTTGCCAGTAGATGTGGGCTGTTTCATCCGGACGCGTTTCGGGCTTCTCCCTTCCTCGGCGGCATTCAGTCCATGAGACACCATGTTGTCCCGCCTCCATTTAAGCCGATATCGCATGCCAGGGATTGGCTGATCACCATGATCGTATGCGTTGCTTTATGGGAGGCGTAGTTCATATGATTGTGGTGCTCATATATTGATAATTAAAAGCTACAGTGAGCCCCAGCAAAAGCGGCGTGTTAACATCCTTATTGCGATGTCCCACAGCAGAAGCCCCTGTATGCGGCTCCGTGGCCTCCTTCTCTTGGGTGGTGCCTCTCAGCGGTAAGACGGCCGCTAAATATTGAAGCTCTTTGGGGAGTGTCCAAACTAGTAAGAAGCACTCGAACACCACAATGCTTTTCCCCAACAAGCTTTACTCAGGTTCAAACACTTGCTTTTGCCAGTAGATGTGGGCTGTTTCATCCGGACGCGTTTCGGGCTTCTCCCTTCCTCGGCGGCATTCAGTCCATGAGACACCATGTTGTCCCGCCTCTATTTAAGCCGATATCGCATGCCAGGGATTGGCTGATCACCATGATCGTATGCGTTGCTTTATGGGAGGCGTAGTCCATATGATTGTGGTGCTCATATATTGATAATTAAAAGCTACAGTGAGCCCCAGCAAAAGCGGCGTGTTAACATCCTTATTGCGATGTCCCACAGCAGAAGCCCCTGTATGCGGCTCCGTGGCCTCCTTCTCTTGGGTGGTGCCTCTATATATATTTTTTTTTTTACAGAGCCTCATGAGATTTTCTACTCAGCTTGATTTATACCCACTTTTTCAATGCACAGGCTTCTTGCTTTTACAATTTGATCATGTGGCATTTGCTTTTAGAATGCAATCGCACAATGCTGTGTTTGACAGTTTCTCCCACAGAGAGGGAACATTACTATGTATATTTTTATACTTTATGTTGGGCATTTTCTGTTTTTTATGACCAGATTTTATGTTGATACATTGTCAGTAGGTTTATTTTTTCCTTAAGTATCACTTAGTCCTAGTATTATGACTCCAATTAATTTAATTTTCTCCCGCTGAGCTGCGGAATGGCCGCTTGCTAGAGCGGCTCCGCCGGCTGAGGCTGAAATATCCGAAATACATCTGTAAATGGCATGCTAGACTGGGGTCCAATGCTGCGATAGTGCTGATTACAGAGATATGTAGGTCATATTATGCCATCTGCGAGAAATTTGGCCGTAACACCAAGCAACACAGCATTGCCGAGGCGAGGCCTACCACCTCATTTACATAGTGCAGCCGGGGCCTAAAGTTTAAAGCGCCTCCGGCGGGTGCAGCTGAGACACCAGCGGACTGGCACCTGAGATTGCGCCATCGGTGTGGATGAGCGGTGGCTATTGCACACTGGGACCCCCGCAACATCAGTGGCTGTAAGAGGTGGGGGCCGGAGGGCATTTTCACTGTGCGTGGGGTACCTGTGTTGCAGCCGGTCATCAGAGCCGACGCGGAGCGCGAGAGTCCGGAGACTCGGATCGCGTACAAGATGAGGAGGGCTCCGACTGTAAAGGGGACACTGTGGCAGGCGTTTGGTGGCCTGAATTAACGCACTCTGGCCCCGGACATCAGGGACACTCTGCCAACGCAGCAGGCACCCGCCCCCTGCTGCCATTTTGTGGAGGGCGGCCGAGCCTAACGCGGTGTTCCTGGTTGGTGATTGGGACCTCGCTAATTGGCATGTAGGACGACTGAAGGGCCAAATGTTCCCACAACATTGAGGATCCTGATGTGAACATCCCTGTCCTGCCAAACTTTTGTGCAAGGTAAAGCCTGGGGACATGTGGTGGAGATAACAGGCTGGTTTAAATGCAAAAGAAGATCTGCCTTGAGACTTACATGGTGTTAAGAGAGAACATACAGCGTTTAATCTGCTCAGCGGTGGACAGGGAGTGGTGGCCCCCTCCAGTCAAGAGGATTAACAACGCGTGCTGGGCAAAAGGGGCATGCTGGTCGGTGCCGGGGCTTGTGACTCTGCATCACGACGAGCTGAATGATCGCAGATTTATCCTAGCGGCTGTCTCTGCTGTATAAGCCCGGACTTGATGGCCTGAATCCTGCATTGACCATGTTACTTTGCCATAACGCTTGGACCCCTCATGCTGCCAACTGAGCATTGTGTAAAATAATCACTGGTGGATCATGCTAGGTGCTACGGCGTGGACTGCGGCTGAGCAGGAAGGATCAGTGGGGAGCAGGCAATTTATTTATCATTCCCTGGATGTGGGTTCGAAGAATGTAACCTCGGTTGTGATCAACGGGGTCCCTGATGGCAAGCATTAGTGGCAGAGAATCCAGCGAATGCATTGGATCAATTATTTTCAGGAAAGGAGCGCACAGTGTATGGTACTTTGCTACCACCACCATAACGTATAGTCCAGCAAGCGTGCAGAATCGACATGGGGAAACCAGAAACACGCCATCCAAAAATCAATTTTGACAAGAAATCCAACAAATCCGCGGACAATGATGTCAGACAACAGGAACAGCCCGGAGAGAAAATAGCGAATCATCCACCTGAAGATGATATTCGGGCAATGTTTAAAGACTTGAAACCTGGTCTTCAAAGGATAGATTCCAAAATGGCAGAGAGAATGGACAGAATCAAACAACGTGTAGAGAAACAGGAGGGCCGCATGAGTGTGATGAGACAAGGATTACGGAAAGGGAGAAGGCCAGACGGAAATGGACAAGAAACTGCGGGGTATGGATGGCGTACTGCAGCTAATAAAACAGAAGAACGAAGATTTAGAAGCGAGATCGAAGAGGAACAACATTCGTATTACAGGGGTTGCAGAAACTACAGATATCCAGAAAATGGGAAGGAGAAGTATATTGAGGAGATGATGCAAGATCTTTTAGGACCGGACCTATCCGCTATGTTCCTAATTGAACGTGCACACCGTACATTGGGTCCGCGACCAAAACCAGGAGCTCTGGCGAGACCAATTCTGGCAAGAGTACTAAATTACAGGGATAGAGATACGATTCTTAGACGTACCAGGGAGAAGGGCGCTGTTCAATACAAGGGCAACAACATAGCTCTATACCCGAACTTCAAGTTACAAGTGCAAGCTGCCCGCAGAGAGTATATCCCTGCAAAGAAAATATTCCAGCAGATCTGCACCAGGTATGCCTTTATCTAGCCGGCCAAATTGAGAGTTCAGAGTCACGGGAAATCTACATTTTTCACGGACGCTAAAGCCGCCCTTATATACGCAAAGCAGATGGCGAAAGAGCACAGACAACAAGCAACATTGACTGAATCACAGACTGAAAGGACTTTGAGCGATAATGACTGATGTATATGGAATTGATCGCTGGATAAGCAGATAAGTGTGCATATAGTTATACATGTTATGTTAAGTAGAATGTGTTCTATGTAATCATGGCTACCCTGTCCAACTATCGGAAAGCGCTCTACCCAAAAGTCAGCAGGATAGTCTATATTGCCAGTTTAACTATGTAGGTACAACTCGTAGAGTAATGGACCAAGGCCGCATGTCATGCGCTCGGCCACCCCACCAAAAGTGTAGGGGAGTATTGCCGGTGGCCTCACGTACACCCCCATGGGATGAATCGCACAAGCTCACAACTATGGACCGATAGGTTACTGTTTTTGGGGATTGGGAGGGTGAAGTTACAACCTGATTGGGGGGTTGGTGTGGGCGGGGTGGGGGGTAGGGGAGTTAAGTTTTGCTTGTTTAATCTGCCACATACTGCATCAAAATGTATAAATCTACCGAGAATGAGTAACGCTAACGTGGCCATATGGTTATGCCGGCCCAGGAGACGGACCTTCATGCACAAGAAAACTACCTGGTACTATGGGCTCTAGTGCACAGAATGCACACACGACTTCACTCAAATGTATTTCCTGGAATATAAGGGGTCTAAATGATCGTAGAAAAGTGAGACTGGTCCAATCCTATCTCCTGAGACGTGGGGTTGACATCTGTTTAATCCAAGAAACACATTTGCCGGCAACAGCGGCAGGTACCCTTAGGAATGCTGGGTGGGGTGAGATAGCGGTAGCGGGCTACTCGACATACTCTAGGGGGGGTTGCTATTCTTATACGCAGAGGCCTCCAGTGGAAAACACACCATACTGTCACAGATCGTGAAGGGCGATTCATACTTCTACAGGGCACGTTATACAATACCCCGATGTTGATAGTGAATATATATGGTCGAAATACAGACATTCCGGAATTCTTCCAGCATGTTTGTCAGAGGATATAGGCATTAGGAAAGATGTCGATTCTTTGGGGTGGGGATTTCAATGTAGTATTGTCAACCACACTCGATCGACAGCTTGTGTCCCGGGAACATCATCCTAGAGCTGCACAGACACTGACGGACATTATACTAGATCTCCATTTGATTGATTCATGGAGGGCACTACATCCAACTGTGAGGGAAGGCACATGTGTTACACATCACCGGGGTACGTGGTCAAGATTAGATTATTGGCTGGTGTCGAAGGATATTTATACTTGGACCACAGATGCAACATATTACCCTCAAACTTTCTTTGATCATGCACCTACGGTGCCATATATACAGCCATTTGCTTGGAGGTTTCTGTCGGGTGCACTACTGGACCAGGTTTTCAGGTAAGAACTAAGGGGGAAAATAGAAGAATACTTTGCACTAAATGAGGGATCGGTAGATTCGCCTGGGGTGCTCTGGGAGGCATTTAAGGTGGTTATCAGAGGAAATTGCATAGCGTTAAAAACAGGTTTTCTGAAAGATATTTGTCATACCCTGGAACGGCTTCAGAAAGAAATAGGTGAATTAGAGAGAGACTTCCAAACAAATCCTTGCCCTTCCACTGCTGCATTGATCAGGTCAAAATTGACAAAGTTTCAGGAGGCAGCAGAGAGGGAAACGACCTATTTACATAAATATACACAGGCTAGATGTTACGGCGAGGGAGAAAGGGCGGGGAAGACACTGGCGGGTCTATTGCGTACTCCGAGATGTGCTGAATACATCACGGAACTGAAGACAACTGATGGGGCGGTAGCCAGGACGCCACAAGATATTCTGACCACCATGTCCCGCTACTATCGGCGCCTGTACACGTCCAGCACGGACCAGTCGGTGGAAGACAGAACAGATTATCTAGACATGGTAGCGCTAGCATGGTTTAATAATAGGGCCTGGGAGTACATGGACTTGCCAATCACGGTGGAAGATATACGACAAGTCATTAGTAGCATGCCGTATGATAAGGCCCCTGGAGCAGATGGGTTGACAGCTGTATTTTATAAGGAATACGCCGATATGCTCGCCCCCAATTATTACATGTGTACCTGGAAGCAATGGACACGGGCACACTTCCCCCCCTACCCTAAGAGAGGCCATGATTATAGCTTTGCTCAAGCCTGATAAAGATTCCGCTTCCCCTGACTCCTATAGACTGCGGTCGTTAATAAATCTCGATGCTAAGATATATGCAAAGCTCCTGGCAAATAGGTTGCAGCCAATGCTACCACAGATCGCACTCCCAGACCAATCCGGATTCATACCGGGGAGGTCGACTGCTCATAATTTGAGCACGTTGTTTGGACTCCTACATTACTTGGCCCCTCATGTACAGGCTGTGGCTGCGTTGTTGGATGCCACCAAGACCTTTGATTCACTGGAATGGAAATTCCTCTTCATATTGCTGGGTCGCATGGGACTTAGCCCCGTATTTATCAAACAAATTCAACTTCTCTAAGTGAACCCGATGGCGAGAGTGCGGATTCATGGTCAGGTATCGGACTCCTTTATCATTACACGTGGCACGAGGCAGAACTGTCCTCTGTCACCATTGCTCTTTGCCATTGCTACTGAACCCTTGGCAGCTAGACTACGCGTCTCCTGGAATTTGCGGACACTACCTTTTAGCCAAGGGGGGCTGGGTGCCCCTGACTTTGAACTTTATGCATACAGTGCGCAGGCGCAGTATCTATACTTCTGGCAGCATCCAACGTCGTATCAGTCGCATGTAGCAATAGAAATAGACAAGGTCGCTCCAATTCCACTAAACGCGGCGGTGTACCAACGCTACAAAAAACCTCATCAAGAAATCAATACCGTTGAGGCGACGCGATGGGCATGGCGGGGTATAGCAAAAAGGGCGGGAGTAAAAGAATTGTATGCTCCATCTATGCCCATAGGAGGTAACCTGCTGCTGACACTGCTGACGGACAAGGCAACAACCTTGCGGGCGAAGGCACACGGCCTGGTGACGGGCAGAGATCTATACCCGGATGCTACGTTCTTAACATTACAGCACATGTGCAAAGAGCAGACACCTTCAGTTTCAGACACACTCCTATATTACCAGCTTAGGGCAGCTTGCAAAGCACGGTACACTGAATACCATCGGGAACCACAGGCCCTTCCTGCACTGGAGAATATTTTGTCTAACCCCTCTCCAGAGAAACTGATCACAAGCATATACAGTATCATGCAAACTACATCTCCCATAACGTCGTACACTTCAAAGGCAGACTGGGAATGTGATTCTGAAATATCAATTACAGACAAACAATGGGAATATTGTTGCTCGCAGCTGGAGCATCGATCGCCAAATTACAGGCTATAAGGTTGATACACTTCAACTTTCTACATAGGGTGTATCGCACGCTGGTGCAGTTGCACCATATGGAACTATACCCAGACACTACATGCTGGAGATGCGAACACCAAGATGCGACATTCATACATCTGGCATGGTCCTGTAGATCGATAGCGTTGGTTAGAGGTAATCAGACACATTGGAGACATTACCACTGTACAGGTGCCACTCACACCACTGGTTGCGTTATTGGGATTTGTCCTGGAGGTCCCAAAAGGGTCTCGTAAATTGGTGTCTATGCTGCTACTACTGGCCAAACGTCAAGTGGCAATACACTGGAAGAGATCAGGGCCACCCGTGGTTGCTGGTCACCTACTATAAGGATCAATTGACCAGATATTGGGAGTAGATGCCCAGCCGGTCCAGGCCAGTCGATATATGGGAGCCATACGTGACATGGTTGGAGTAGGGGGGCGCTGATCACTGTTCAGACACTGTTGCATGACATGTATGATTTGGCAGTGGATTGGGTACGGGAGATGTCGGGATGGTGAACAACAGGGATATTTTGATGCCACCCCTAGATGCGGGATAAGGGGTAGTATTGTGGGTACCAGATTTAAGGGCCAACTATCATGCGTAACCAGGCATACAATGCGGAACTAGACATGGACAGATTGGGCAGATGTTGGCAGATTGGGAGAGGGGTGGGGGGGTATGTGTAAGTCTACCAGTTTATTGGTGGTTGATATCTACAGGATTGAACAGGATGTTATTTTTGTTGTCACTGTTGCTATAGATGCTTCCACATAGATTTTTGTTCGAGCTACATCCGCTGCCGGTCCCCCGGGATCTTGGCATTCAAGATGTGTACCTAATAATAGTTTGCTGATATTCCACGCTGCCGGCCCCAGGGTTGTAGGCAGGACGAAGCTGTGTACAGTTGGCAAAATATAGTAAACTTTAAAAAAAAAAATCATAATAATTTCTCCCGTATAATTTGAATCAACTATGTGTATTTGGGGCACTCTCTCAATTGCAACTCGTTCTAACTTTTGACATTTGCTCATGTTTACACTGTTTCAGACCCATGGCGTATTTGGGTGCGTCTCCACATGTTGACAGATAAAGTTGATTTGCTCATACACTTTGTATGACACAGCTACAAGCCTTCAAGTGATCTTTGGTCGGATCGATCTCTAGATTTCCGACATTATCCTACACCTAGCAAGTCAAGTTAGCATCATGTGCTACATTAGGTTTATGCCTTTAACAAGATGCCTCGGTTGCCACTTTTTAATATGCACCGACAGTTTTCATCACGGTCTATATTTTAGGATGCTACCTGTTATTTTGTCCTGAAAAAGACCCATTTAAAGCAACAGTGTGGGTTGAAACGTCAACAGTATAGTACATTGGTCACTCATTGAATGTTGGATTTTACACCCATAAACCTATAGATGTCTGGGCAGTTGATTCACTTTGCCCATGTGACCATTGCTATTTGCATAAAGTTCCCTGTGCACTATTTGTAATTCTTCACTATTTCAATTGCACTGTGCCTGCACCAGGTGCACCAATCCTTTTAACTGAATGTTGATTTATTGTGGCTGTACATAATACAAGCATATGTTTACTATAATATTTGTACATTATTGACGTGTTTATACATGTTGGGCTCTGTGTACCTATTGAGTAATATTTTATAATGCACATTGTTATTGTTATTTCTGTGCTTTTATGGATATACTATATCCGAATAAAGTTTTATCAAAGTCAAAGACAGGAAATGTTATTACATTCATTGGTATGAGGGATTTTGTAATGGGACTCATTGAGGCTCATAAATGTTAGAATGTTTTGAATGGATCCTAATGTAATAGTGTGCACCTCTACATTGTTACTGAAGTTGTCAAAAAAGCCACATCATAAAAGTCCTTCCTATTTACTTCTCAGAGTTGACAACCGATCCTTAATGTACTTGTCAGATTAAACAACATAAATCCCATCCTACTGTGTTTGTCACAGAGTTTACAATATTAAATTCCATCCTCTGGTGTTTGGCAAGGAATTCACAATGCTAACCCATTTCCTACCCGGACTCAGAAATAAAGCTCGGGATGCCCCAGGTTAGTTGGTAGTAACTGGGTCCTAGATGTGTCCTGAAGCCTATCTACCTCCATCCCTCAAACTGGGGACCACGTACCGGTTTGAGAATTTGAATGTCAGTGCTTGGGAAAATGCAAGGATGAACCAGGGTAGTGATGTGGGAAGAAAATCAAATCTTAGCAAACCACAAAAACAGTAGTAAGTCAATGTTGAGACAATGCTTCTCAAAAAATTAAGAGTATAGTATGGAACCGACAAATAAAACACTAAACTCAATATTACAAATATTTGCAAAATTTCAAGTGGTATTGCAAATTAAACCTCCTTCTAATGGAACCGTGAAGAATTCAAGGGTGCAAATCAAGTATTCCAAAGAAATATCACAGCAGAGTAACAAGTCTAGCACATCTAGTCTGTTCCAGTTACCAGTGTAGTACTAGGTGGCTATTTAGGTCCCAATCGGCTCTCACCCTAACAACCAGCGATGACCCTAAGTGGACCAATTTGTTGCAAAACCAATCTATTCACGATCAGCAAGGTTGGGCCTAGAAAGGCTTTGTAAAGTCATTCACAATGTAAAAGTAGACGCGTACAGCCTTTACCACCACATTTAAAAATCAATTAAGTAAGCCTATTGGCTTGCATGATCTTTGGCCTATCTCCTCCGATGGGGTATTCTATTATGAGGTCACCCCCATTCCACATCAAAACCTACAGTGACTGGCTACCATCGGTCACATATATTCATATACCTGTCTTTTTCCTGACATTTGTAGTTTCATATAAAATGCGATCTACAATTTTAATATACAAGTTATATCTGCTATGTAACCTTTCTGGGGGTGAGGTATTTTAATGACCGTGAACTTTACATATGCAAATATACACACCACCTGCTTTCAATTGCATCTTATACACGCAGGTGATTAATAGCAGGGCTGGACTGGGATCACAAAAAGGCCTGTGCATCCTAAAAAAGCAGCCCACATTTGAGGATTGTGCCCTTTGTAAAACACTGCTTCAGTGTTTTATGTATTATGAAAAGAAGGAAGAAGCATCTTTTCTTAACTTCACTGAGATAAAAAAAAATGCAAATGTTGCCAGGACTCTTTGTGCACAGATTAGTTCACAGTGGACCACACCTGAACATAGGTGAGGCGGCCATTTCTGCTCAGGCCCCCTGCCCAATCTGCATACATTAATGGGCCGACCCAGCGAGAGACTGGGAATAACCACTCCGTACCGTTGGTAAAAGGGAGGTAATAGAGGCCCGTCTGCCTCTGGACAGGACGCTCAGGCCCCCACTGGGCCGCAGGTGGCATCTGAACACCTCAGACACAGCTCAAATAGGCCACAACGCTCCCCAAAAAAGCAGCCCACAGCGGTAACTCAGATACCTGCCTATTGCCCGAGTGCCCGCCTTACCGATCCGACCCGGATTAATAGTTTGGGCAAGGGGACCGTGGCAAGTTCCACACTGCTACCCTTACCATCCGCCTGCGACGTGCTGCAGACTCAGTTTCCCATAAGTCCAGTCATACTGCGTCATGACGCACACCCAGTGTCATGACACTTACGTTACTGCCACTCAAAGGCAGCTTCCCGCCCGAACTACACTTGAAATGACTGCGGTTCCCGATCCACTTTGGATGCAAAGGACACACTGAAGTTCAGTAGGGGATTATGGGGCATCCCTTTGACAAAGTGTGCTGGCCTGTATTGCATTTGCTAATATATGCATTGTTGTTAAGCCAAGCCCAATTGGTCTCTCCTCCCAAAAACTGCACAAAGAATGCGACTTCAAGGCTTCCCCAACCGTGACTATCTACGGTGAATGAAGATTGTACGGGAATGGTTTTGGGTGAATTCTGCCATTTTTTTACCAACCAGTTTGTTCACAAATTGTGCGGTGAGAGTGTCACAAGTGAATTTGCAGTTGAACTGGCACTTATGAGAATGTAGTTACTTTGTACACTACACTGCAGGCTGTTTTTCTTCTACCTTTTTATTTAGAATTTCAGTTTGTCCAGTTCACCTGTCCACTTTTTCATTGCATCTCTTCTCAGGTTCCCAAAAGATTAACCACAAATATAAATGTTAAAGTTTGTATTAGCATATATTTGTGAGTTTGCAAGTAATTTATGAATGAATTGGTGAAGTTCTGTATAAACAAGGGATCCTAGTCCTGAAGAATGCCAAAGACCCATCTGGGCCTCTGCGCTGAAACATGTCGACCAGAATGATGCAGGAATGACTGTTCTCCTATACAACAAACTCAGCATTCTTAACCATCTCCTAGGTACTCATCGAGTAAAGAGCACTTGACACTTGGGCAGTTTTATTTCACTACACCAGCCCCCCCCCTTTTCCTCCCGTAAGCTCACTCAAAGTGCTTCCTACCCAACTTGGAAGTCCCCTATCATAATATTTCCTGGCCCATGAGGAGACCCGAGGACTAAGCAGGACTCCTGGGCAGGTGTGCGAGGGCTCTCCTTACAATATTTTCTATGGTCTATCAGAAGACTTATCTATACATTAATGGTAAACCCAGACTTGGATAATGTGCTAGGTGTTCCCATTCAATTTAACCAGGATTGCTTTTTTGTTTTCCATTAGTCGTCAAACATAGAAATAGGACTAAACCTTGGCACCTACTATGGACATTGACGTATCATACTGACAACACCCAAGCCATATATAAAAGCCTGTATATATTTTCTTAAATCCACACTTCAGGTGATGCGTACCGCGTTCTATGTAAATAAGTTAAGACTAGGCAACATTCAGTCTGGTTTTCTTTGCAGTTTGGGATTAGTAGCCCTGTATTTGTAATAGTAGAACAAGACCATATGCACCACAAAGCAAACAGAAAAAAACAGACTATAAAGGATAAGCCTCAATTTGTGTTTCTGCAAAGGGGAGCTGGGGTGCGGTGGAGAGATGTCCATGGTAATCATTTTTAGAGCGCCTTTTCTTATTGAGTACACAAAATTGTCAAAACCTCTTGTATGAAATCACTCCCTCCCTCACGAGGTAGGGAGGGCCAAACTGGTGATCTGGTGGATTCAGATTCACCGCTCATTAAAACATGCAGTGCTGGTTGAATGAGGCCACACAACAGGTGACGCCTTAAAAAGTGGAACTTCTGTCTCTCGTGTGAGGAGGGGACATGTACTATACTGTCCTGTATGCACGACCTAGCTCAAAAATGGGAAACAGCCTTTACAACGAGGTTTTTACCACAGTGTGCCTTTACCACGCATGTTTTTAGAACGCATATGCTTTTATTCGTACGCCTTTACCACGCATTTTAGGTATGTCCTGTGATCAAGGTCCGAGTAACCGGACCGGAACGCGTTGGGCATGGCAATAGCCTTTCGGCATTAAGAAATCACCTGAAATTATAATCCCGAGTGAGTGCGCTCCTTTCTTGCCTCGGCAAAATTGGATAGATAGATAGATATGTCACACACATAATGCAAGGTAAAGGGATAAGTTGTAAAAACACATGCGTTCTAGAACAATGTGGGTTGAAAAATGTGTGGTAAAAACATGCAGAGCATTTCCCTTCCATCATACACCCTCTAAAAACGCGACATGTGTTTACTTATACATAGCGGGAGGATGCCGGGACACCCCCTGAAAAACTATGGTTGCCAGCGGAAACCGAGGATGACTGGTCACTGTAACTATGCATCTATAAATACACTTCTATTTATTTATTTTATTTATGGGTTTTATAAAGTGCTGCACGACATAATGGCAGGCTCAGAGCACATTTGTTTCAGGTACAGGTGACAATGATCCTGAATGGCGATACACATTACATTACAATTGTAAGTGGATGATAAAAGCCTTATGTAAAAAAGTCACTGTTTAACCCAGTAAGGTGACGCACTGGGTTTAGGTATCTAACCCGTCCAGGTTAGGCGCAACGGGGCAGCAGCAGAAGGGGTTCGCCATATGACGGATTGAATAGATGTGGTGTTGCAATCTTCTGGAGTCAGACTCAACTCTGAGACACTTTGGCCAAGAGTAAGGAAGAGGAGCTCGAGACTGGCCCCAGGAGCAGGATTCGGGGTTTCTCACCACTCTGGCACAATTCGTTTTCCTGCATCCACCGATGGAGCGGAGATAAGCAGTGTAAGGCTTGCAAGAGCAGTCATCAAGGTTTTCTAACTCCTAACCTAAACTTTAGGACAAATAAGTCGCTTTCACCACTTATGATACATATGGGACATACTGTGTGATTGACATTTCGTGCAGCAACACCTGGATATGGGGTAGTGCGGAGGGGCTGGATCGTGGAACCTCAGAGTGCTATTATCACTGAACCCAGGGCTTTAAGTGAGATGAAAAAACTGGGGGTCTCTCAAAGGGGCGTGGCCAATGTAATTAAGGGCGTGGCTTAAAAACACATAAGCTAAAAATCTGTGCTTAGCATAGTGTGCCGCCCAACTTGTATTTTGCTGTTTCTGTCATAGCATCCACATATATGATACAAGTCACATCATACCTACAAGTCAGGACTATTGGCTTTGTCAATGGTTGCTAGTTGCATAAGATAAATAAGCAGCAACTATGGCTTGTATATAATATTGAAAAAGCTCCCACTTAAAGCCCTGGTGATACCACGACAATGTTGCTGCTCCTGAGTTTCAAAAAGAGAAGGGAAATCCAGAGAGAAAATTCCTCTCTTTAAATGATTTCCCTTCTCCTACAACCCTCACCTGGCATGATGACGTCCTGCCGTAACTACTCCATTAGTGAGAAGAGCAGTGTGAGCAGCACACATCGATGTGCCTGCTGTCACTGCAGCCCGGAATAAAACGGACCGCCTGTGCCAGGGCCCAAAACAGAGCCCGATAGAGACCCGTTTCGAGCTCCCTTTAAAAAACTGCCGGTGCTCAGCACCGGTGAGACCCGGCCCACTTAATGCCCTGACTGAACCCACCTGCAGGTTCTTCTCCCAGGGCTGGGCACAGAAGAACAGGTATACAGCCGCCAGGTGTCTGTAGTTCCTATTTCCTGAACTCAATAGGCGCTAGAAACATCAGCTTCAGAGACTCTTACTTGCCAGAATATTTACACATTCACCCAGAAGGGTAGATCAGCTGTAATCTTCCGAGTATCTAGTGACCCAATATAGAAATGTAGGCTTTTTAGAAATTTTTTCATTTTCATTTGTTATTTCGATTGGTCCATTTCCAAGTGGGATTAAAATACCAAAATATAATCGAACTGTATCGTTTGCAGATGCCAATTTCGCCCTGCCTGATTAACCAATTATATTTACTTAACCTATCACTGTTCATAAAGTCTATTTATTTAGTTGTTTCATTTAAGGGCGTTTGGCAGACTTCTAAGATATAGGTCATTTAAGCGGTGCAAATAGGCTAGAGGTGGTGCTCTATGTGCTTTTTGTTGATTTCTGTTAACTAAATAAATCTACTTGTGAGAAAAATTCAAGGGCAAAAGATCAATAATCTGTGAACTAACATGAAAGTTAAAAAGACATCGTGTTCACCTGTTATGCATCCAGTGGGGCGAGAGTTTCCAGTAGTGAATTAGTATACAAGGCCTGGGGGTTCATTGCCAGTATGACCAACTCCATTTTTACCCTTCTGAATTCGAGATAGGGAGTGGCATCAAGCTGTTTAATATAGACTATGTTCACATGCAGCACTACCACAGGCCAAAAAGGGATGGCGCGCAGTGTGAGTTCAGTTAAAAAAGAAAAAGAAAGAAAACTATAAACCCTAAGATGCAATTGCGCGCATCATTTTGTAGGCGCATGCGACCACACAACGACACAATGAGAAAGGCACTTATGGGGTTTTTTAGTTAATGATTAAATTTAGATTGGTAAGTAAAAAGAAATCAAAAAGCGCAAAATTAAAAAAAAATGTTTTGAGGACGCCAGGGGTAACAAATGCAACAGGAGGAGAAGAGGGTGGAAGCAGGACAAGGAGGATGGGCTGGAAGCCTCAGTAACACTGGAGAGGATAGGAGGGAGGCATAAGCAACAGAGGGAGGGTGGGAGGGAGGCACAAGCAACAGAGGGAGGGAGGCATAAGCAACAGAGGGAGGGTGAGAGGGAGGCACAAGCAACAGAGGGAGGGAGGCATAAGCAACAGAGGGAGGGTGAGAGGGAGGCATAAGCAACAGAGGGAGGGTGAGAGGGAGGCACAATCAACAGAGGGAGGGTGAGAGGGAGGCACAAGCAACAGAGGGAGGGTGAGAGGGAGGCACAAGCAACAGAGGGAGGGAGGCATAAGCAACAGAGGGAGGGTGAGAGGGAGGCGCAAGCAACAGAGGGAGGGTGAGAGGGAGGCACAAGCAACAGAGGGAGGGAGGCACATAAGCAACAGAGGGAGGGTGAGAGGGAGGCACAAGCAACAGAGGGAGGGAGGCATAAGCAACAGAGGGAGGGTGAGAGGGAGGCACAAGCAACAGAGGGAGGGTGAGAGGGAGGCATAAGCAACAGAGGGAGGGTGAGAGGGAGGCACAAGCAACAGAGGGAGGGAGGCATAAGCAACAGAGGGAGGGTGAGAGGGAGGCACAAGCAACAGAGGGAGGGTGAGAGGGAGGCACAAGCAACAGAGGGAGGGAGGCATAAGCAACAGAGGGAGGGTGAGAGGGAGGCGCAAGGAACAGAGGGAGGGTGAGAGGGAGGCACAAGCAACAGAGGGAGGGAGGCACAAGCAACAGAGGGAGGGAGGCATAAGCAACAGAGGGAGGGAGGCGCAAGCAACAGAGGGAGGGTGAGAGGGAGGCACAAGCAACAGAGGGAGGGTGAGAGGGAGGCACAAGCAACAGAGGGAGGGTGAGAGGGAGGCACAAGCAACAGAGGGAGGGTGAGAGGGAGGCACAAGCAACAGAGGGAGGGTGAGAGGGAGGCACAAGCAACAGAGGGAGGGTGAGAGGGAGGCACAAGCAACAGAGGGAGGGTGAGAGGGAGGCACAAGCAACAGAGGGAGGGTGAGAGGGAGGCATAAGCAACAGAGGGAGGGTGAGAGGGAGGCGCAAGCAACAGAGGGAGGGTGAGAGGGAGGCATAAGCAACAGAGGGAGGGTGAGAGGGGGGCACAAGCAACAGAGGGAGGGTGAGAGGGAGGCACAAGCAACAGAGGGAGGGAGGCATAAGCAACAGAGGGAGGGTGAGAGGGAGGCGCAAGCAACAGAGGGAGGGTGAGAGGGAGGCATAAGCAACAGAGGGAGGGTGAGAGGGAAGCGCAAGCAACAGAGGGAGGGTGAGAGGGAGGCACAAGCAACAGAGGGAGGGTGAGAGGGAGGCAAAAGCAACAGAGGGGGGTGAGAGGGAGGCACAAGCAACAGAGGGAGGGTGAGAGGGAGGCACAAGCAACAGAGGGAGGGTGAGAGGGAGGCACAAGCAACAGAGGGAGGGTGGGAGGAAGGCTCAAGCAACAGAGGGATGGGTGGGAGGGAGGCATAAGCAACAGAGGGAGGGTGAGAGGGAGGCGCAAGCAACAGAGGGAGGGTGAGAGGGAGGCATAAGCAACAGAGGGAGGGAGGCATAAGCAACAGAGGGAGGGTGAGAGGGAGGCACACGCAACAGAGGGAGGGTGAGAGGGAGGCATAAGCAACAAAGGGAGGGTGAGAGGGAGGCACAAGCAACAGAGGGAGGGTGAGAGGGAGGCACAAGCAACAGAGGGAGGGTGAGAGGGAGACATAAGCAACAGAGGGAGGGTGAGAGGGAGGCGTAAGCAACACAGGGAGGGTGAGAGGGAGGCACAAGAAACAGAGGGAGGGTGGGAGGAAGGCTCAAGCAACAGAGGGAGGGTGGGGGGGGGCATAAGCAACAGAGGGAGGGTGAGAGGGAGGCGCAAGCAACAGAGGGAGGGTGAGAGGGAGGCATAAGCAACAGAGGGAGGGTGAGAGGGAGGCACAAGCAACAGAGGGAGGGTGAGAGGGAGGCACAAGCAACAGAGGGAGGGTGAGAGGGAGGCACAAGCAACAGAGGGAGGGTGGGAGGGAGGCATAAGTAACAGAGGGAGGGTGAGAGGGAGGCGCAAGCAACAGAGGGAGGGTGAGAGGGAGGCATAAGCAACAGAGGGAGGGTGAGAGGGAGGCACAAGCAACAGAGGGAGGGTGGGAGGGAGGCATAAGCAACAGAGGGAGGGTGAGAGGGAGGCACAAGCAACAGAGGGAGGGAGGCATAAGCAACAGAGGGTGGGTGAGAGGGAGGCACAAGCAACAGAGGGAGGGTGAGAGGGAGGCACAAGCAACAGAGGGAGGGTGGGAGGGAGGCATAAGTAACAGAGGGAGGGTGGGAGGGAGGCATAAGCAACAGAGGGAGGGTGAGAGGGAGGTACAAGCAACAGAGGGAGGGTGAGAGGGAGGTACAAGCAACAGAGGGAGGGTGGGAGGGAGGTCTAAGCAACAGAGGGAGGGTGAGAGGGAGGCTCAAGCAACAGAGGGAGGGTGGGAGGGAGGCATAAGCAACAGAGGGAGGGTGGGAGGGAGGCACAAGCAACACAGGGAGGGTGGGAGGGAGGTGAGTGGAAGCAACACCGGGAGGGTGGGAGGTAGGTGAGTGAAAGCAACACATGGAGGGGGGGAGGGAGGTGAAAGCAGCACAGGGAGGGTGGGAGGTAGGTGAAAGCAGCACAGGGAGGGTGGGAGGTAGGTGAAAGCAACTCAGGGAGGGTGGGAGGTAGGTGAAAGTAACATAGGGAGATTGGGAGTGAAGTGAAACCAGTACAGGGAGCGTGGGAAGTAGGTGAAAGCAACTCGGGAGGGTGGGAGGTAGGTGAAAGCAACATAGGGAGAGTGGGAGAGAGGTGAAACCAGTACAGGGAGGGTGGGAGGTAGGTGAAAACAACACAGGGAGGATGGGAGGTAGATGAACGCAACACAGGGAGAGTGGGAGGTAGGCAAACAGGGAGAGTGGGAGGTAGGCAAAAGCAACACACTAGGTGAAAGCAACACAGGGAAAGTGGGGGTTAGGTAAAGCAACACAGGGAGGGTGGGAGGTAGGTTAAAGCAACACAGGGAGGATGAGAGGTAGTTGAAAGCAACACAAGGTGAGTGGGAGGTAGGTGAAAGCAAAACTGGGAGGGTGGGATGTAGGTAAAGCAACACAGGGAGGGTGGGAGGTAGGTAAAGCAACACAGGGAGGGTGGGAGGTAGGTTAAAGCAACACAGGGAAGATGGGAGGTAGTTGAAAGCAACGCAGGGTGAGTGGGAGGTAGGTGAAAGTAAAACGGGGAGGGTGGGAGGTAGGCAAAAGCAAACAGGGAGAGTGGGAGGTAGGCAAAATCAACACAGGGAGGGTGGGAGGTAGGTGAAAGCAACACACTAGGTGAAAGCAACACAAGAAAAGTGGGAGGTAGGTTACAGCAACACCGGGAGGATGGGAGGTAGTTGAAAGCAACACACTAGGTGAAAGCAACACAGGGAGGTTGGGAGGTAGGTAAAGCAACACAGGGAGGGTGGGGGGTAGGGTAAAGCAACACAGGGAGGATGGGAGGTAGTTGAAAGCAACGCAGGGTGAGTGGGAGGTAGGTGAAAGCAAACAGGGAGAGTGGGAGGTAGGCAAAAGCAAACAGGGAGAGTGGGAGGTAGGCAAAAGCAACACAGGGAGGGTGGGAGGTAGGTGAAAGCAACACACTAGGTGAAAGCAACACAGGGAGAGTGGGAGGTAGGTAAAGCAACACAGGGAGGGTGGGAGGTAAGTTAAAGCAACACAGGGAGGATGGGAGGTAGTTGAAAGCAACGCAGTGTGAGTGGGAGGTTGGTGAAAGCAAAACAGGGAGGGTGGGAGGTAGGTGAAAGCAACACAGGGAGGGTGGGAGGTAGGTGAAAGCAACACAGGGAGGGTGGGAGGTAGGTGAAAGTAACGCAGCAGGGAGGGTGGCAGAAGCAACACAGGGAGGGCCGGAGGGACGATGACAGAACACAGGAGTTGGGGAAAAGCAGGTGGAGGAGGAAACAATGGGAAGACAGAAGGAGGAAGCGGGTGGGGAAAGCAACATGGAGGTACTGGGGAGGCAGTGGAGAGAAGGACGTGCAAGCACAAAATGGAGGGGGGCAGGGAGAAGCACTTGGGTAACAGAGCAACAAAAGTGAAGGAGGGAGGGCGACAGCTCAAAAACACATATACTCTCAAAGTGTTTAACACAATAAAAAATACAAGTGCTTGAAAAACAAGCAGTGGAGCAGAGATGTAAGCTAATCGAGATTGTAAAGGGACAATGCTCCATAGGCAGGACAAACCCAACATCTGCAAGTTTGGACACCAATAAAAAGCAGGCATAGGAGTGACAGGAAATTCAACCAATGGTAAGCAGTGGGAGGCCTCCAAACCAATCTATTTTCTTGGTAAACCACAATATGCCTCCTTTGAGCTAGAGCACACACTGTCTAGTAGGAGCGACCTAAAAAAGGTATTGTGATTAATAAGCTGTTGTGATCTATGTGACTTCTAAGAGAACAGCATGGGCCTAAGGGCACAATTATAGGTGTTTGGTGGTGTAGATTAATGCAGGACCAGATATGTATATTAGTGTACATTCAAATGTAAAGCAGACTACCACAACCAGCGAGACCTTCATTTCATGGATCACTATAAATAATGTTTGAGTCGTGTTCTTCCACTGCCAGCTTCTTAAATTTGGGAGCACTGAATTGTAAACAACCATAGGCTGTTGGATTTGAAGGAATTCCAAAATGTGGAAAATGATTTCCCCCAAAATCAAAAGGGTTAAATGAAAAAAATGTTACGGACTGGGATAGAATCACAGAGAAGAGGGGGGAAAGCGTCCAACAATTCCTACTCTTTTAAATCTTAATTGCAAGGTGTATTCTTTTTTTATTAACATAAATAGAAAAGGGCATTGAAGAGTAAGGAAAATGCAGAATGGAAGAATGTCTGCCTGTCCAAAAAGTACTTAATAGCATTCCTTACTTACATGTTTGGCCACTGTTACATTGTTTTAGTCTTACAGTAGGCCTATATTACAAAAATTGCTGAACAGTACAACATCAAACCTGGGCTAAAATTATAACTTTACTCAAGGAAGTGCCTTTGCTTGGTTTAGTGTAAACCCATTCGGTAGGTGTACAAGAAAATATAATTTAGGAAACATTTCAGAGTGGGCTTGAAGATTGAAAGGTTATACATATCTTGAGCGTTACTGAATGTATGGTTCATGAACCCAGGCTCGTGGACCATCCGTGGACTAAATTTGAAAAATATACAATTTTAAAATGGAGAAGAAAGCTTGTAATCCCATCAACCATTTCAAGATCATGGACCCAAATTTCATAGGTCCTGAGCACTGCATTGAGTTAGCAAGTTATGGGTTGCATGACTATTGAGAGTTTGTAATTAGGGACATGGGATTGCAGCCCCCCCCCCTCTCCAAGCCTCAACGAGGCCCTGGGGCCCCATTCCCCAGATCCAATGTTTTTATGGGGGGCATGCCTGTGGCCCCCCTCCACCAAGGTCACTTCCAGGGACCCCATCCCCCACGACACTGAAGTTGCCGGCCTGCACCTCCCGGTGCGGTGAATACAACTTTGCTCCCACCAGGCCGGATCAAACTAATGGAGCCGGCTACGGCCAGCACCCAGTATGGTGCTGTCCGGGGAGTTGGCATTGCCACATGGGCCATGGGGTTTTCCTTTGCAGTTCCTGAGTGACACCTTGGAAGTGCCCCAGGAGGGCACCAGGGCACCGACCAACAATAGAAATGGCTGGCTCCCACCCACACAGATGGCATGGAGTAGAAATAAAAAAAATATGCGGCATATGCGCATAAGTTCAGAATCTAATATGCTCATTAGTGTTCAGGGGGTCTAGAGATTTGAAGCATCGTGGGGGACATGGTGCTTCTCTGCTCCCTCAACAATAGCAATAAACAGCAGACTAGTCTCTGCAGATCTGGCTGCATGTTTTAGCCTATGCATAAAAATTAACATATGCATACCAAGGTTTGTAAAAAAGAACTTTGGGTCAAATGTAGGAAAGCATTTAGCATTTCTTAACGGACCGGATCACTATTTCGGGACTTTAAGAAATGCTAAATGGCCTTACCATATCTACAAAGGCTGCTTGGGAATTGCAAAATGTGATTTCTACCCAGTAGAAATCGCATTTGGCGATATCCAAATAGGAAATCGCAAATATGCAATTCCTATTTGCGATTTCCTAAGCGCACGTACAAAGCATTTTTCCTAAATAAGAAATGGACATTTAGGAGATGCAATTACCATCGACTCCAAGTCGACGGTAACCATGTGCAAATTAGAACAAACATTTAACAATGCAATGGTCTCGGCTTTGTTAAAGTTAGAGCTATTGGCATTGCAAATGGCTTTTTTTTCATTTTTTCGTTTTTTTAAAAACATAAATAAATGGTATTGTCATTTACAATGGCAATAGGTGAGCATTAGAGTGTAGTACAGAGTATTAGCGGACACAGAGCCACACACACATACACAGAGTGACACACACACACACACACACACACACACACACACACACAGAGCGCCACACACACACACACACACAGAGAGCGCCACACACACACACACACACAGAGAGCGCCACACACACACACACACACAGAGAGCGCCACACACACACACAGAGTGAGACACACACACAGACACACACACACACAGAGCCACACACAGCCACACACAGAGCCACACACAGCCACACACAGAGCCACACACACACACACAGAGCCACACACACACAGAGCCACACACACACACAGAGCCACACACACACACAGAGCCACACACACACACAGAGCCACACACACACACACAGAGCCACACACACACAGAGCCACACACACACAGAGCCACACACACACGCACACAGAGCCACACACACACACAGAGCCACACACACACACAGAGCCACACACAGAGCCACACACACACACAGAGCCACACACACACACAGAGCCACACACACACACACACACAGAGCCACACACACACACACACACAGAGCCACACACACAGAGCCACACACACACACACACACAGAGCCACAGACACAGCACACTGAAAGTATTTGTTATTATATACGTGTGTCTTCTTCTACTTGAAAATCAACCTATAGATATCCTGTGCTCTTTCCTTCATGTGAACCAAAAGTGACCCTAAGATTCCTGCGCTCCTGCTTTTCGATAGGTCTACATAGCTAAAACCTAATGAATATGCATCATACTTCATGGCTGGGCAAAGTCAACATGGTCTATTCGATATGAACCAGAATAAACAAAACAAAAAATAGATAAAGATATATTTATTGAAAAGTTGATTTCCTAGCAAATGGGGATATGAAACAATCAGAAATTTAGGAAAACCCACAAAAATAGCCCATAAAAGCTTTTGCTTTTACTGACCCAAGTTGTGTGCAAATATTAAGTGGTTATTTCCTGTGTCTCAATTCTAAAACATATAGTGGACGAAAGTGACACTGGATGGCTTCCTGTTGTCTTTAAATTGCCTCCACCAAAACAATCCCTTCTGAGTGCCACTTGTCAGGGGTTATACTATCGCATTTTAGTGCTGATGTCCACATTACTGTAATAAAATGCATTGGTTACACATATTACAGCTCCTCTGATTCCTCTAATGTGTGACAAGGAGCTGGAGCATAGAACTGAACAAAACGGTGGCCCCCTCAGCAGGGTACCCTGGCCCGGAGTGCTCCTGAGTGAGTGGGGGGGGGCACTTCAAGTTTAGTGACGCCACTGCCCATGAATACTTCTGTAGCCTGGCCCGTGGAAGACAAGGAGACAGGCCCTCTGCAAGAAGGATGGGGGAGAGGGCGGGCTGTGAGTGTGGCCTGTTAGCCACCGAGCCCACAGTTGTGAGGCTCACAAGAGGCAGAACTTCAGATGGTCGTTAAAACATAAAAGGAAGACAGACTCATGTACATGTGCGACGCAGGTCTCGGAAGTGAACGAGAGACTGCGGAACTGTGAGGATAAAACCCCCCTAAGCAGGCTGGGGGTGTTTTGTTTTACGAAGGGATCAGTGTCGGCGGATATGGTCGCTCCTGGCGACACAAAGGAAGGGAGCACCAGTGAGACGCAGAAAAGGGCGCGTGCAGCTCTCCGCACGCACCACGCAGCAGGCTGTTAACACTGTGCTGCATGAACGCCAGTGTTGTATTCAACCCCAGCTTTTAACCAACTAATCAATCAGTCAGTCAGGGGGCTTGTAAAGCGCTATTACTCACCCGTGTTGGTCTCAATGCGCAAGGGGGGCGGGTAGTCTTTGCGATAAAGAGGGGGGAGGGATATGTAGGCTGTATGACACTCTCAGACTTAAAGCAAACAGAGCATAAACAGGGGGTGCTAGGGTTTTTATTGTTTTCACGGAAGGCGCTGGTGGTGGTGCAAAATGTGGTTTTGCCCTGTCATTTACACAAAGTCAAACTCGAGTTAGTAAGCTTGTTGGGGTAGTTCTACGCAAGGCTGATTCTAGAACAGCAATGGTTGCAATTTAAGAGCGCTTGTATTAAAGCAACCTTTCATACAGTACTTCGTGGCATAACTCAAAATAACCACAGGATGTGATGGGAGGGTGCCGAGACTCCCACGTCACAAATATTCATATGCCTGGGGCTCAAAGGAGCCCCTGGAGATCGAGGGGGGGCTGAACATCGGGGGCTGCGTTTCTCCCCTGACACTCCGTGGCTCACTGTGCCGCTTCGCTCGGAGCTGTGCACACATGGGTGACCACCCTCGGATCCACACAAAGGCAACCAGGCCCCCTTGATAACAAGAGTGCTGGAAGGCCTGCGCCCTTCCCCGCCTGGCTGATAGCCGAACCCCGGGGGTCAACACTGGAGCCGCGAGGATATCAGCGCGATTCTGGGGAAGGGGCGGGACAAGGAGCTCGTTTAGGGAGGGGCGGGGCAAGGGACATGCAGAAGCACATAAGCTTCTCTAAAAAAAAAAAGAAACACTACTCAGGGACTCTGTCTCAAACCCAGCAATCGCGCACACAGTAACCAAACAGGAAGACGGCCACCACAGAGGCAGACACACAAACTATTGCAGAAACACCCACACAAACAGACACAGTCTCATTCATAGCACATGCACACACATTCCAGATATCACCCGCATGACTTGGCTCGAGATGACAGTGATGCTTCCTTGGCTCGCAGCCGACACGGCGACAGATGCCACCGCGAAGCAGTGGTGCACAACAGGGGAGCGAACTGGTTCCGGGACAAGGGGCTAGAGAAGTCCAAAGAGAGCGCACTGAAAGGGGGGGATGACGGAGCGAGAAGGTAGCGAAAGGAAGGGAAGAGAGAAACGAGAGAGGAGAAATGCACGCAGGCAACTGAGTGTTATGGCTCCGGCGGCCATGTTAGTGTGACAACCCAAGGGCACCGCATTGAGCTCCATTTGTAAAAGCCGCAAAAAAAAAAAATATAATAAATCGGGAAAGGGTAGAGGGTTGTAGGGGTTTTGAAAGTCAACTATATGAAACTTTACAAAATATCCAACGCACTTTTTAATTATGTATTAATATGCAATGACAATAAGAACAGCACTCGAATAAACCCCTCAGATCTTCATTCTATCAGGGATGGGGGGTTCTCTGCCTGGGAAGGATGGCTGCTAGCAGAGGGGGCTGTGGTGGGACTACTCTCACATTCATATACATATATTACGGTATGCGGCCGGTCGGACAACGACATGCACGTTTCTCCGAGGCGAGGCAGGAATGCCTCGGAGAAACCAGCGTCATTTTTGGATTGTGGGGCATGGTTTTCTTTCTCTCCTCTTCCCATTGGCTGGAAGGTAAAATTCCAGCCAATGGGAAGAGGAGAGAAAGAAAGTAAAAAACACACCCCCGAATCCCAAAAAGACGGGGCTTGAACGGAGTGATGCCCCTCTCCTCAAATGGCTGGCCTCCGTTTAGGAAGCCAGCCAATGGAGAAGAGGGGTGGGTTCAAGCCCCACTCTAGAAAACATAAAATCTCGGAGCGAGACTGCGCAAGCGCAGCCTACGGTCCGAGACCTAAAAAGCAGTCCAAAGTGCATATTTTTTTTTTTTTTTTTAAGAGCTATAAACTTTTTTCAGGGTGCATCAAGGGGGGGGGGGCGCTTAGGCCGGCAGTCACCCTTGCTTTAGCATTTCTTAATTTGTGGTTTCCTATTAGGAAGTTGCAAATTAGGAAATGCAAAAACAGGTCCATAGAGACGAATGGTTTGGTATTTTCTAAATCGCAAATTCCTAAAAGCGATTCCTACTCTGTAGCAATCACTATTAGGAAATCGATATTTTTGAACATTCCATTTTGCATTTCCTAATGCAGGATTCGCTATTTAGAAAATACAAAATTTGCATTTTTACATCTGGCCTTTAGTTACAAGTTGTGAAATTCAAAATAAATTTGAATAGACCCTGTGAGCTATCGTAAAACTGTTTTCCTCTGTAAAGTCCAAGTAATGTGCAATCGGATACACATTACGAGGTGTTTTCCGACATTATTTAATGTGTACCGTGATAATAGCAAGTAGTTTGGTCTTTGAACTTTTGTAATAAATGGGTGGCTGTTTATCAATACTTTATTCCACATAATAAATAGGTTTTATTGCACCTCATTTATTTTCTCCGGTGAGGCATTAATTAGTATATATGCAGAACAGAGTGCAACCTGCTCTTTAGTACTATTGTTAATTGTGGGGAGTGACAGAATCACGAGCTGCAAAGCCAATGATTTGTCATGATACCCTCCCGTCGACAGCTGTGATAAATAGCATATTTGTCTATGCATTTGCATACATAGTTTATGCCAGGGCATTGTTTGAAGTTTGCAGAGTTAAAAAAAAAAGGTATTTAATTACAACCAGGATCCAAGAAGTTCCAGGTCTTCAGTAAGGTAAAATCACACGGAAAGAGCCCTGGTGACTATTAGGAAGAGAGTTATTTGTTTGTGTAAACTCATTGTAACAAGCAATCTGTGAGGTAGTATGAATTGATTTTATCAGGTCAATTGCACTGTACTTTAGTCAAATGTGCGAATGTTTATTTTTAGTAAAGTTTGTCTTAAAACGTTATTGGGCGTAAATAAAATGCACAATTATGACATTCCTATTTTAGAAATTCTTTGCATGCAAGCAATGGCCATTCCACTGACCTGACTCTATGGTCATCTGAGAGCATCACTGATAAGGGACTAGTAGCCTCTTTGCTCGAAACAACAACATGCCTATTCTTACAAAGGTCCTTGCTTCTAGCGTCATACGAGGTCCTTTGTAACCAGACTCGAGTTCTTCTTTGCATTTATCCAGATCTACATTAATTTCCAAACGACCCTTTGCAGTCAGACTGCCGTACCCACTGAGCCACCCTGACACAAAACTCTTGAGGTATCTGTGCACCACTCATCCGCCACAGATCTGCTCATAGATTGGTTCTTCTTCCAATCAATCAAGATTTGTAAAGCGATGCATTGTCGCTGCTAGGGGTATCTGTTCATTGAGGATGCTGTGTCGCCAAAAGCAAGATATTTTTCTGAAGTACGCCAGGAAAGGTGCTATTCAGAGGTGGCGGGACAGGTCGTTCTAGATCTTGGTGGAGATGTAGGAGAAAAAGCGGCCCCTGCTATGCCGGTGTTGAGTGTGGACCAAGGTGAGTGAGGAAAAGCGCTGGTGTCTGGAGGGTTGATGGAATTTCAGTCTATGGTTGCTGTAGGATGGTACTTGATTGTGTAGGGCTTTGTAGGCGTGCTTGAGAACCTTGAACTGGTATTTCTTCTGGATGGGAAGCCAGTGGAGCTATCTAAGGTGGGGGGTGATGTGTGACCATTTGGGAAGGTCCAGGATATGTCTTGTATCCGCATTCTGTATGGTCTGGAGTCTTATGAGGAGCCGGGTGGGGATACTGGCATAGAGAACATTGCTGAGGCAGCTGGTGACGAAGGCCTGGGTGACGGTCTTTCTGATGTTGACTGGGATCCATCTGAAGATTCTGCGGAGCATGAGAAGAGTGAGGAAGCAGGAGGAGGTGACTGCGTTGACTTGTCGTTTCATGGTCAGTTGGCTGTCGAGGAAGATCCCTAGGTTGCGTGCATGGTCTGTTGGTGTTGGAGTTGGAGTTGGTCCATATTCAGCTGGCCACCAGCTATGTTCCCAGGAGGAGGTGTTGTTCCCGAAGATCAGTACTTCTGTCTTGTTGGAGTTCAGTCAGAGGCAGTCGTCTCTCATCCAGTTGTCTACAATGGTCATGGTGTTGGAGAAGTTGGTTTTGGCATTGGTGGGGTCCTCTGTGAGCCGGATTAGCTGAGTGTCGTCCGCACAGGAGATTATGTTGAGGCAGTGGGATCAGACGATGTCTGCGAAGGGGATCATGTAGGTGTTGAATAAGGTGGGGCTGATTGATGATCCTTGAGGTATGTCGTATAGGATGTCCTTGGGTGTGGGGGTGAATGGAGGCAGTCGGATACTCTGTGCGTCCTGTAAAGAAGATGCGATCCACTTGAGGGCGTTTTGCTTTATGCCAATGTTGTAGAGTCTGTTGAAGAAGGTGTTGTGGGAGACAATGTCAAACACCGCAGAGAGGTCGAGGAGGATCAGGGCCACAGTTTTTCCATGGTGGAGGAGAGTTCTGATGTTATCTGTGGCAGCAATCAAAGTGGGCTCAGTGCTGTGGTCGGCACGGAAGCCTGATTGTCAGGCGCCCAGTAGGTGGTTTTGTTCCAGGTATTTGGTGAGTTCTTGATTAGATGGCTTTCTCGAGTACTTTGGCAGGGTAGGGGAGCACGGAGATAGGTCAATAATCTTTCAGATCGCTGGGTAGGTGGAGGGATTCTTTAGGAGGGGTCTGACTTCTGCGTGTTTCCATCTGTCCGGGAAGGTTGCTGTGGTTATGGAGATGTTGGTGAGTTCTGTGCTGACTGAGTTTGTTCAGAGATTAAAGGGGTGGTGGGGGTAGGGTTTGGTGGGCGCTCCGGAATGGATGTGATACATGATGGCTGTGGTGGTCTGTGTGTTCGCTGGTTAGTTGAGGTCATTGAGGTTGAGGATGGTGGGTCGAAATTCTTGTAGATGGTGGTAATCTTGTTGTGAGAGTAGTCTGAGAGGATGCCACCAAGTTCTTAGGAGGGGTGGATGGTGTCTTCTGTGACTGTTGGGCTGGTGAATTCCTGGACTATTTTGAAGAGTTCCTCAGTGTGGTTAGCCACGGTGTCGATCTGGGCGGTGATGGTAGATTTTTTGAATTCCTTGATGTGCTGGTGATAGTTTCTGAGGGCTGTTTTGTGATTAGCTCTATGGGCGAAGTTCTTTGTGACGCGCCATCACTTCTCCAGTTGGTAGCAATTGCGCTTGGTGCTCCTGAGTTCTGGGGTGCACCAGCTAGGTTGCTTTGAGGTTTTGTTGGCTTTTGTTGGTTTCAGTGGGACGACTGTCGGTGCAGTTGGTGATCCAGGCGGAGAGTTCTGGATAGCCTGGTCGAGAACGTGGAGGCTTCAGGTTGGGTGGTGGTGAGGCCCTGTGTCCACTGAGCTATGGTCACCTTGCTCCAGCTATGGAGGGAAGAAGTGTGACGCTTAGTGATGAGTTCTGAGGTGTGGCTGAATTTGATTCAGTCTCTGGAGGTGAAAATAGGGTCCAGTGTGTGTTCGGCCATACGCGTGTGTTAGGTAGCCAGTTGGGTGAGGACAATGTTGTTTAAGTTCTCCTGGAGGGCAACAGAGTCGGCGTTTTTGGGGTCCTCGATGTGACATTGAGGTCACAGAGTAGGCCGTAGTGGTGGGAGTCAATGGCCAGGGGGACGATGAGGATGGAGATGGTGTCGCAGAAAGTTGGTCAGGATCCTGGGGGTCTGTAGTCGAGGATGCCTCTTATCGTGGTCTTCACGTCTGTCTGTAGTTGGAAGTTGATGTGTTCTATGGGAGTCGTGGGGCCGTCATTTGTGAAGGTGCAACTGATGGTTTTCTTGACAGTGATGGCAATGCCTCCCCCTTGTTTGTTGGTGCGGTCTCGGTGTATCATCTTATAGCCTTCTGGAGTGGAGAGTTCCGGGTTCGAGGAGGGGTTGAGCCATGTTTTGGTTATAAAGGCAAGGTCAGTGGAGAAGGTGGTGATGGTGTCACAGATTTCCGTGGTGTGCTTGCAGAGGGAGCGGACGTTGAGCAGGATACATTGAAGCAGTTCTGGGTTGTTTGTGGTCTTCTGGGCGGGAGTGGCTTGGGATCCTTCATAGGTTGTATTGCCGGAGAAGTGGCAGTGT
Organism: Lissotriton helveticus; assembly: GCF_964261635.1. NCBI lineage: Eukaryota > Metazoa > Chordata > Amphibia > Caudata > Salamandridae > Lissotriton > Lissotriton helveticus. Next base: position 1,528,435,451 of record NC_136069.1, read on the forward strand.
CTGCAGGTGAAGGATCATTTAGTTGATCATGGTGAGGAAGTGAAGCAGGTGTGGTTAACCTCTTCCATGCTCATGACGAGCTGACCGCCGCGGCGCTCACACACGGGGTTAATTCCCCTGCTGTGCTGAGCGTTCCACGGAAACGGGCGTGGTCGTAACTGGCGTGGTCGTGACGAGCTCAGCTCGTCATGAGCACAGCGCCACCGTTCAGCGTGACGAGCTGAGCTCATCGCGAGCAATGCGTCGCTTCGCGCGCCCCCCTTCCCCCAGCACCGCGGGGGAATTAGCCCCGCGGCGAAGGGGTTAAGGTGTCCAATGTCCAGATCCAGAGTCCCTTGGCGTTGTACTGGCGGGAGGGCCAGGGGTAGTATAAGTGGACACGCATAACACAAAGCCATACAATACATTACTTAAGGCCTTTTCATCCTTATATCGTTATTCCCGCCCATGCCTACTTAGAGCTTGTGATGTCAACTGTTTCCTCTTTTATATATTGCCCTTCACTCATCTGTAACCTTCATATGGTATGATCTTGTAAACAGCGCTCATGCATTCGTTGGGCCTGCTTAATACCAAAACAAAATAATAAATAAATATGTAGCAAATGAAAAAACCACAAAGAGTAATCACTGGCAAAGTCAAAAGGTCTGCCATTGGCTGCCACTCGTTTAGTTTTGCTAGTTTAGTTTTGACAAGTTTTTGTGAAACTATTTTTCAGTGAACAGCTACACTGTAACCAATATATCAAAACAAACGGTGCTAAAAGCAAAAATATTTTGGCCTCAGAAAGAACTGTTGTATAGCTCCTATATATCCTTATATCGTGTTAAGTTAGCATAGGTACATTTGAGATTTAAACGCCATTTTTCCTTTCTTGCAACTTCTGCACACGACCCTTAATTGTTGACTTAGCTTTCAACCTAGTGGTTTGCCGTGGTGTATGTGAGAATAATATGTTATTGCTCTGATATCAGTTTTGTTTAATAAACCATGTCTGCACGGAGAGTGCTGAAGTTTCAGGAGCAACACGATATGGAATTGTTATGAGGTCTGATCTCCACGCCTTCATAGTCATAACACAAGTGCAGCCTTTGCCAACTTGGGCTTGAGGCGGGATTGATATTGCTTTGCACGAGAATTGTTAACAGACTTGATGCGGTGCACATGCAGAGAGAGCTGGTGTATGCTGATGTGATTCCTTCATGCTAGGACACTAAGGTATGGGCCCGCCCTAAAACAACCCAAAGAGACCTTCTTAGATAATAATATAATATATGTGTTAGGGAGGGTGAGATATAAGTGTTGTTAACTCTTATTCATTACAGCATGTTAACATGCTGTCACCATTCGCTTTTTATGTCTTAGTAACTATGCTGATAATTTTGCTACTGATAATAAGTATACTTGTATTATCAAAGATACTGCGCCTGAGAAGACGGCATTAGTAAATAAACATTTCAAATGCACATGTGTCTTCTTTACTCCATGTTCTGGTTTGTAATGATAATATAACGAAAGAGTGTTCATGAGTCCCACGTACCCTGAGGTACTGTAAGTTCATGTTCTGGTTTGTCTAAACATTGGGTGTTTGATATGTCCAATGAGACACTGTAGCTAGCTCGGTAAGGGGTGAGTTGGTTGCTAAGGTAAGTTTTGGGACATCCTAATTTGCCGAGGTTCCACTCCTCTGTGCACAGTTCTGTGTGAGTACAGAAACCCTGCAACATGGCGCCCAACGGTTTCGGTGGTCTTATATCATGACACTCGAGTAGTTTATCGTTCATGCCTTAACCCCTTCACGTCCGTTTCCGGAAAACGGGGTGTCGGTGAAACCTACCTATTTTTTGAAGTAGGTCTTTATTCAAGCTTGATTCTTTCTTAAACGGTTTCTTTGAATTACTACCCAGTTGTGCTACAAAGTATTCTTTGTGTTTTCTTATTTCCAATACTGTAATGGCGGCAGCGGTGGCTATTGCGCAGCATAGTCGCGTAGCGGTACGCAACCATCTTCAGACGTACCAAGTCCCAGTAGATGGGATGGCTGTGATTTTCGTGGTATGTGCAGATCCGGCGTTTCCTTACGAGTTGTTTTACTCTTGGGTTACGTTTCCGGCTGTGGACGCTAATTCTGGTTTGTTCCACTCCTACACCGCCTCGGATGTCCCGGCTGAATATACGCCATACAGGGCATTGGAAATACCTATTGATCATTGGCAGCATCGAGTTTGGTTTGATGGCGCCCTCCCCCACTCTATGTCCCCTGCGAGGTTAGGTCCACTCTCAATTCCAGGTACTAATTGGCCTGCGTTGGGTGGCTTTACCCCGCACCCGAATCACGGGGCTTGCACCCTGGCTGAAATTCGCAGGCTGCATGTAGTTTCCATTTCCGTGATTCGTGCTTTAGTGCAATACATCGGTCGACATCTTCCTGGTGGTCCCCAGGGGGGTGCGGCCGCTCCCATGGAACGAGGCGGTATGCGTCTCAATCCAGTGATGGTAAATTCGGTTTTTGGTGCGCGTCCTGTTGACAACGATGACTTCCCATTCTGGCTAGCAGAGAAGTTTGATCAACTGGAGGCGGTTTTTCCGAATTCTACTCCTGCTGATAAACATAGAATGTTAACGATTACTCTACCGAAGGATATTACTCCTGAACTTGCTGACTGTGACAGCTGGGGAAAAACATTTGCGGCAGTTTATACAAGGTGTTTCGGCACCCCGTCTATGACTGCCCTGCCTGAAATCGTTAGACGTGTTCAGAATGATCACGGTCCAGAGGCAGCGGTTGAATTGGGTATGCGCCTGTGTGGTTCTTTTGAGATTGTAAGTGATCTCATTCTCTCCAATGTTAAAGGAGATGCAGTTAACTTTCAGGTGTCGAATGCTTTGGCTGCTCTGCCCGATGCCGACAAACCCCGCCAGTTAGCAAAGATTGTGGTGGCCGCTTATAAAACAATTGGCCGCACAAGTAGAGGTCTAAAATATTTTCCAGTAAAGGAGAAAAAACAACCACAGGGACAATCTGCAGTGACAGATGCCCAGCCCAAGTCCAAGAAACAAAATTGGCCTAAAAAACAGACACAGGGGAAGCAGACAACGCAGACTCAGGGTAATTTTCCTGCAATACAAGCTCCTGCGCCACCCGAAAAAGTTTATGATTTGCGCGACCGCGCGATGATTAAATCGCCTGATCGTTTTCAGGGTTCTGATCAACGCTCTCCTCGTTCCTTTCAGGACACATCGGCTCCCAAGACCGGTGGAGGAGGAGGGGGTGGACGTGGACGTGGTGGCCAACAAGGACGTGGTCAGTCCCGCCAGACGGACGGCGCAGTGAAGCAGGAGGATTCTACGCCTAGGCGTCCGCAGTTTGCGAAAAAGAAAGTCGCAGCCTTAACAGCGCATCGATATGCCACAGATAGTGAGAACGCGGCTTCGGAATCTGACGTGGGCTCTGACCTTGCTGGACAGCGCGGCGGAGATAACCATAGTCAGAGAGGCGCTGCGTCCACTACTGAGGGTGACAGCGACTGATGTCTACGTTGTGATAGAAACAGCGGATACGAGACTTGCTCCCCCTGAAAGACTATATGAAATTGTCCTGTTAATTGAAGGTGACATACAGCGTACCGTTAAAGGTGTATTTTGGGAGAATCTGTCTTCTACATATGATATTTTACTTTCGGAGGCTGACTGGCCCCCACCTTTTGTGCTCGCGGCGCCGCGAGGGGAGGAGGTAATCCTACCCAGTTTCGCGAACACTGTCTCGAAAGAGCATGCGCAGCATTTTGCAGAAGAGTGGGCTCGGGCTCTCGCGCCGGCTCTGTACCGTAACCAATGTGGTTGGGATAAATTGTCGCCTTGCCACGAAATTCCGTTGCGGTCTCAGCCGCAGCCTCAACCTCAATATCCCATTCGGCGTGAAGCAAAATCTTCCGTCGCGGAAATCCTTGAACAATTGGAATATCAGGGAGTTATTGAAACGTGTGTGTCACCGATGAATAATCCCCTTTTTACTGTGAATAAACCTGACGGATCATATCGTTTGGTTTTGGATTACCGGCATTTGAACTCGCATTGCCGTAACTGTGCAGTACAGAATACCCACGGCTCTGCCCTAGTGGATAGTCTCGTGCGTAAGCGTTTCAAGACAACGCTTGACATATCCAATGGTTTTTATGCCCACAGATTGGACAGCTTTAGCTCCCAATGGACCAGTTTTACAAGCGCTGGAGTCCAAAAGCAATTCCGGCGTCTTCCAATGGGCTACAAGAATAGTCCTGGTATATTTACCGCTCGAATTGTCTCTATTCTGGAGGCACTCGACCCTGATGCTTTTTCGTATGTGGATGACATATATCTCACTGACGACGATATTTGGGAGCATCTGTGTCGTGTAAATTCTGTTGTTTGCAACTTCGCAGACATGGGTTACAAATTTAACTTTGCAAAATCGCACATTGCTGAACACACAGTGTTGTTTTTGGGCTATGAGCTCAACAATGAAGGTAGAGGTTTGGCTCCTCACTTCTTGGAGAAGTGCGCACAATTGCGCGCTCCTACAACACTGAAAAAATTACAATCTTTACTGGGCTTTTTGAATTTCGGCAGGACTTACATTCCGGAATATGCCCAGCGTATCAAGCCTTTATATGCTTTGATACAACCAACTTTCTCAAAATCATGCTGGCTGCCTGAGCATTCAGCCATTTTGCAATCCTTGCAGGCTGATCTGCTCGCTTCTAAATATTTACTGACTCGTGATAACCACACCAACCTGGTCATAAGGATAATTCCTGGGACGGTGGGTTTCACGTACCTCACTTTTAATGAAGGTGACACGGTACCTATTGCTTACAAGTCACACTTGTACACTTCGGCTGAGATGCGGTTTCCCACAGTGGAAAAGGTTTTAACTGCTGTACAGATGGCAATTCTAAAAGAACGTGCTCTGTCACAGGGGAAGCGCATGCTAGTGGTAACACCCTGTCCTCATTTGGAGGCAGTCACTAAAGCCAGTGTACCAAATTCAAAGGCTTTGCACCCTCGGTGGATTCAGTGGGCTGCGTCATTGTCATCCGCGGATGTCATGTTTATTTTTGACGCTTCCTTACGGTCGCAGGAGTACTTGCAGTATGAATTCGTTCATCCTGCTCCTCTGGCGATGCGACCTTTGGAGGACTTCCATTGCATCATTTACACTGATGGGTCGGCGCAGGTTGCGCATGGCTCTAAACATGCCTACGTTTCCGCATGCGCCATTGTGGTCGGTGCTATGTTGAATGATGAGTTCCTTTCCAGGGAGGTACACACGTTGCCCCTGGGCGATTGCACCGCACAATTGGCAGAGCTTCGTGCTCTCTTACTTGCTTTGGAGTACGCAGATCCAAGTGTTACTACTCTAATTGTAAGTGATTCTTACTACTGTGTCCAGTCTTACAATGAAAACTTGTTCTTTTGGATTCAAAATGATTTTCATGATTCCAAGGGTAGCACAATAAAACATAAAATGATCTGGGTTCGAGTGGCAGAGCTTAAGGCTATGTTGCCACTCGTTTATGTGATTCATACTCTCGGTCATCAGCGCGTGGGAGTTCACGCTGTTGGCAACTCGCTTGCTGATGAGGCAGCGAAATCAGCAGTATCTACATACTTAGTTGCAGCAGTTACTAGGTCGAAAACCAAGATTGATAGCGACATCTTGGCAGCGATTGCTGCCTCTGAGAAGGGAAGTAAACATCCTTCGGGATTCCCTTCGAAGTATAAATACCACTTAAGTCCCGAAAAGGTTCCTTTTGTGACAATTCCTGATGTTGGGGAACGGCTGATTCCCAACTCTGATCGCAGAACAGACTTGATTACAGCGGCTCATGAAGGTGTGGCGTCTGCGCATGCGGGCGTCTCAGCCACTGTAACGCAACTACAACAACGTTTCTGGTGGCGGGGACTGTACAAACAGACGCGTGATTATGTCCTTCTTTGTGACATATGCCAGCAGATTAAACCTTCAACTGCTACGCGTCCGCCTCAGACTCAGTTGTACATTTCTAATAAACCACTAGGCTGTGTTTATTTAGATCACTGCGGTCCATTTTCATCTGATACTGCGTATAAATACATCTTAGTAGCAGTTGACTCATGCACACGCTTTGTGTGGTTATGGCCACATCGCAGCGCTGATTCCCGGACTGTCATCAGAGATTTGCGTATCTTTATAGGGATTTTTGCCTGTGGTACCTTCCATTCGGATCAGGGTCCAGCTTTCGCCTCTAAGGCGTATAAGGATGCCATGACTTCGATGGGGGTCCAAGTCAAGTTTTCGTCACCCTACAGACCCGAGGGTAATAGTGTAGTTGAACGAATGAACCGTGATTTAAAGCAATCTTTGACAGCCCGAGTTATAGGCACTGGCAGAAACTGGCTGGCCCACCTCTATGGCGTGCAGCGTGCTCTTAATAATCTCCCTAGAAGGTCTCTGGGTGGGCGGACCCCATACGAAATGCTCTTTGGCATCAAGATGTTCGTCCCTGACCTTGACGGTCTAGACTCGGTGGTTCGCGCCACTTCCTTTGACGCAGATGAACATTGCACTGTTTTACAGAATCTACAAAAGACGAGAGACACTCTTGCAAAGGAACATTTGCCCTCCACATCGGATGATGCGTTGCAGATCCCGGTAGTTGGCTGGCTACCCCAAGTTGGAGAACTGGTTCGAGAGAAGATCGACAACAAGAAAGAGTTTGGTCCCTCCTATCGAGCTCCGGTCCCAGTGCTTGGAGTGAAGGGCACAAGAACAGTCATTCTACCACCACTTCCAGGTCGTAAGGAAAACAGGTTTATTTCTATTGACAATGTCAAGATACACAGAGTGGCCGATTCTTCTTAGCATGACACCGGCTGTTTCCTGTCCTTCCATTGTGAGAAATTCAATTATGCCCACTGCTTCTAATAATGAACCTGAGGTGGCCATCGAATTACCTGCTGTTTCCAGTCCATTATTGAATAATTTACCAGGAACTAACCTTGATGAGACAGACTATACATACCCCGCTGATTTGTCCATGCCTGACCTACAAGCTCGTTTAGCCACGGAATCCAGATTTTCATTTGACTCTGCTTCACTTGCCTCGAAAAAACCCTCTAAAATTGCAGTATATGCCAGCCTGTTTAAAAAACATTTTTTGATACCTCCTTGGATATACATTTGGCTGGTCCTTTTTTCCGTTTACCTTTTTATGTCAATTGGTTTTGTGTTTTATTTTTTTCGGTTTATGAATGGACACTATGTCGAGGAGAGAACTTGCATTACTCATTTGAATGGAACTTTGGCCCCACTTTCCTCTTCACATTCTACACACAGATTAAAAGGAGACTTGACTTTGGTTAACATCACAGCGTGGCCTGTTCTGGATGGAATCGCGTGGGATGCTGTTCGTTTTCAGATTCATGGTCCAACGGAAGTCGTTAATGTCCCTAATGTACTAAGAGTTAATATGGGGGATGTGGTGAAACAAAACATTCGTTCTGATGATTGGGATGTTAATGCTGTGGAAAGTTTGTTTTCAGATTTGAAATATTATGCTGCTTTTGATGCTGAGGATTTATATTTAGAATCTGCTAATTATGGTGAATTGTTCTGTTACCAACATTATGGCAATCACTTCTTACACAAGACATCTTCCCGAAGGGATGCGGTTAATTTTACTCAGTGGGAACATTGCCCAGCACCAACACAAGGGAGTTCAGAAACGTTTCTTAAAAAGTATACTTATTTCACTGACTTTAATCAGTCCAATCCCGAGTCCTTTTATTTTAAATTTCACAAACAGCCACTGTCCAAGGTTCGACTTACAAATACAAAATTGTTATATTCAAAGGCCTTCCTGGATCAATTAGTTACTGGAGGGTATGAGTTATGGAAGGATACCATAGACCTTAAATCAGTTTGGGGCTCAAAGGCCTGGCAGGTACAAGGCACTGAGGCTTTGCACCGTGCATGTCTCATCCCAAATCATATGTGGTTTTTAAATGAAACCATTTCCCAGACCACGTGCTTTGGATTGGCTACATCTAGAAGGTTAAACACCCCGTCTTTCCCGGAGTTGGAGGAATATGAGAATTGGAGTAATTTTACTAAATTGTCCATTAGAGATGTACAGGCTCTGCTTCTGAATTCCTCCTTTGACATTTCCAGTATGACTCCCAAGGGTTGGCTGCTTTGGCACCGTAGTGCTGATTCTTGCCAAAAAAGATTTTTAAATATAACTGACGGGTTTAAGACTGTTAGATCTGATCCCCGTTTTGATTTGAGTCATACTGTCACCTCTTACTCTGTTGGCAAGTTGTGTCAAGCTTGGCTGAAACATTCAACTTTACCTGCGGTTAAGTATCACCTTTCCAAACTGAATGCAGACGTGGATTTGAATGATTTCATTAAGGGCCCAGCTAGTGGCAGGTCGAAAAGGTGGTTATATGGTGTTTACAATGAAATTTGGAAACTCTCACAGATTGAGGCTGCTTCACGCCTTAGGGCTATTGATCAGGCAAATCTTGAGAAAGTGCTTGCAGTGGTTGACAATAGCATTAACGTGCTTTCCTCTAGAATTTACACATTAGATAATATTGTGTCGTCTGTTGTTGATATTGTACATGATGAAGTATCTGTATTATACCATGGTCAAAATCAATTACGCTCAATCATGCAGTTTGCATGGACACTTCAGACTCTGAAAATGGGTAAAGTTCCCTGGGGATACATGAACGTTTCTTCTTTATTTGCACCGTTTAATTTGACAGACAAACAACGCTTGCTTTCAATGCGTGATGCTTCCTTTTCTATGCTACATATTGAAAGGTTAGAATCTTTACCTTTTTCTGTGGCTGAATCCACCGCTGCTACGTGGCTTATCCACGGTTTAATAACACTGCCTTTTGCCTTATATAAGTTTTCAAATTGTATGAAATATGTGCCAATAGGTCGTTTTGAACCCTTAGGTAGCGGTTTTCTTCATGAGGTCTGGTCACTCCCATACACATACAGATGTTTCAAGGATGAACAAGAGGTTTATCTAACAGGGGATGAGTGTACTGAGACGCCAGATCATTCTTTAATGTGCAGACACATACAGTTACACGGTTCATGTAACAAGGACCGCCCGAATATGGCTTGCGTTTTACAGGGCACGCCAGTTCCTGCTATCATCCCCACGTTTAAATTGTTAGAGAATGGTAGTTATTTAATGCTCAATAATGAAAACTGTTGTGGTTTAATTAGAGGTATAGCTTTCATAGTAACAGTTAGTGAGCGAGTTATTTGCTGCAGAAATGTTCTTTATCCTCCCACACGTGAACATAGGGAGTCTTCCATTTGGCCACAGATACCGACCTTGGGAGCAGAATTCAGCGGCATGGCTAGAATAAGAGCTCTATTGTCCCAGAAAGAGGTGGCCTTGAGCTCGGCCCGTGAAACTTTCGTGCTTCACATTGCTAACACCCGCACGGAGGTTCAGGCTCTTTTAAACACTGATTTGCCCTTGCATTTCGGAGCCATGGTCCGTTCTATCTTTAACGCATCCTCCACAACGGGCCTAGCACATTTTTTTAAAGTTGTTAGCGGTGGTCTCGTGACTTCCTTTGAGAAGATTTTTGGAGTCATCCCTGCTTTCTTCCATTCTATTTTTTCATCCTTATTTGGAGGGTTCCCGTTTTTACTTGCTTTAGCGGCTGGCGCTTTGGTGGTTTTCTGCCTTTTTAAATATGGATGCCCTTCCTGTGCAAGTCCACGCACAGCTACTACTGACGCGGTTTCGCAACCGCATGCTTGATTATTATGGCACACTGCCGTTGGCGACTCTAAGCACGGCTTTTGGATTATCTTTTCGGTTCTCCTATTTCACCTGTGTCCAGCCTGTATTTCGCTGCCTGACCTGTGATTTCCTTTGGGCCATTGATTTGTGTCTCTGCGGACCAATATCTGCTGACGTCGATTTTGATCAACTGATGAGTCCTATCATTGCTCACGAGTTGGTTTGTTCTGACGAAGGGATTATGGCCTTGGCGGTGGCACATGGACTAATGGGTCCCTGGGATGTGTTGTCGGCAGCGCAAAGTTTCTTGGAACGAAGTTTTCTTGAAAACCCACCGAGCTGTCCTCTGATGGTTATAGAGGATGCGGTGCTGGAAGATCACGTATGTTCCTTTCATCTTTTAAATTGGATGGCTGAACTGTTTTCGGATGAGGACAGTGACTTCCTCCTGGAGGCTGTTGCAGCTTACTTTTCATATACAGTCTTATCATAGACACTGCCTCAAATTGACATGCTGATTGATAGCATTTCCTTGATTTTATTGGCTTTTGGTCAAGACATTTTATTTTTTGCTTGCCTATTGGCTTGAGCCACATTATACTTGTGGGCTATTTTTTAGCATTAGTTTTTATAATTGAATTTTTATTCATGCTCTTTTATAAATGGATTCTGCTCTCATGTGATGGCACTTCTGTTATCTTATTTAGTCCGTTCTCGGATCATGGGGGGGTGTTGTATAGCTCCTATATATCCTTATATCGTGTTAAGTTAGCATAGGTACATTTGAGATTTAAACGCCATTTTTCCTTTCTTGCAACTTCTGCACACGACCCTTAATTGTTGACTTAGCTTTCAACCTAGTGGTTTGCCGTGGTGTATGTGAGAATAATATGTTATTGCTCTGATATCAGTTTTGTTTAATAAACCATGTCTGCACGGTGAGTGCTGAAGTTTCAGGAGCAACACGATATGGAATTGTTAGGAGGTCTGATCTCCACGCCTTCATAGTCATAACACAAGTGCAGCCTTTGCCAACTTGGGCTTGAGGCGGGATTGATATTGCTTTGCACGAGAATTGTTAACAGACTTGATGCGGTGCACATGCAGAGAGAGCTGGTGTATGCTGATGTGATTCCTTCATGCTAGGACACTAAGGTATGGGCCCGCCCTAAAACAACCCAAAGAGACCTTCTTAGATAATAATATAATATATGTGTTAGGGAGGGTGAGATATAAGTGTTGTTAACTCTTATTCATTACAGCATGTTAACATGCTGTCACCATTCGCTTTTTATGTCTTAGTAACTATGCTGATAATTTTGCTACTGATAATAAGTATACTTGTATTATCAAAGATACTGCGCCTGAGAAGACGGCATTAGTAAATAAACATTTCAAATGCACATGTGTCTTCTTTACTCCATGTTCTGGTTTGTAATGATAATATAACGAAAGAGTGTTCATGAGTCCCACGTACCCTGAGGTACTGTAAGTTCATGTTCTGGTTTGTCTAAACATTGGGTGTTTGATATGTCCAATGAGACACTGTAGCTAGCTCGGTAAGGGGTGAGTTGGTTGCTAAGGTAAGTTTTGGGACATCCTAATTTGCCGAGGTTCCACTCCTCTGTGCACAGTTCTGTGTGAGTACAGAAACCCTGCAACAGAACGCACTGCCATAGTAGTCCCTTGCACTGAAGTGAACAACTTTGTGAGCCGATATGCTTCTTGTGACAGCTCCGAATGACGTCTCGTACAGTGAGGCGAGCCAATGGTTGAAGTTGGCTGACCCACTGCCTATGCTGTAAGCTATAATGGGAGGAAGGGAAATGTGGAAAACACAAAAGACCAATAGATAAAGAGGGCTAGCTGAAAGCCCCTATAATTATATTATACATGTATATTTTGCAAAATTAAACAGTCTTGGTAACGCCAGACTTAAAAAATTCCAGTAGATTACTTATTCAAAAGCAATGTCTGTGACAATTCTGGATACCAGTTATCAATTAGCTTCTGTTTCTCACCATCCTAGCATCTTTTCGTTGCCTCCCACGGTTCTCCTTTCTTCTTAATAGCTTTAAGCGTCAATAAACCAACGCTTGAGCCGCGGAGTGGGCGATAAAAAATAAAAGCAGACTGTGCCACCATTTCTAGGCAGCAAATCATCAACATAGCACTACACTGTTCTACCTTGCACAGTTATATCACTAACATCTTTACTGCTGCCACCTCCGTAATTGAAAAAATCAACCCCTAAAAGATCAGACGTATCATAAAACAGCTTGAACATGAGCATACTTGACTGTGGAAGACTTGACACCCACTTTAAAAAAAACATTTTTTTTTAGAACAGCTCCACATTTTGTTGTATTCAGTAAAGCCCAGCTGAGATCAGGCGTCAAAAAGACGAACATGTTTATTTTAATGCCATGAAGTGTTATAATGCTTTTCATCACACCGCTGCCCATTTAAATCAGTGTGTATAACATATATTATCACCCAATTTAAATGTAAAATGCCAGCATTTGTAAAGCGCACAGCTACCTCCAACGGAAGTGTCCCGGCGCTGTCCGTATACCGCTTAGGAACCCTTCCTGGCTTTTTCCCTGTGAAATGTCCACTCCTGGGCACCCCCAAGGTGAAGCCAGGTATCCCAGCGCTGTTGGGGCCATTGTGGAGATTAAGCAAGCTATTGCCCAGAGTTGCAGAGTGGGACCCATGATTAGAATAGGCACCCAGGCGACAATTATCAGGTCCGAGGAAATTGAGCCCAAGACTCACCGAGGCGGGTATTGAACCCTGGTCCCGGACAAGACCTCTGCCTCAGGGTCTGCCGCTCTAACCATTTGAGCCAATTTATGGCCCTCGATTGACAAACCATGGAAGGTGGATTCAATCTCGTAGCCTGAAGACTACACGATGTTTCAGTCATTCAACGAATTGAGCCTTCTGCTGGATAAGTACAACAGATCGTTAATGCATTCAAGATGTGTAGGGGGGTTTCAGTATTTCGAAAGCCAATAAACCGATTAGGGCGACCATAACAAAATTAAAGCATGGCTTTGAGGGCAGCTAGACGTACGTGACTCCTAGCCAATAAAGTGTCTTATAATTGCAGTAATCTAAAAGCTGCCTGTAACACAGTTAACCCATGCAGATCTCCGATTTCCCCTCACTCTTTATTGACACCTGTTACCTTAAACCAGATTCATAGGATCCCAGAGCAGATAACCTCCTGCCACAGCCAGAACAGGAATTTGGATTTAGATCATAAAAGAAAAAAAATTGTAAACAGAACAAAAGGATCTGCAGAGCTCATCCGAGCTGCCAGCGTACCACAAACTATAAAATGTGCGTCTTTGTCTCACACTTCCTCATCCATCACTTCGACAAGTGCTGCATCCGATAACACGATAACCGCATGTCAGTGGTCCTCACGATTGACGCTGAAACACTTCCAACATCTGCACAAAGCAAAGACAACACACTTCCAACCACACACTGTGGCATGCTGTGTGCATGAGTGCTTCAGCGCCCCACATAGGGGTAATAAGAGCTATACTCATGTTAAAATACTATACAATACATCATCTCTATGGGACTTTGCTTAAAAGCAGTAATAGGCTTCCTGGTTGGAAATAGCCTGCACTCCCCAACAAGCTGTCCCAAAGAGATCCTAGTTCAGAAGTCACTGGTTCAATCAGTTGCTCAACTGTTGATTTCCATGAATAGGGTAGAGGATGAGCCTTACAGCTAGAGCGGTGGACCTCGAAGCTCGGGAACCAGGTTCGAGTCCCGGCAACGACGCTCAACATCCTGTGATGCTGGGCAAATCACGTAATCTCCCTGTGCCTAACAAAAATGAATGTGTCCGTCTGTAACAAAACTGGTGCTCATGTAAAGCGCTCTGATACCCAATTTCTCGGGTCTAGTTCGAGCTACATCAAAATAAAAAAAACTACAAGAAGCAGATTACTGAAGGATGGAAATGCCAGTGCTATAGCACTACTAGGGTGTTGCTTTGAAGATAATGAACACAAATAGCTGATGGATTCATCACAGATTCCTTGGATCTCAACAAATGCCTTTACTTTCTTGATATGTATATTATTTTTTTTAAAGACGCAATAGTGCTTCAATTGCAATGCATGGACAGTGAATTTGCATTCAGTGCGGTGAAGATAAAGGATACCTTTCTTACTGATGACGGAATGGCAATCCTGGTTGAATGTAGAGCTTATGGGGGTTTAACCAAGCGAGCTTTTATCAGTAATGAGGCTACAGTCTCCCATAGATCAGGCCTCCGTGTCCTTGGGAATGCTGCACTGCCTGCTGCAGAGGGAGATCTGAGGATCTGAGAATAACTCAATGTGAAACATCAAACATCCCATCCCTACCTCATCTTGGATCCATTTGGCAATGGATCTCACTCCTTTCTATCCATCCCTTTGTCTCTCTGCCCCTGATGCTATCTTTTTGATCTGCCTCCTTTCATCTTCGGTGCTCTGGTGCTTTGTAGCTAAATTTGTGCAGCAAAAATACATATCTTACACTGCTGTTACGCATCCTGTATGTTTTGCAAGAAAAGTGGGCCTACTGTGAGGCGTGAGCGGGTGGGTGGGTGTGTGTGTTGTGCTGCTGCCGTCTATGCCACACGTATTCCATATCTGGACGAGAGAAGCTTGCACTTCTAATGATCATGTGTTACACTGAATCTGGACAGAGCCTTTTCACCACACAAATGCCAGAACAAGTGGCACTACCAATGCTTGCTCAAGTGCAGGTTAAAGTCAGAGAAGTGTGGCTCAATGGTTAGAGCAGCAGACCCTGATGCAGAGGTCTGGCTCGGACCAGGGTTCAATTCCCTCCTCGGCGGGTCTTGGGCTCAATTTCCCGGACCTCACAATTCTCGCCTCGGTGCCTATTCTAAGCATGGGTCCCACTCTGCAACTCTGGGCAATAGCTTGCTTAATCTCCACAACGGCCCCAACAGCGCTAGGATGCCTGGCTTCACCTTGGGGGTGCCCAGGAGTGGGCACTTCACAGGGAAAGGCCATGAAGGGTTCCACAGCGGTATGTGTACAGTGCCTTGAGACCTCTTCGGGGGTGATACGTGAGTTATATAAGCACAACATTCACATTTAAAAGCATTCTGCCAAGTGACAAAAAGTCGTACAAGTAAGGAGATGGCTCTTTTAAGAGCCAGTATTCATTGAAGACTCAGAGTTTGTAATTCAAATGCCCAGAAGAGCTATACCGTCAATAACCTTTGTCAAAACGGTTAAAACACCTTGTGGTGGTTTGACAGTAATCCTATTTACGAATCACATTTCAACTGTTGTTCAAAACACCAACTCTTTTTGCCAAGAAGGACCCTTTCTCTCCTTTGCTGAAACCCAGCATTGAACTCAACAGGGCCCTCGTGTTGTCAATTCTATACTACAGGACAATCAACTATACTGGAAAATCTAAAAAAGGGATCAAAAATGTCAATATCTTCAAGATCATGCAATAGGACTCCAAAAATAAAATGCACATCATCCCAGCACTTAAAGAGCTACCTTGGTGAACAGTAACTCACTGAATTAAGTTCAAAATTCTCTGTTCAATCTTTAAAATGTGCAATGGTCTGAACCCAAAGCTCAAACGACAACAATTGATTCATCTTTATATTCCCAACCAGAATATAAGATTAATCAGAGGAAATCAGATCAGACCATCAATGTTCACCTGGAAATCTCAAGGAGGCAAATAAGCCAAATCATGGGTGTTCAACTTTGGAAACTATTCGTCCATCTGGAATTGGGGTGCCACCCAAACCTGAATTCCTGGAATCTTGATAGAAACCTTTTTAATTTCCTGCAATTCCTACAGGACCCACCTATCCCCGTCCTTCAAGTTACAGTGCCTCATTATACAGTCCACCCATTCTAAGATCTAACTTTGCAACAAACCTGGGCCTTTCGACGCGACGTCCCTCACTCTCCACAAGATGTGAAGAATGAGAAATGGAGCTGGACAATTTTACAACGCCTCGGCGCTATCAAGTGGCTCCTGGCCACAAGCCAATGCTTAATCTATTTAAAAAATGAATAAGGCAGGAGTTCAAGACAGATCAGTGGTTAATTTTTTGCTGGATATACAATGGCATAATGTGGGTGCTGAATTACAATGTGTCTGCTGCTGTGAAAATTAGGTAGATAGAGCATTAAAGGCCCAAGAACTACAAACACCATGTTAAACCTGGACCTGTGTGCCTAAATATTGAGTGCAATATTTTTTAAATCTGTAATATTTTCATTATAGTTTTTTCATATGCGGTATTGCAGGAATAGTTACATACTCCAAGGGCTTTAGGCAAGGTGTTGCGGAGGCTAAAATCTAAGATGGTTTACAGTTCATACACTCCTGTTTTACATTTAGCAAGACATTACTGCCAGATGGCTAAGATGCTGAGAAGGATGATAATCCCAGCAGAGAATGTGCAGAGAACTCAAGCCATGGTCCAACAAAGTAAATAACCCTAACATGGAAAGTTCCTTAAGGCAGACATGAATCTGCAACACCTGTTCTGTTGTTGTTCTATTATATTGATTTGTATAGCATGCTAATCACCTGAGAGGGTAGCCAGGTGCTTGGGCAGGTGTGCAGGTATGTGGTCTCCAAGGTGCTTATTTGAAGAGCTAGGTCTTCAGCTTCTTGCGAAACCCAAGAAGTGAGGAGGAGATTCTGATGTGTTGAGGGCCGTTACAGGTCTTGGGTGCGATGTAGGCAAATAGGGGACCTCCAGTTTTACTTTTCCAGATTAAGGGGCTTCTATGCAAGTGAGACAGAGCGTAGGAGTTGTGAGAAGTTTTAATTGGTTGCGCTTGTGAATGGGGAGCCAGTGAAGCTTCCTGGGGTGCTGTGTGATGTACGTGCGGTGTGATATTGGTGTGGAGTGTGAGGTCAAGTATAAGTCTTGCAGTGGTGTTCTGGATGGTCTGCAGTCTGTGTACGAGTTGTTTGGAGATTCCTGGTCTAATGTGTGTTGCTGTAGTCCAGCCTGCTGGTGAGAAGTGCTTTCGCACTGAACCTCTCCAAGCCAAACAAGATCGGGGATATTAGCGACCATATAAATAGAAATGTTTCATGGTAGGCCAATGTAAATAAACTGTGGATATTAAATTCAGTTTATGATATATTAATCGGCATTTGAATTTGCACAGTGGCCTTTAGAAATCACCATCACCATATGGCTGGGTCTACACTGGGGTGGCATGGTGAGCAAAAGAACATTAGATTTAACCCAGATCGATTGACTGGGGTGAATGTTTGATTTGCTCTGCATTCCATCCATCATCTGTGTGTCTTTTGAATACATTTAAAAGCACCAAGGCATGTTATTCCGCGTGTTAATGGCTGAGGACATGGCCAAAATGTGTCGGTCTTTTCATGCATCTTCTTGCTTATGTGCTTTCTCTTTTTGGATTATTAGATTGAGCCTGGGCAGCGCAGGCGCTGCTCTGTAAGGCATGCTGTACTGGAGTATGGCATTGAAGCCCCGCCCACTCTCCACCCATATTTATCATTGGCTTGTTTCATTGTTCTTCGTAAATGCTGGCTTCTGATTTGTTATTAGGCTTGTTAGTCCCTCCTTAGTACCGTCTTGTCTTCATTTGTAACCTCCCATGAGGACTGGCTATTTTAATTTAGTTGTTACAGACTAAATAAGACGTAAGCACTATTTTCTTTAATGCGTTTCTGCTACTGCAGGCACTACATGCTTTCCTGGAACATTCAGCGTACCATGCGTGTTTCACAGAGCGCTTTTACAACTAAAAAAAGCATTTGTTCGTCAACTTGGCAAACAAATATATTTTATGTTAAAAGCGTCCCATACCGCACTTTCACTTTAATAGCGGCCGCAGAATTTTCTTTAGACACGGCTCGTCTAAAAAAAGGGGCGTGGCCTCTATTAACGTGAAAGCGCAGCATGGGGCGCTTGTAAGCAACAAGCATTTGCAATGCAATAGGTCTCGCATTTTAGAAACTTTGACCTGTTGGTATTGTAAATGGCAATGCCTTTTATTTATGTGTTGTTTTTTAAACACGTAAATAAAAGGCAGTGTCATTTACAATACCAATAGCTCGAAATCTCATTATTGCATTGCAAATGCGTGTTGGGTTAGGCAGAGTTTAATCGCACATACTGGATTTTGAATAAATTAGAACATTTCTATTTTCCATTTCTCGATGTTTGACAAAATTAGAACATTTCTATTTTCCCTTTCTATCTATGCAATTTGTAGAGGGCATGGCGACCCGGATGCATCCCAGCTCTGAAACAAGAGGCAGCACGACCCAGAGGCAGAAGGAACACTTAAACTGAGTTATTTGAAAAGCCAGGTTTTAATGGCTTTTCGAAATTGTAACCTATTTTCTACAGCTCGAATGGCACGGGGAAGAGAGTACCAGAGCTTTGCTACATTAAACCTAAAGAACCGACCACCTCTTCGAGCTCTTCTGACAGCCGGGATTGCAGCCAGTTGGAGATTCAACGACCGAAGCGCTCTATCGGGGTTGTAAATAAAGAAAACAAAATGTACCTGGGGGAAAAAGGGTCTGACTAACTTGCAGTGATTTGCTATCACCTTTCCCACATCCTGCTCCTGAATGTTGGTATTGCTGTTGAAGCATGTGTTTTGCATGTTACTCCTCAGCAGACCGTGAACCCCGAACCATGGAACTCTTGCCCTTAGAACTGTAAAGATCCATCTTCAGTCAAGAATTTTAAACCAAGGCTGAAGTCTCACCTGAATATCATTATTAAATGCCCTCCTCGTCTGTGTAATCCCTACAGAATACATGTTCCTGTTGGTTTAGCAGGTCACCTGCTTTCAATGTAGCGTGTAGCCTGTAACTCATTACACTTGCTCTTATTTAGTAGTGAGATATTTCTTTTCTTGCGCTCTACTTTAACTATCCCTCTCTTCCTCAACTCAATGCACCTAGAAACTAGCCTTGTCTGGCATATGTTACAGATCATAAATAAATTAAATTAAATAAATTCCTTAGGGAAGGTGCAATGTAAATGTTTGCATTCGCTGGATCGTCCTGTAATCGAGATCAAATGTCTGAATCAATTTTGGAGCATTAGATGGTGTCTTCGGACAAGTAAAATAGAAACACCAGAAAAGGTAGGTGGTGTCATGAAGGATTTTCATTTTGATTTGATTTGCAAAGTGTCCCAAAATCAGTGTCCTATTTATCCACTGGTCCATTGGAGAGAAAATGGGAGAAAGCCTGGGCCAGGATACATCAGGCACGGGTCTGGGGAGGGGGGGTACAATTGGGAGAGAGCTCAGGAGGGGACAGGACAGGACAGGACAGGGGTGGAGGAAGGGGAGATCGGTGGAGGAAGGGGAGATCAGTAGAGGAAGGGGAGATCGGTAGAGGGCTCAGAGGAAAAGAGACGGTGAGGGCCACCAAATCCTTGGTCCATAGAAATGTCTTTTGTACAAGCATTACTAGCTAATAAAAACCTATCTAATAAAGACTGAGCAGTAAAGCACATGCTTTTAAATCTGAAATGAGGAGATTTCTAGATGGGTTACAGGTCGCAAATGAGTTATTACAATTACAAGGTTGATCTGGGGACTCACAGGTCCAGCATCTGCAGAATTTAGCCACCCTTTTGAACATGGGACCGAATTTTAAATGCCAGATACAAAATGTATTTGAAATAAAGCTTGCCCACCATATTGCTTCAAAAATTATTGTGGAACTAATGCTTACTCTCAGACATTGAACCTCCTTAAGTACTGCGGAGCATTAATCCCTTTGAAATTAAGTATTGTATCTTCAAACACCAGAATATTGGTTTTAAAACTGCTGAGCCTGCTTCTAATTTTAATAGCTCCTTCGGCACGAGGTGGCTCACCCACATATGCATATTATGCACGGGCTTCTTTCGTATGCTTAAAGCATCGCGGTCTTGATTTTAACGCGTTGTGTTTTCCCAACAGGGACAGACAGCACTGTGCCTGCCAACCTTTAACAATTAAACTCATCACCCTTGATTAGTTTGCATTTTGTAATTTGAAGATTTACTCATAATCACCAGCTCATATTTACTAACTTAGCCATTAAATCCTTTTAGAATGCACTGTGTAAACAGAACCTCATGTGCATGACAATACTGTAGATTGGCATGCAACTGGACATCTTGTCGACTAGCCTTTGTTCTAATCAAAATCGCCAAACAGCAGTATGGGTCAGTCAAATCCTTAATAAGCGACAATAAAAGTTCATTAATAAAATAAAACTAAAAAAATGTATAAATTAATTTTAAAAAAAATAAAACACGTGCAACGGTAGGATAGGATCCACATTCATAAAACTAAGAGGTACAAAATCTCAAGTCAGTTCCCTTTTTTGCCAATCCATCCAGTGACGACCTAAATCTGTTCTTGCACATCCCCGGTGAAGTCAAACAGGAATAGGCACCATGAGCTTACGCAATCCTCCTACACAAATATAATAACACAATTGCATTTCTTTCAAGGCTGTGTCCTCCGCTCGCCATCAAAGACAGAGCATAAAGCAGAGAGGTAATTAGTTTGAGCTTTTAGAAGAAATCATAAATGCATTAACCCGCATGCTTTGAACAAAGACATCAGCGGCAGATGTGTGGAGATGAGATGGAACTGGAATAGCAAGGGAGGGTCTGCTCCATTCTGCACAACTTGTTTATTCAGCAATTCAAATTCAAATTATGGCACGACATGGACATTATTTTGAGAATAAATCACAGAAAATTGAGTCACAAGGAACAACATGGTCTGGCCCAATCGACTATTGTGGCTCAATGGTTAGAGCGGCAGACCCTGATGCAGAGGTCTAGCCCGGGACCAGGGTTCAATTCCCCGCCTCGGCGGGTCTTGGGATCAAAAATTCCACGGACCTGATAATTCTCGCCTCGGTGCCTATTCTAATCATGGGTCCCACTCTGCAACTCTGGGCAATAGCTTGCTTAATCTCCACAACGGCCCCCACAACGCTAAGGATGCCTGGCCTCCACCTTGGGGGTGCCCAGGAGTGGACACCTCACAGGGAAAGCCAGGATGGGTTCCACAGCGGTACTCGTACAAGCGCCTTGAGACCCTTGCGGGTGAGTAGTGCGCTATACAAGTATCAATTTACATTTACTATCAGGAGTAGAACAAATGGTTGGGGGGAACACAAAAGTTTATTATGCATTACACATCAGATTAATTGATTGGGGAAAGGGGGAAAATGTGGAAGCAGAGGAACAGGGTGGAACTTGGCAATGCCAATCATTTTGACATTTTTTGGTGGTGAGAAGATTATACCAAGCATCACTAATGCACATCCGAGGCACAGCATAGGTAGCAGCAGTGCAGGTTTCCCTAACACACAGAGCAGATTCAGAGAGTTGAACTGGCATCATCAGTATCTCTGCAGTGTGGAAATTGGGATGCTTCCACACTGTGCGTCATCAGGCGTTTCACACGCAATCCTTGGGTACAGAGCGAGGTGGCATTCATATATCCCCATGACATAGTTTGGTACTATCTTGCAAGCATCAGTGCTAGGTTCACAGTGCCACCTATGTTTGAGAATCTAAGGGTAGTCAACAGTACCGTGCACGTGCAACAGTACTGTGCACCCATCAAAAAGCTACAGGGTACACAATGTCACGCAAGTATTAGAGTGCCGGAAGTGGGTCGACAATAGGGTATCACAACAACGGAATAGAACTCCATCAACTAGATTTTGGAATTTCAAAAGTACTTAAACCAGTAACTCCACCTTCAAAGAGGACATCTGGATAATGGGAGTGATTCTCAAACTGCACTGTGCAGTACAACAAATGTAGTACAATATGCAATTCACAAACTACGCGCTAAGTTGTACACCTTTGCACTTCCTACATTTGCGCGTGCAGAGTTCTCCGCCCTGACTGCAGAGTCTCCAGGTGGGGAGAACTTCGCACATATATCTTTCAATCTCCTATTCTGTCTCCGATGCCATTCCTCAATGCATCCTTGTGAGACTTTATAACCAGTTAATGCTGTATTGTTCAACTATGACTCTTGTGAATCCCCTCATGTACCTCTTGTAAACGTTATCACATAACATGTAAAGCGCTCTGATACCTTCGGGTCTAGCTAGCGCTATAAAAACTCAAAATAATAATAATGTATTGAAATTTTGAAACAGAACGCTCCGAAGCTCTTACTCGGAAGTGAAAAATGCCAAGACATCATCAATTTGCGAGCATATCGCTGTGATCGGAGCAAAATTCCCGAAAAGGTAAAGTCTGAAAAAAGCCATCAGCTATTTTATAAATGGAGACATTAACATTGAAGCGTGCGTGCTACAGAACAGGGAGTGCTTCGTTAAAAGCCAGGTTGGAGTTGAGGGAACGATTTCTATTTTGAGCTCAACTTGAACTGCAAAGACAATGTCAGGTCAACAAGTGAAGGGGGCGTGCAGTATGGATTTGAAACGCACTTTATTTGTGGATTTAATTAATGATCTTCTTGGTAAATACATTAACCTACGTTGCAATCTACGCCCTCTAAATATTTTAAAACCAGTTCTTAATTTGAGGCGGTGGTTTCCGGTGCTCAGCACAGGCACTTAATCATCAACACTGGCACTTTTCATGAGCACCAGTTAAGGACACATTCATTTACAGGGAGATTAGGTGATTTACCCAGAATCACAGGATGCTGAGTAGACGCTGATACTCAAACCTGGTTCCCCAGCTCTGGCCAGAACGCCACATCCTCTACCCACTTTCATGGTTGATAGTTCTGTTTTAGGCGGCGCTAAAAGGAGAAATGGGCTGGTGCAAGCTGCTCCTGATCAGAGCCTCTGCACTTATTCCTTTATAAATTAACCACTGTTTAACACTCAATACAATGTGACATTTATATGCTAGACACACTCATAGATCCTGTACAGAGGGCCAATTAGTTATCAGTCTTGGGTTCTAGATTAAATCCGTAGTTAAGTCATTCCACTTGGATGTAGAACAGCAACTTTAAACCACCGATAATACCAAATTGTGTTTTTTTTGGCGTTTAAAAAAATAAATAAAATCCGTCCTATAGAGAGCTTCGGCATACTTCAGAACATCCAGGGTCGGACTGCTCTATAGAGCAATCAGGCAGCACCAGGCCTTGCAAAACACTTATACAGCATGCCTTTACAAGTTCAAATCGGCCCGATTTGCAATTGTGGGCCACTTTTTTAGCCATCTAATTCGCTAATTGGGGCCCTTTTTATTTTGGTGCCTGGATCTATATTCCGTCCCAGTCCGGCCCTGAGAACACACTGTACCAGGATGAAAAGGAATGTACAATAAATGTGGATGGAGAGAATTAGGGCTTGCATTGAGAAGGAAATGACTGGCTTTCATTGGAAGTGATGGGCTACTCAATTCAGGAGCAAATGGGAGTCGCGATTGTATCCTGGTGCGATAATACCTCACCCGTGGGTTTCTGCCCCTATGATTTACACCAGATAATACCGGTCAGGACTGGTACGGGAAAGCAACATATTCGGTGTTTGAGCAGCTTGCATCAGGAAAACAAGTAATTACTGTATTGTTATGTATGGCTCCCATAGAAAGCCCGTATCATTTGTTTCAGTTTCTGAATCTCATAACCCCCTGCTATGACATCACAACAGTTAATACCAAAACTGGTTACCCCCACTGTTGTGATGTAATAGTGGCCTGCCAGGCTGACAGGCCTCCCTGAGAGTCTGCCGGTGCTGCTCTGCTTCTCTGCTTTGACTGAAATCAGAAAGCACAGCTACGGGGAAGGAAGGCCGGAAGGTGGTAGGGGTTGGTCAAGGACAGCAGGTACATTTCTTTAGGTCGAGCCTGGGCAGCGCATGGGCTGCTATGCAAGCCATGCTGTATTGGAGTATGGAATAGAAGTCCCGCCCACTCGCTGGCCCTATTTGTCATTGGCTTGTGTCTTTGTCTTTCGTGCTAGCCTATGATTCGTTAATAGGCTTGCTAGTCCCTCCTTAGTAACGCCTGGTCTTCATTTGTAACCTCTTATGAGGACTGGCCCTTTTACTTCGGTTGTTACATGGCGAGTCTTTTTTAGTCTGTAAGCACCATTTTCTTTAAGTAGTTTCTCCTACTGCAGGCGGCATGCTTTCCTGCAACATTCAGCGCGCCATGCGCACTTTCACTTTCTAAGGAGCCCGGGACAATGGCGGCCGCTTTTTAGCATAGGTCTCGTATTTACAAGAGTTTGAGCTATTGGCATTGTACATGATAATGCCTTTTATAGTTAAGTGTTAATTATTAAAACATAAATAAAAGCCATTGTCATTAGCTCAAACTCTCGCAAATGTGAGACCTATTGTATTGCAAATGCTTGTTTTAACCTTTGGGACATGGCTATATAACAGAGGCCATTTCTTGTTTGGCGTCTCCTTTACACCTCAAACACCGCGTAGCAGTTGAAAGCAGGGGTAGATGATGTTGGGATGCATAGAAAACACAATAGTATAAATGGGTAAAAAAGGAATTACAAGGATGTTTTTCACTGCAGGGTTCTGAGTGACATCACAGGAAACTCGAGCTTCACTCTCGTTATCTATTTGATGTCACTCAGAACACCTCAGTCAAAAAACATCTCTGCAATTCACTGTTGCCATTCTATAATTCTATATATCTTCCTGTGCCTTTCACCCAGCATATACTGCATCGGCCCTTATGGAACGATACTGAAGGTTGACATCTCAACAGCACATAAGGAACCCATCACCTCTGTGGTGTAGACAGAGGTTCAGCTTTGCTTTCAGTCCTGTACAGCATGATCAGTCGGTTACTCAGTGATACACCCTAAGCGAACAGTTAATTCTTACAATCAGCGGGTGGTTTTGCACTCTACCTACAAGTAAGTGTGAACATTAAAATACTGCACACGAGGAAGTGATCCATCCCTATTACCAAACTAGTAGACAATTCCGAATCTATGACCCAACAAATCTTCATGGAAAAGAAACCAGCCTGTCTGGTGCAATTTAAACATCAGTCTTGATACTCTTTAACCAACATGAAGAAATTCCTTGCTGCAGCCGCATCGAAGGGGCGAGCTTTCCTACAAAAGGTGACAAGAAGAGCCTGCCTTTCCTATGTACACATTTGTATCATTTGTAAAATTCTGGTGGTAACTTGTAACCTTTTATCTTGCAGCCTCAAGGATGTCTGGGATTGGACCCCCCCCCCCCCCCCCCCATTTTGGGTGAGAATGTCCCTGCCCTTGACAGCATCACTTTGGCAATTCCTTGAGGCATATAGGTGCAGGGCTCATCTCTGTGGTTCAGCAAACTTGACAAATTGAAAAACATTCCCCATGACAGTTATTGTGATGTACATTATGCCTCAGTACTAAAAGAGAAGGTCAGCTCGTGTGGCACTGTTTCTTTGCTAATCTATGACAACAAAGTGGCAGCGCAGACATCTTAGTTCAGCAGGGTGAGGGTGGGGCCATGAAAACTCACCCTGAACAGGGACATCTCGTAGCACAAAGAGCAGTTCAAGCAGGGGCGACTCTAGGCTCATGACGGCCCTGGGCAGGGAGCGTAGGTAGGGGGCCCCGGAAGGGGGGGTCCTGGCGGGGCGGAGCGGGAGGCTAGTGAAGAGGGGGGGGGTTAGGTGTATTTGGAAGTGGAACAGAGCCGGAGGCCACCAAATCCCTGCCAGGGGCTGCCACGCAAATATGTATCCATCCTCAGAGGATTATTATATTAAGTATATATATTGGCGTGGTGGCCCGTGGGGTTTGGAGGCCCTGTGCAGGTGCAAAGCTTGCACATGCCTAAGGCCGCCCCTGGTTCAAGGCAGTTACCAATCAGTCCCTTAACAGGAGGCATTTACATACACAGACCTACTGTCACACCGGTTAATCTGCTTTTGCGACTGTCTGAATCTTCAACATAGAACCACCACACCAGCTCTTCAGAAAGCACCTGGCCTGTTTGTGTCTTGAAAACAGTTCATGAGCTCCCCTGCATAAGGGTAGGAGCATGGCCAGTGCCCCCTATACTGGTGCCAGGAGGGGCCCAATCAAGAAGCAAGCCACCTGAGGGTGAATGGGGTTTTTCGTCCTTAATCTGCAGTGCATTTGCCTTATACCAATAACTCCAGGGTCTCCCCCACCAAGATACTGTTTTCTAGCAATTAAGTTTTTTGTGGTTTTTCGATTGTCTGGAGGATATTCATCTCCTTGCTAATTTTCCTCACTGTTTCCTTCTCGAGTGGTTTGATAATTCTTTGTTTGAAACCACTCCGAAACTGATTACATTGGTGTGGGATTTTGAGGTTGATTTGTTGCAAAAGATCTCATTTAAAACTATTGCAAGCAGCAAGCACTTTTTCTGATTGGTTATTTCAGTTTTATTCTTCTAAGATTGGTTATTTCAGTTTTATTCTTCTAAATCAAGTTTGAAAAAAAAATCATTTGGAGATTATGATGTTGGATATGGGGATATATAAAACATTTAATTCCAGGCTGTAAACTAACAAGAGATGAACATTTACATTACCTCGGTTTCTCCCTCTAACATACACACAGAAATGGAAGGCCCACAGTCACATCATTTTACTTTTACAAAGTACCAAAGTAAGGATTGGAACCCAAGACTAAAGTCTTCAGCCTAGCCAGGAGGCAACCATACAATAAATTCAATTGGTGCATTTAGAGCATGCCAACAGAATATCACTGGGGTTAATCTTGTGTAAAAGAGATACTGTCTACAAAATCTCTTTAGTTGTCTTAATTGCACCAGCTCCACTCACAAACACAAAACACCTCATAAGCTACAAAGTTACTATTTGTCATTGTGGCCTATTTAGTTTTCTTTAACCTCATCACTGCGGCGCGAATTCCACCGCAGAGCTGAACATTCCAATCGCGGGCGTGGTCATGACGGCTCCCGACCGTCATCCACACACGCCCACCGTGACTCATGATGGCCGGGAGCTGTCATGAGCATCGAAGAGGTTAAGGACAACAGTTTATATTATTGCATAGATGCAAGCTTGAATTTCAAGTATAAATCCCTTTTTCTAGATTATAAGAACATATTGGCTAGAGATGGGTATGAGAAGACTGCTTATATTTCAATGAATCTGCATCAATTGTCCACGAATAAATATGGTCTATTACTTGTAAACTGCGTTTTCACAGCATCGGCTCTCTCGCCTGCCTCTGTCCGCCAATGATTAACTTGTATGGATTTTTCAGCTTTGGAAGCACACTGAGTCTTAAAGAATATCCATTAATTCAGACAGACAGCATAATCTATAGGGAAGCGACAGCATAGAAGATATCAATGAGTAGAGATTGTTGGCAATCAATACGAATTGCAAAGAAATCTTTTGCCCAGGTGTCAATGTTTTAACTCCTTCGCTGCGTTGGTCGGCCAACAGCCGTCGAGAGCACTACCTCCGTAATGCTGCGCACATCCGTGGGCCAACGCGGCCCCGTCCACTCCGCTAAATGGCCGCACCGCAGCGGAATTGCCGCCGCGGTTAAGCGGTTAGAGGACTGAAGCTTTTCACAGGAACACTTAATTTTACTGTCAGCAGTTCACCAAGCCTAGACCCAAACCAAAATTTGGGGAGAAGCAGGTCTCTGAAAACACAACCATTTTAACTTCCTCTTTAGTTTTCATGTGTGACGCTTGCACAAGTCATGGAGAACATACTCTATTCTACACCTACAGGGGAGCACCTATCCACCCAGATGCATTGTGGTAAATGCAATGTATGGCAATACTCACTTCAGTTGAAAGTCTTTAGTTTTCACCAGTGTTGGGGCTGCCAGAGCTTTGTATCGACAGACACATTTTTCTCAGTCTTCTGAGGTTTCTGTACCACTCCTCGAGCACAGGTGCACCCCAATGAGCTCGTCAGCACAATAACTGGCTAGCACTCACTTCAGCTGAAAATGGTCACCATTGTTGTATTCTAAGCTTTGGGTAAGCCTTCTTCAGCCACTCACTTCTTTTGCCCCGGAACCTTCAGTCATTGGCTTGAGGCGTTGTCAATGACATCTTGGAACCACTCAAATGAATATTTTAGTTTCATTGTGTTTCTATTGGCTGTTTGAGTGCATCCTTCCGCCTCCTCTGAAATGCATGAGGCACTACTTTATATCTGACATCAATCAGAGAGAGGCCCCGTGGCACTGGGGAGAGAGTGCTGGAAAAAAAGCAACTGAGAAACAAATGCCACAGAAATTAAAATAAATAAACATGTTTTGCCCCAGTAGCATCCTTTCTTCGGAGGTTTTCCTCTTTACTCTAGTACAACAGGTTTGACATTGGTAAGGCGAGTGAAAGCCCAGTCCTCGGCGAACACAAATATTAAACATATCAATGCTTGCTTTCTTTAATAACAAACCTTGGCTACATCTGCTTTTGGTGTACAAGAACGTTCTAATCATATGTTAATTGACTGAAAACATGCAAAAATATACAAAAAAATGAGAGAGTTAGGCTTTGCCCGAGCTATATGGGCATGAAAGGGGGAGTGGGTCAAACATATCCAGTGCAGTCATCACCTTGGGATTATAGTCAAAAGACTTGTGTGCAGTATTCACAATTGGGCACACACCGGATACACACTAGGAAGATAAAGGCCCCCCCCAGCTTTCACTGTGAGGGAGATATGTTGCTTTTAACAGCCCAGCATGGTCGTCCAATGCAGAAAGTGTGGGGTAGGAGACTAGGAGTGAATGACAGGGAGGGCCGCCATCTTGGACAAAAGTTGCTTCCTCCTCGGGAATGGAAAAAATAAACAGAAGGCAGAGGGGGGAGGCCATGAAGATAGTGGGGGTGAATGGTGGGGGCTTTCACTTCAGCAGATGTGCCCGACCTCAGAGGACAGGCACCAAACGAAGAGCCGGCAAGCAAGACGGTCTGATTTTTTTGGTCGTGGCGATTCTGGAGGACCAGAGCTCAAAGATGATTCCAGAGCAGAAACTGTCAGCTGCAAGAGACCTGACAGCGGTTCTTTTAATTTTGGTATATGTCTGGGGATAAACTTTTACACTGTTAGGGCAGGAAGTTACCACACGTTTACACATGTAGTCACCCTGCAAGATTACTT
The DNA here is from genome assembly GCF_964261635.1 of Lissotriton helveticus. Taxonomy (NCBI): domain Eukaryota; kingdom Metazoa; phylum Chordata; class Amphibia; order Caudata; family Salamandridae; genus Lissotriton; species Lissotriton helveticus. The sequence continues at coordinate 1,528,464,404 of NC_136069.1, forward strand.
CCGGTGTGGTGCCTCACGCAGAACAGCACACAGGTGGAAGCATCGTGCACTTACCTTGTGATGTATACCGTTACCCTGCAGTTGTCCATACCACCCCTTTCTATGTGTTTTAAAACCGATTTACAAAAAAAATCTGTAAAAACTACTGTGAGCACTCTTTTTTTGGTTTTAAATCGCTGTCCAGTGAAATCAGGTTTAATTTCCTTCATAACTCTGGCGACAGTAAAGAGGCGTATTTCAAGCAAGTGACAGGCTTTACTTCTTGGAACATACCACTGCACTGGTTTGGCACTACAACCTGTGCTGCAAACAGTATGACTGACCTTGGTGCTCAGCCCTGTCAGAACACCCTGAACACAGTCTAGCGTCCAATGCAATTACTGCTCCAGCCAATCAAGCACAGAGATAAATGGAAGGCCAGGGCCATTCATCAGCGCCGCTAATGCTCTTGGGTAATTCAGCTTTCAGGGCAGGAGGTAAAAGCTCTTAAAACAAAAACTATATTATTTCTGTGAACGCGCCTCCTAGAAACAAGAAGGCGGGGTGGCTCCTAGGGCTGATACACTTGCAGAAATATGAATGCACCCCGAAGGTCACATGTATGAATAGTGGTGGGGCCAACGCAGCCTTTCACCCTAATTGGGTTGATCAAATGAACATGTCTGAGTTGGGTATAAGTATCGTAGCCTCTTGTGCGGCCTACAGAACAAACTTGAGGGCGGACATGGACTGGTGCATGATCAGAGAAAAGACAGTGTACATCGCATGAGGGTGTCCAAACAAGTGGTCCACAATCTGGGGTACATGAAACAAATACAGGGGTAATATATGTGTTCCACCTGTTGTCCCCGCCCATGATGAGCCTCTAACGCCCTGAGTCCCGAATCTACCGTAGCACTAATGTGGTTCACCACGAAAATGCTGTTATTGTAAATGAATACTCTATTTGTCCACCTTTTTGTTCTCAGAATGTTGTTTTCTCTGTTTAATAAAAAAAAAAAAAATAATAAAGTTAAAAAAAAATCGTAGACCCTTACCAACACACTCTTTGATTCTAGGCAAATCACTTAAGCTACCTGGACCTAAATGCGTGATGCAGTCTGGTGCCATTGTAAAGCGCTGTAATGCCCATGGACCAGATTTGCCTTATGAAAAGAAAATCTGGAGAAAAAAAACCACCTTTTTTGTGGCACTATTTAATAGCACAATTTGTAGCTTCAGGCCGTAAAGAGAAGTCAATATTATGTACATTGTAAACTGGGCACCAATACAGGATAACTATTAGAACACATTCATCAGTGGAGAGTGACAGGCATCATGATGTTTGGGAGTGGAAAAATCAAACAAACGTTCCTGTGTACAAACAAGTCTTGCCTGTGTGAGAGCTATTGGCTTTACCAATATCTTTTAGTCATGTTGCACGGCACAGCTGCTGCTGTAAAGCATGGCCAAAAGTTAATGGTGTGGCATGGCATAGAGGAGTAGAGTGGCAAAGAGTAGAACATCATGGAGTGGCCACGTATAATGACACAGAATGGGCTGGCATACAGTACAGTGGCATAGAGTGGTGTGGAGCTGAGTAGAGTGGCACAGGGTAGAATAGCATATGGTAGAGTGGTGCAGAGTGGCATAAAGTAAATTGGCATATGAGTAGATTGGCTTAGAGTGGTGTAGAGCAGAGTGGCATTGTGTGGAGTGGCTTAGAGTAGAGAGGCAAAGAGTGGAGTGACGCAGAGTGGAGTGACGCAGAGTGGAGTGACGCAGAGTGGAGTGACGCAGAGTGGAGTGACGCAGAGTGGAGTGACGCAGAGTGGAGTGACGCAGAGTGGAGTGACGCAGAGTGAAGTGACGCAGAGTGGAGTGACGCAGAGTGGAGTGACGCAGAGTGGAGTGACGCAGGGTGGAGTGACGCAGAGTGGAGTAGGATGGTTTGGAGTGGAGTGACCAAGAGTGGAGTGGCCAAGAGTGGTGTACAGTGGCGTAGACGAGAGTGGAATATTACTGTTGTGGGTGTAAGTAACTACAACGTCAATAAAGTTGGCAGTTAGGGTGAAGGCAACATAAATAAGAAGTTGTATGCCTGTGTTAAAAGTAGGATAGCACATTGTGTGGGCAGGAATAATACTGAAATCCATATAAAATAATTTTTAACAATGTGCATTGTAAAAAATAAGGAAAAACAGATGAGGAAGAACTTGGTCAATGCTCTAGGGAGAATCTAACACAAGAAAGGAAGGGAAGCCTACAGAAGCTAAGCAATCGAAAGACTGCATCTGTGAGTGACGACAAAAACAACTAATAGCATGCTCGGGCAGGTGCAAGCCCACTGAATTGTAAACAATACGTCTCAAAGCACAGTGCATGTGTGGTGTATGCGAGACCTAAAAAGGACCCACAACGGAGTGTAGTATGGAAGCATAGGAATGGAGGAGTCTAATAAAACCACTAAATCCCTGTATGGTTGTTGCAAACGACACAGATTGGCTTGAGCTAGATGAGGCACATTAGTGAGTGATGGATAGATAGTTAAAATAGCGATTAGTCTGAGTTAGCAAAATAAATCAGATTAGAGAAATTAGACAGGATGGTCTGCCAGGCCACTGCAGCCGCTCGCGATTCCTATGCACGCAAGGAGCTCTTGCGCCATAAAGCAAGGCACCAAAAAGGGAGGCAGAAAAACTCAGATGTACAACTACAGCTTTCCCACCAACTCCTGTGGCAAAACAAAACAATGACTGGCAAAGACAAAATGCTGGGGGCCAACGGAGACCTAAAGTCTTTTTCATCCATTGGCCTGTTCAAGTGCTATTCACAATTTGCTTCTGCCCATCCCAGCCGACAACATGGGGCAATGAGTTAGCCCACTGCAGCCATTGGCTCTTTGCAGTGTGAAAGATGGCATTTTGTGTTGCCTAAAATAAATGCACCTCATTGTGAGCGCCGATAGGCCAGTATCTACTTTTATTTCTGCTTTAATTTCATATTTTTTTACATTTGTTTTTGCAATGGGTCATTAGGTTGAGTCTACCAGAAAGTGTAAGCCATCTATCTGGTTATAAAATACCTATTTGTTGGCTTACCCGTTGCTTTCCATTGGTTGACTTTATTGTAACTCATTTGCTCTAAACTTTATTCAATGATTTTCATTGTCCCGGCTAGTCCATCTTGGGGTTGTTCCTTCTCTGCAACAGAGGCTCATTACCATCTCTCTGCCTGACTGGCTTCTTTCCTTTCATTGCACACTTTAACCCCTTGGCTGCGTCGGTAATTCCGCCGCAGCGCTAGGGGGGCCGCGTGGCGCCACCATGCTCGTGACGGAACCACTCCGTCACAAGCCTCGGGCTCGCTGTGCTTGTGACGGAGTGGTTCCGTCACAGCCCCGCCCGCTCAATAGAACGCTCCGCGCAGGCGTGAAATCAGCGCCACGCAGGTGCGGTGGCCGGTCCGTGACGGAACCACTCCGTCACCAGCACAGTGCACCCGAGGTTCGTGACGGAGTGGTTCCGTCACCAGCATCGATGGTGTTAAGGAAACTACTTTTTTCTTTTTGCTTAAGCATTTTATGAGTGTGCATGTGTTTTCCATCTCTCTTCTTCATGCGATTCTCTCCCTCCACCACCAACTATCTGCTCCACGCGCTCTGTGTTGCCCTCTTGCTCGTGTTGCAAGTGCTCTCTCAAGTGCTTCTCCCCTACCTAACTCCCTCCCTCTCGTGTGCTTTGTGATTCTTTCTCACTGCATGCTTCTCTGCCTGCCGTCTGTCTTGCTCTCCCTTGTGTTGCTTTTCCCTTCCTAAGCTGACTGCACTTTGCTTCTCAGCCCACCTGTCGTTTTTTGGGGAGAGGACTAGGAAGCAAAGTGCATCCTACCTCTCCGCGCTTAAAAAAAAAAAAAAACATTATTCTTTCATTTACTGATCCATCTTGGAACAGTGAATCAAAAACATGGGGCCTGTGACCATTTGTAGGAGTGCAGGCATAATCACACATGCGCACACCTGTATTCATGCATCCATGCAAAATAACGCGGCCATTGTGACCACTTCCAAGCAGCTTTTTTGTCTTTAACCCCTTCGACGCGCATGACAAAGTCAGCTCGTCATGGGCGTTACCTGCGCTACGCGCATGACGAGCTGACTGTCACGTAACGCGCGATTTTCAAAATCGCAGCGCGCAGCGGGAAAACCGCTAGCGAGCATGCGGTTAATGTTTTGGGCTGTGCACAATCACCAAAAGGTATTACCTAAAAGCGTTGATAAGCAAACAGATCCTAAAAGAGAGACCTACTGTTTGTGCCAATTCTTGCTTAGTTACTTTTTTTTCCAAACGTGCAAGCCACCTGTGAAGAGTGGTATTTTTTACTTTATGGTCTTTTTTTACACTTTTAATGACTATTGCATACATTTCCAAAAAAAGCAAATAAATGAAATATAGCATGCTGGTCAACACCAGAGCAATTGCTTTTGCCCAACCTTATTTGTATAGTGTACATGCGTATTTAGCCTATTTGGATGCCTTCTTAACATATGACTGATAAGCATGCAGCAAAAGGGACAGATGTCCATGCTCCTTGATGCACCACTTCTGGTGGAGGTCTCACCCCTTCAGCCAGATGCCCCTCATTCACAGACTACTTACAAGATACCTCCCTTGCGCTCTCTCTCGCTTTCATCGTAGCCTATAGTATCCAATGATCTTAAGTGATCGCCCACATTTTATGATCAGTTCTAACAGTACATGCCCAGGATTTACTTCACCTGAATGCCTTCATTCATCCATAGGGGTGAATGTTTTGCCATTGTGCAACATTCCATCCATCATCTTGTGTGTTTTGCTGTTCACCCTATGTGGGAAGGGTATGCCCAGACGTGGGTCGCGTGCTCACTAAGCCACTGGAGTCAAGCTATCCTGGCTGAAGACGGCTGATAGCCAGAAACCGGTCCTAGGATGCTTGATTCCGGTCCAGGAAAGACATGGCTTGGCAGTTCGGGCTGGACTGTTCCCATGAGGCACAGGGTCAAGACTGATTTGCATATGGCCATGTCTGAACTGGGGTGGCTTGGTGAGCAAAATATCGATGGATTAAACCCAGATCTGTGACTGGGGGTGAATGTTTTGCCATTGTGAAACATTCCATCCATCATCTTGTGTGTTTTGCTGTCTTCATTCATCCAACCACCTCCCAAAAGTCCAGTCATTTTATTAACGCTTAATACTCTAGTAATAAACCACTCATCCAATCACACCATCCTCTATGAAGGACAGTTTTAGGTACCCTTGCATCACATTGAAATAACACTCAGGAACTCCCCACAGGGATTCATGGCCTTATGCTAGGCCAGTCCCAAGCACCCACCGCTGAAGATACAGGAAAATACATTGAGCAAACTATACTTTCGGGCAAGTAGTAACCCGGGTATAACAGCACAGTGGTCAGTTATGCAGCCAAGAAGGCCTAGTGGAGGTGGTGGTCTCAAAATATAGATGTAACAGTATCGATTTGAAATTACATGGGAACCACTGACCGTGATAACAGGAAGATCCCTCAAAAACAATGTAGGTCTGGCATTATGTGCCGGTTGTATTCAAAGCCCTATGCAGAAAGAATGAGATGTAAAGGTTGGGGTTTTCGTTCATGAACAGGCCGCAGTCACCACAAATCACAAACGTTTGCAACTTACCATGCAAAAAAGTGAGTTCTCAAATATTCACGGTAATGAAGGGTATAATGCCGCACTTCAAACAAAGTGTTGGCAGATATGGAAACAAGTTAGCTATTGTGTAGCAATTGAACAGACTTTGGATAGGTGCCTCTTGGGGTAAGATATCCCACTACCTAGAATATCCAGTAGAGCAAGTCCTGCCTGGCTTGTTCAAAATCCCAAAAATACTAGACCCTGGCACTCTTAACACCTTGCCTGCGGCGCCGATTCTCCCCCGGTGCTGAACATTCCATTCGCGGGTGTGATTGTGACGGAACCATTCCGTCATCTGCACAGCTCAACCGTGAGGCATGACGGAATGGTTCCGTCACAAGCATCGAAGGGGTTAAATAATATGGAAACCATCGATAAATACATTTACATTACCAGAAAAAGCACCCTTTGACAATGAGAAGAGACTTTCCAAGTAAGGATTTAGGTGAATCAAATAGTATTTGAATGATTAGATCATAATTTATTACATCAAAAATATCTTAGACAGTTTTTAGTATTTGCCTCAAGTTATACAGTTCCTTATGGTATAGGTGAGGTGTCGATTCTTTGACTTGGTGGTGAGTTCTGTTGGCTTTTACGTGTGTTTAAAATGTTATACTATACTAGATCTTCAATACACATTTCTCAATTAGATTGCAATTTTGTAGGCCATGGGAGTTGCATTTGGCCCCTCAAGTGTATAAGCAATTTGTCCAAATATGCTTCTTTTAACCCCTTCCAGGCTCATGACGGAACGGTTCGGTCATGAGCTACGGTTGAACTGTGCTCATGACGGAACCGTTCCGTCATGACCACGCCCGTTTCTATTACGGCCCAGCACCGGAGGGGGAAACGCGGTCGCACGGAAGTGGTTAAGCATCTACCCGTACCTCACATCAGATGTTGAGTGAAGTACATGTTTACTCATCCCTGGTTTTCAAGCTACAAGTTGTAGCTTGAACAGTAACTACTACTACATGTTGTAGCCTACAACATGTAGTAGTAGTTACTGTTCAAAACATGTTTCCCCAAGATGTCCATCAGCCTGTTCTCGCAGTTACTCGGTAAAACAAGCATTTGCAATGCAATAGGTCTCGCAGTAATTAAAGTTTGAGCTACTGACGTTGCAAATAATGATGCAACGCCAATAGCTCAAACTTTAATAATGCGGGCCTGAGTACTGTGGCCTGTTCAGTGAAGCTTGCGGCACGGCCTGCTCTGCAGTGGGGCTTTTTCTGTCACACGTTCCTTGGGGTCTACAAGGGTTTGGGATGTCAGGGGCATTGCTTGTTTATTTCTACTGTGTAAAGCGTCGCAGGTGCCTTTATGCTACGTTTAGGCGCTTTCCAAACATTCTGCACTGCCCGGTGTACACACAACACAAAAATAATAGCAGCAGCACATGCAACAAACCTACACGAGACTCTGCAGAGAAATAAATGGAATTACCCAATTTATGCCCCCTCAGCCCTTATTTTAAGCACCAGATAGTAAGGGGATACAGTGTAGGAATAATTAGTTGACTCTGAACCTAGAATCTCCGTTTCATACCTGAACAAGCTTGTGTGATCCTGTGCACACCGTGATCTGCCGTCTTCGACGCACTCACAAACAGTTTCAGGAGAAGCTTAGACGATCCTCTATAATAACCTACTTAGACCACAGTGTGCATTGACTGGTGTTTATTTACCGCCCCCCAGTTTGAATGCTGGACAGGAAGGAGGCGAAGGAGCGAGGCGTCCGTCTCTAAGTATACTGCCATGCTTACAGGCTAGCGGGACGAGGACCCCGATGGGTTAAAAAAAGGCGTCAACGAGTCTTCCGTTTCTAGGCAACGGCCCCACCGGCACCAATCCCAGCGCGGCTCCTCGTCTGACGTCAGAGGAGCTGCGCTCGGGATTTCTGAGGCTCCCGAGGTTCCCGGGCTGCGGCGGTGTTTACGGGGAGGCAACTTTGATTTTCCCTACAATGCCGCTGTGGGAGGCGGCGGTGATTTCAGAACAGCGCTCCTTCTGGCACAGAGCTCCACAGTGCCTTCCCATGCGTAAGGGGAGAGGAGCCCGGTGAGTGGGGTTGAGGGTGGGGGTGTTCGCGCGTGTGTCTGTTTGAGTGTGTCTGTGCGTGCGTGCGTGTGTCTGTTTAAGGGGGGGGTGCGTGTGTGTATGCAGTGTGTGTATGTGCGCATGCGTGAGAGTGGCTTTGTTTGAGAATGGGAATATGAGGCACGGCGACGTGCGCGCTCCCGAGGTTAAATCTCGGCCAGGAAAAGCGCGTGGAACTCTGCTGTCCACATTCCCCCAAAAGTAACTACATAAGTTGTCTCGCCCTAGACAGCAAAGCTTCGCTTTGCTTTCGTCTAGGCGAGACCTAAAAAACATGATTGTTGAAAAGTGGACTCGGGAGCTTTAAGAACGGTATCCAGCAGCTAGGTCCAGAAGACAAGTCACAGAAACCCACTGGTAAACAGTGTGTTATTAAAAACATGTTCTGAATAGTACCCCAGGAATGTATTTTACTTACAGGTGTTTTGTTGTGAATGTGTGCCAAGGCAAAAATCCTAGAACTGTACAAGAATTTGGATGGATGAAATAATCTGCTATAGCACAGAGGGCATTGCATAGATACCATCTCAAAGGGGGGCATTAACAGATCTCTTGATTGTTTGTTTCAGAAGGTGCACCATCCTAATCTTTGCAATGAGCCCATAGGTTCCTTGGGCTGTAAGACCCTAAGGGCTCTCCTGCTTGCAATGAGCCCTTGCAGGACTTGTCCTTGAACTGTAAGACCCTAAGGGCTCTCCTGCTTGCAATGAGCCCTTGCAGGACTGGACCTTGAACTACAAGACCCGAAGGGCTCTCCTGCTTGCAATGAGCCCCTGCAGAACTGGACCTTGGACTGTAAGACCCTAAGGGCTCTCCTGCTTGCAATGAACACCTGCAGGACTGGACCTTAGACTGTAAGACCCTAAGGGCTCTCCTGCTTGCAATGAGCCCTGCAGGACTGGACCTTGGACTGTAAGACCCTAAGGGCTCTCCTGCTTGCAATGAACACCTACAGGACTGGACCTTGAACTATAAGACCCTAAGGGCTCTCCTGCTTGCAATGAACACCTACAGGACTGGACCTTGAACTACAAGACACTAAGGGCTCTCCTGCTTTCAATGAACACCTGCAGGACTGGACCTTGGACTGTAAGACCCTAAGGACTCTCCTGCTTGCAATGAGCCCTGCAGGACTGGACCTTGGACTGTAAGACCCTAAGGGCTCTCCTGCTTGCAATGAGCCCTGCAGGACTGGACCTTGGACTGTAAGACCCTAAGGGCTCTCCTGCTTGCAATGAACACCTGCAGGACTGGACCTTGGGCTATAAGACCCTAAGGGCTCTCCTGCTTGCAATGAGCCCTGCAGGACTGGACTTTGGACTGTAAGACCCTAAGGGCTCTCCTGCTTGCAATGAACACCTACAGGACTGGACCTTGAACTATAAGACCCTAAGGGCTCTCCTGCTTGCAATGAACACCTGCAGGACTGGACCTTGGACTGTAAGACCCTAAGGGCTCTCCTGCTTGCAATGAGCCCCTGCAGGACTGGATGTTGGACTGTAAGACCCTAAGGGCTCTCCTGCTTGCAATGAACACCTACAGGACTGGACCTTGAACTGTAAGACCCTAAGGGCTCTCCTGCTTGCAATGAACACCTACAGGACTGGACCTTGAACTGTAAGACCCTAAGGGCTCTCCTGCTTGCAATGAACACCTGCAGGACTGGACCTTGGACTGTATACAGGACTGGACCTTGGACTGTAAGACCCTAAGGGCTCTCCTGCTTGCAATGAACACCTACAGGACTGGACCTTGGACTGTAAGACCCTAAGCACTCTCCTGCTTGCAATGAGCCCCTGCAGGACTGGATCTTGGACTGTAAGACTCTAAGGGCTATCCTGCTTGCAATGAACACCTGCAGGACTGGGCCTTGGACTGGAGGAACCTATGGGCTCTACTCTTTGTAATGAACACCTCAGTGCCTAATTTGTAAAAAAATTAAAAAAAGTAACTAAATAGAAGTGCCAGGGCCCTTGTCAGTAGGCCACTGCAGCTTGCACCGCCCATTGGCCTCACCTGCGCTAGCAATAGCAACAACTAACCATGACACTTTTACAAAGGTGACAATTTTTAATATTCCAGTCCGTCAAAAGCTAGAAGAATGGCTTGGGCAGCTGGTTCTAGTCATTTTTAATGTATAATTTATTATTACAAAACTGTTGCTGTGCTTATTTCAAAGTTAGATAGACAGCGCCACCAAGTGGCAGCTGTCATAAGTATCGGTGCCGACAATTAAGTGCTGGTGCCGAGCACCAGAAACCACCGCCTCAAATTAAGCACTGGAACACCTACAGAACTGGACCTTGGACTGAAGGAACCTATGGGCTCTCCTCTTAACAGATCCAATTGCTTTTGGTTTCTCTTTTGTGAAAGAGTAGGGCCCCTGTAGCCCTGTTATGTAGAAAGGGTGGGAGCCCATCCACTCTTATCCCCACACGATTATGGGATTATAATGTGAAGTGCTGGATTGTGTGTGGGAAGGACAGGCATCTAATAAGCCATTATCCTGCGGCCTAGAGAGTAATACATACACATTCTGTACTATGATCATTACCGAAGGCGTTGGGGGCAACACAGTGATTACGCTCTCCGGATTACACTATTGGGGATTCCAGGTGATCTTGGGAGGAGATGAGGGAATACAGAGAAGGAATGCTGGCAGGCATCAGCACTCTATCAGCAGAAATATACATTGCTAGGTACTGGAAATCAGACACATCCATTAAGAGAATGGATGAGAGCTATGGACCACTGCCCCAAGGTCGATGAACCAATTTATCTGGCCTGAGGTAACCCCCATAAACATGAGAAGATCTGAGGGACGTGGTTGGCCTTCTTCAATAGTTCTAATACATTAAGTATGTCACTGGTTGGACTATGCAGGAGAAGTCCATGTATGCCTCTATCTAAATTCTAAATGAAGATGGTCATGTTGTGCATAAAGAAGACCTGGGCGAAGTTCACGGAGTTCTGCTTGACAAAGACAAATCTGCCACACTATGCGGAGTTACACAAGCGGCGGAGTGCGTTTTGTGGTGCCGTTTGTGCTGATTTTTAGCGTCTGGTGTTGGTCCCACACTGTAAAATCAACACGAACAGCACCACACGCAGCGCAGGAGGGCACGTCCTCTTTCTGCCAGTCGAGTAGAAGTTCTACTAGAGTGGCAGCATCCTCAAGGCGAACAAAAAGTTTCTCAACGCAAGCAGTAATGACCATCTGCTAACGCTTTCCTTGAGAAATCTCGCTGGGAGGGAGTCTAGAATTGGATTTTCCTCGCTCGCACTCGGCAACTGAACGCTGGCGAGCGAGGAAAAAACTCTGCTCCGCTTTCGGAACTCCGTGGAGTGTGGAAAACTTCGCAACCGGAGTGGAGTTTACTGTCCAGGCCTAGCATGAAGGTACCCAATGATTTAAACCCAAATAAAGTGTGTTTTATTAAGAAAAACAAGCTTTCATCTTGGAGACCTTAATTGTGGCCAAATGTGAAAGCTCTCTGGGCTCCTATCCCCCCTAACCACCCCGGCTTGCTGGGGAAATACCATTTCATGGGGGGTGGGGGGGGGAGTGACATTCTCCAGGTGCTTCTCTCCGGTACTACTAGAGCATTCAGAGATTGAGGCACTCTGCAACATTGATGTACACAACTTTGTTAATGACATACAGCAGGCATGAACACAAGCAGGGAACGAACCTACACCCCATTGTGAAGTAATATTAGGCAAGGCTTGCACTCATAGAAAAACTTCTTATATGGAAAAAGGTGTCTATGCCCACAAAAGGACTGGTGGGACTTCCATCCACCACCAAAGCGCTTCATTGGGTTGGGATGCAAACTGTCATAAAATGGTACCCTCGGGCAGGGTGCATAACAACCAAAATGGCGGCCTCGTAGAAGGGTGTTAAAATGACAGTCTCAATGAAGGGTACAGACTCAACAATGCTTCTGCCATAGGGCAGGGTACGCATTTCCAAAACTGGCAGCCTCATGACTTGTTCAATGACAACCTCAGGTTAGAATCAAGACTCGCCAACTTGTCAGCCACGGAGAATGGTGCAAACTCCCAAAGCAACAGCATCCGTCAGGGTTGGACAGAATTCCTACAAAAGCGACGAGATATCACTGCGATGGGAGCGAAGGCTGCAAATATTCTTCTATACAATTTAACAAATATGGTTAGGTATGGTTATGATTAGGAATAGTCTCAAGGTTACACAGTCACCAGCGTAGAACTTCTATTCTACAAAACAGCGCAGCACAAAAGCGCATTGAAGCCGGTCCACATGCAGGCCTATGGCAGCAGCTCTCAGCTCTAGCTTCATAGAGTTCCACAGACTCATGTGCTCCATGGAGAACAACGCCTGAAGCCCCAGAGAGATGCAGCAGTGATGTGTACGCAGCTCACTGCCTGCAAACTGAACAGATGTGACCCCCAGAAACAACTATATAAAAATAAATGCAACAGACCAACACTCGCAAAAAAAGGATTCTGATGATTGCTCAATATTTGTATTCAGGTTATGAGACAAGCAAAGGCTAAGACCAGGAGCACAGTAATTAAACTGCACCTCTACAGCTATGCAAAGAAGAGGGGTACCATCTTGCATCCTAATTTAGCTGGGATATGCACAACGGATGCTTCATTCGATTCAGCGAACAATACTAGGTCCCTAAAATATATATTTTCATTTACACCCACGTTCATATGAATTGTGAACTGATGGAGGAACCATTTATGCGCTCTGACAAAATTACGTGCCAAAAAATTATTACGTGACTTATTTTGTAATTAAAGGCAAATTATCCTGCACCTTCAGTGGCATTATCTAGCTATTTTAACACATGGTACAAAGGCGATAGAAAAACTAAGGTGTTGGTATTGGGGAAGCACGCTGAGCTATGGGGAAACCAGTGGTGGCTACCAGAGCTGGGCGTTATCCCGATTCCAGCTGCTGGAGTGAAAAATCTAGGCATTTGGCTGGACCCCGCGCTCACTTTTACGGACCATACTAAGAAGGTGGCTGCCACGTGTTATGGTATCCTGCGGGGCATAAGGCCGGTCTTAAAGTACTTCGATCCCCCCACCAGACAGCTCGTGGTCCAGGCATCGATTTTATCTCGGCTGGACTATGGGAGTGCGCTGATGTTAGGGATGAATCAGGCGGAGGCCTCTAGGCTCCAAAGGGTGCAAAATGCTGCGGCACGGGCCATTGTGGGCCTCCCCAGACACTGCTCTGTGTCTGGTACCATCTCGGCCCTACACTGGCTTCCGGTCAGGCAGCGGATCAAGTTTAAAGCGCTGTGCTTGGCCTTTAAAATTCTGAAATTTTCTTCGCCGCCGGCACTTGCCAATCTACTTATTCCTTACATCCCTCTGAGATCATTGAGATCAGAGGCTCTCCATCTGGCAGTTTGCCCTCGTTTTAAACTGAGTAGAATGGGTGGCCGTTCTTTCCGGGTGCTCGCAGCAGGGTTATGGAACTCGCTCCCGGTGTGCACTCGAGCTCTTAATGACTTACTCGCCTTTAGGCAGGCGATTAAAACCTTCCTGTTTCCCGCCCTAGGATAGTCATCCCTTTCTTTTACTGTGTGTTATGTTATAGTGCCTGTCAAAGCGCCAGGACGCCCCTTTGCTGGGGCAGCTGTGCGCTATAGAAAAATAAATAACATAACATAACATAACATAACATAGCAACGCTGAAGAAAAAAAATAGTTTAAGCAAAATGTATTTGATTAACACCATTTGTGTAGCGTCTCCAGCCTCTAGGGGAAGAGTAATTACATTTAGGAAGGTGCCATTCGCCATATACATATGTAACTTTTGATGTGTTTCAGCAAGAAAAGTTTTCTAATATATACAATTATGCAGCAAATAGTGGTTTGTGCGACAGCCTGTAAAACCAGTTATGCAGAAAATGCGCAGCCCCGCCGTCATTGCAAAATGTAATTCTATGATTGAAACGGTGAGAAAATATAAACCCCCCCTCCAAAAAAAAACAAAAGAAGAAAAAAAAGGCAGGAGCAAGCTGGGGACCCCATAAAACAAACCTACTACAATAAAAGAATATAAATAGTCAGCGGAGGCAGTGCCAATTAACGACCTGTCCCCATCAACCTCAAACAAGTTGGTGCCCGCCTCAGAGGGAAACAAGCATTTGCAGTGCAATAGGTCTCGCATTTATGAGAGTTTTAGCTATTGGCATTGTAAATGACAATGCCTTTTATTTATGTGTTGTTTTTAAAACAGATAAATAAAAGGCATTGTCATTTACAATGCCGATAGCTTAAACTCTTGCAAATGCGAGACCTACTGCATTGCAAACGAGTGCTATAAAATGTTTTTAAAAGCGCAACAGCAGGCAGGACAAAGCTATTTGAGAAAATAGTGATTCGAGGTTGTAATTAAAACCTACCGAGCAGCAACACACGTAACAGGGGGTGTCGCCATGGGAGGTTAAAAAATGAGACATGGTTGTACTAAGGAAGGACTACTAAGACCTTTGAGCAATTAACAGCCACAGTTACAGTGGACAATGACAAGCCAATGAAAAATGTGGGTGGGGAGTGGGCGGAGCTTCAAGTCCCTACCTCAATACAGCATGCCCCTCAGAGCAGCGCATGCGGCGCCCAGGCTCGACCTAAAATTTAGGAGGGCCAAGAAAGCAGCATGCTCACTACAGGAAACTTACAGATGAAAAGCACGAGATAGTTTACCGCAATTAGATGCCCTAGAACCAGTTGACCGGTGCATTCTGTTGGTCTCTCCTGATAACGGGCACTTGCTTTGGGAAAACTGCAGTTCAATGGCAGGCAAGCCTGTCACAGGCAAAGACCAGTCACTTACGAGGTCCAGAAAGGTCTATCACGTCATTTCTGTGCGCAAATCTTTGAATTTCTCATTTCCAAATTACATATGCATCTCGTGTGCATTGGATGCACATCTGTGCATATATTTAGGTCTCCTATTGAAAGAGTAAACAATGCCTTGACAATGTAACACTAAATTTCAAAGTTCCAAAAGTTAATGCAAGGAGAACTGCTCATTATCCAGAAACATTCAATCAACTAATAACATTGTTGATGATCATCCTGAAGTTGACCCAGGTTGCTCATAGATAATAAGCACTTGTTCCAGCTCAGGAACTCTGCAGTGAAAACTTAAACTGCTTCCTTTGATGATTGAAGTTAGTGGTTGTACTGCAAAAAAACATGTCCTCCAGCAATCCATCCTGTATACCTCCTCCCTCATCCAGTCAGCCACAGACACAACTGGTCCAACAGCTTCTCTTTGTTGCTCTAGATTGCACATAATTAAAATCTATTAAGTAAACAAAATATAAACTTTCCTCCAGTGAGCAGTGAAACCATTGCATGCATCCTCCATGAGTTAAAATCAAGCAATCACCTCAACATAAATATTCAATCACAGGCGTTCAAAGACCACTTCAAAGGACACTTCACATTTCACAATAAGCATGGTCCCCTCAACCAGGGCATCCCCCCAGGTTCCTTGAGATGAAGGACCTACTTAAAATATCCAACCCTAGTCCTCCACCTTCTCTGTAGTAGTGGAAAAACACTGTATGGGCTCCAACCTGCCAGCTGTTGGTAGGCTAGTCAAGTCAATCTGAAGCACAACTGGAATTTCCTGATGTTCCGCTACACACCCTGGGGGGCAAAGACAAGTAGCAGAACTTCTGACAGTTATTCTACTTTATTCGCAAGACAATAAAGCATCAGATACAAAACAAGCACTAGCCAATAGTAAATAGGTCTCGCCCACGAGAGGTATTGGGGTTTTGTACAGCAGCGCTGCTGGCGGCTGGGGCAATGCAGATGCAGGGGGGCTACACCGACAATGGATGGATGGCTGGTTGGAGGGGCAACAGACATAGGAGGGGCGACACAGACGAGAGGGAGAGCCGTTACGAGAGGTAACACAGACAAGGAATGGCAGGTTAGGACGATTGTACAGTGGCGGCAAAGTTCATAGTTAACTTGTTACCTGGGTGGGGTGTTTCGTGGGTGGGTCAACAGGGGCTAGTTTTCGGAGATGGTAAAGGACAATTGATGGCTACAACCATATATATTGATTCAGGCAAATTGGTTTACATATACTTCCTCAGTTCAAACGAAAGGATCATAAATACAACATTTATTTACATGACTAATGTATGAGCATGAAGTCACAAATACTGTTATATACTGAGCCGCTGTAAGTGTACTACAGACAAAAACTGTTGTAATGTATATTCTGCTTGAATACTATGGATCTCAATAAAAATTGTGTTAAAACAAAGGAATGGCAGGTTGGAGGGGCAACATGGGACAACGTTCAGCCAACACAGGACAACAGGTGGAAAGGAAACATTGACAAACGAGTGACTGTCAATTTGATTGGGGAAACTCAGATAAGGGAGAGAGGGCGGTTGCGCGGGGCAACACAGAAAAATGAGCAGTTGTGAGGGGCAACACACACAATGACGGGTGGGTGGGAGCGGCAACATGGACAACAGAGGGGTGGCAGTGCTAACATGGACAACGAAGGGAGTGAGGGTAGGAGCAGCAACATGGACAATGGAGGGAGGGAGCTGCAACGTGGACAATGGAGGGAGGGAGCAGCAACGTGGACAATGGAGGGAGGGAGCGGCAACATGCACAACGTTTGCGGCAACATGGACAACTGGCGGTAGCAGGGTGGGAGAGACAACATGAACAATAGAGGGAGGGAGCGGCAACATGGACAATGGGGTGAGGGAGCGGCAACATGGACAATGGGGTGAAGGAGCGGCAACATGGACAATGGGGGAGGGAGCGGCAACATGGACAATGGGGGGAGGGAGCGGCAACATGGACAATGGGGGGAGGGAGCGGCAACATGGACAATGGGGGGAGGGAGCGGCAACATGGACAATAGGGGGAGGGAGCGGCAACATGGACAATGGGGGGAGGGAGCAGCAACATGGACAATGGAGGGAGGGAGCGGCAACATAGACAATGGGGGGAGGGAGCAGCAACATGGACAATGGGGGGAGGGAGCGGCAACATGGACAATGGGGGGAGGGAGCAGCAACATGGACAATAGGGGGAGGGAGCGGCAACATGGACAATGGGGGGAGGGAGCAGCAACATGGACAATGGGGGGAGGGAGCGGCAACATGGACAATGGGGGGAGGGAGCAGCAACATGGACAATGGAGGGAGGGAGCAGCAACGTGGACAATGGAGGGAGGGAGCAGCAATGTGGACAATGTTTGCGGCAACATGGACAACTGACGGTAGCAGGGTGGGAGAGAACATGAACAACAGAGGGATGGAGCAGCAACATGGACAATGGGGGGGAGGAAGCTGCAACATGGACAATGGAGGGAGGAAGCTGCAACATGGACAATGGAGGGAGGAAGCTGCAACATGGACAATGGAGGGAGGCAGAGGCAACATGGACAAAGTTTGAGGCAACATGGACAACGTTTGAGGCAACATGGACAACTGTGGAAGGTAGGGTGGGAGCGCAACATGGACAACAAAAGGAGGGAGGGTGGGAGCTGCAACAAAGGGGAGGGAGGGTGGGAGCGGCAACAGACAACAGAGGGAGGGATGGTGGGAGTGGCAACATGCATAGCGGAGGGAGGGTGGGAGTGGCAACATGGACAACAGAGTGAAGAAGGGTGGGAGCAGCAACAGACAAAGGAGGAGGGTGGGACGTTGGGAGAGGCAACAATGACAACGGAGGAGGGTAGGATGGTTGGAGCTGCAACATGTACAACGGAGGGAGGGGCAACATGGACAATGGAGGGAGGGACAACATGGAAAACGGAGGGAGGGTGGGAGGAACAACATGGAAAACGGAGGGAGGGTGGAGGAACAACATGGACGAGGGAGGGTGGGAGGAGCAACGTGGACAACGGAGGGAGGGTGGAAGGTGCAACATGGACAATGGAGGGAGGCGGGGAGGGGCAACATGGACAACGGAGGGAGGGAGGGCGGGTAATTAACAGCAGCATGGAAAACAGAGTGAAATAGGTGGGAGTGACAACATGACAGGTGACAAATGGAAGAGTGTCAGTGGGAGGGAGGAACACAGACCGGGGGGGAGGTACATGAGTGAGACAGCTGATAAAGACTCTCTCTGGTAGAGAACTTAAACACAAAGAGAAAATGTAGCGCCTAAGAAAAAATGAGCAGTGTGAGGAAACAAGTAATCATGCATCAGGGGAGAGACACATGCATTTAAAGGAAGGAAGCCTACGGCAGCTGACCAAAAAGAAGCAACCAAATGAGAGGGACAATGAAGTCAACCAATGGTAAGCAATGGGCAGCCTCTATGCCGGTGCTGGCTTAAACGAGACCTAAAAATGGGGAGTTGGCATTACTCTCAAAAGTTCACAGAGCAATTCCAAAAAACGATTTGTGTCTGTCACATTAAATTCTCTAACAGTCAGCTCTAGGATAGGAAGATACTCAAGACATTTGATCAGTCAATCCTTTACAGTTGGATGATGCACTACCAAAGCGGTATGGGCGTGGTTGTCCTTTACCCATTCTTACTGCTCTCCCCCCGACCTGCCCCTCCTCTGCCTTCATCACCTTCTTCCACTATGAACTACCTCTCCTCACCCTCTTTTTCGCCATTATATCCCTTATCTTCCACTACCCCCTCTGCTTCTCTTGAACATGTTTTCATTCACTCGCCATCCTGGACACTCTTTTTTGCCCACCTCTTCTCTCCATCCTCTACTCTCCTCTTCTCTCCCTCAATTGCAATCCCCCATCACAACCTTCCTTTCCTTATCCTCTCCACCTCAAGATCCTTTAGGTTACTGTTTTAGCAATCCGCCCCTAACATTATGCCTTTCTTCTCCCAGGACTCTTATCTCTCAACGTTATTACTACCTTCTCCTCCCTTGGGCTCCTCTTGCTTATCTTTTCCTCTCAACAATTCTCCCATGTTCTCTTCCCCATCTCCTGTCCTACAACCATGAACCTACTCTTTCAAAAAGCCCACCCAAGTTCCTCTTGACCGTAACCCCTTTCTCTGGTCCCCCAGTTCTCTCTGCTTGTCTAATTTACTCCAAGTGGCTGTTAAATGAATTGCATTCATGCCGCCATTTTGCAGGTCTGTTGATCAGTACCACAGCCTAAAAGCAATTTGCTCCTGAAGTTTTACAAGCAATATGTGGATCAGCTATCTGCAAGTTGTCCTAGAGAGAAATATCAGCTCTTAAGGCAGCTAAGTTCCCTGCGACTGTTCTCCTGTCCAGCTTGCCTGCAGTCCGCTACCCTCTAATGCCGGTCTACCTACTGCCCTCTGTTTGTGCCTCCTCTGCTTGTTTCTTGCGGTTTTGCGTTTTCGGCTCATTTTTCTGCCCTGTGTTTTGCCTTTTCGGCTCGTTTTTCTGCCCTGTGTTTTGCCCTTTCTGCTAATTTTCTGCCCTCAGTTTTACCTTTCTGCTCATTTTTCTGCCTTCTATTTTGACTTTTCTGCTTGTTTCTTCCCTTAACCTAACGTTTTCCTTATCTCGCCACTTAGCGCCCTGCACTTCCCAAGCCCTACTTAATGGAGTCTGAAGCACGACCCATTGAGCAGATACTCATGCCACGTCACCCGTGACATTTCTCCTGTCCAGCTTGCCGCAGTCCGCTACCCTCTGCTGCCTTTCTACCTGCTACTCTCTGTCTGTGTTTCCTCTGCTCGTTCCTTGCTCAGTTTAGCCTTTTCATGCTCATTTTTCTGCCCTCTTTTTTGCCTTGCAGCTTTTTTTTCTACCCTCTGTTTTGCCTTTTCTGCTCGCTTTTTTTCTGCCATCTATTTTGCCTTTTCTGATCGTTTTTCTGCCCCTTGTTTTGCCTTTTCTGCTAGTTTTCTGCTCTGTTTTGCCTTTTCTGCTGGTTTTTCTGCCCCCTGTTTGGTATTTCTGTTCGTTTTTCTGCCCTCTGTTTGGCCATTTCTGCTCGTTTTCCTGCCCTCTGTTTGCCCTTTTCTGCTTGCTTGTTTTTCTGCCTTTTGTTTTGCCTTTCTACTCGTTTCTTCCCTCTTCCTGCCATTCCCTCAAAACCTGGCTTTTGACTGGGACCTCGCACCCCAGCACCCAGATACCCCCAGCGGTGCCGCGCTCTACAAATGCTGCTTGATTGACTTGAGAAGAGTTACCCTGTAATTAGATTGGGATATTTAATTAAGTGCCACAGGGTACTCTTTTGTCCACCTCAATACAGCACGAAAGTAACTGGTTCCATCTAATGATATGCCAAATGGAATAGCTTAGAAGTTGTCCCCCAACCAGCGAAGTCCATAGGTGTCCTTTATACGTAGTCAGGGGTAGCCGAAACCCTGAGGAGCCCCATGGTACCACTGTTACCCCTTCCTGGAGAGACAGGAAGGTAGTGGCCACAGGAGAAAGTAAACAGAGCTCCAAGAGTGTTTCACTCTTTCACGGCCCAGTGCCACAGGCTTTAGGACACAGCGCCGCAGTGGGTTGCTGCAATTTGAAACATCAAGGGGTTAAAGGCATCTGTAGCTGAGTTCCTTATGTTCCCAGCCCATAATACAAATGTCAAGATAGCGCTGGTGATTAATGTATCTGCTGGAAAGATCTGTTTAGTGGGAGTGTTGGCTTATTATAAAGTAAGGTCGAGGGTTAATGTGCCTCTTGCAAAGCACAAAGCATAACATGCAGTTCATAAACTGGATAGCTCAGTGGGTTACTGCTTTTGTCAGAGATCCTTATGTTACTTACAGCTCATAAGTTACAATTCTAATATTGTGCTATGAGCCAGCAGTAAACTGCTGCATGCAAACTGCAAGGGGAAGATGTGTTTACTTCTGCTACTTTCTAAGTCTAAGTAATTTAGCAACTGCGCATATTAATGCTCTCAGTTCATGATTGTTGATTATGAAACCTGAAACAACTTGCATGTGTAAAACCAATCCAAACACAATTCAAAGAACTATTAACCTCATGCGTGCGGGCGGAATTCCGCTCGTACGCGGAGTTTTCCGAAACCGCATGTTACGTGACGAGCTGGGCTCGTCATCAGCGTAGCAGGAGGCTACCTCATGACGAGCCCAGCTCGTCATCAGCGTGGAAGGGCTTAAATAAAATTTACACACAGCGGAATACGTGCATGCAAAGAATAGTAGGTTACTCGCACGCAAAAGGGGAAAAAATGCAAGGTACTCTTTCAGAATCACATACATGGAACTGATCCAATAAATAAATAATATAAAGTAATAAAGAAATCTGTGAGGTACGCCGCATTGTTACCTCAAAGTCTGTTATGAAGTTCTGCGGTTGTACTGAATTAGCAGCTACCTATGTCTTATCATATGAAATCTCTTTATTGATGTCATGGGCTGTACTTTCACAATTGCTTTCTTTATTAACCTTCTTGCTTTCTCAAATTTGCTTGAAAATGAGTCTCCCCAATAATTCCCCCCTATGATGGCCCGACGGTTGCTCGCCACAGGACATTCATTTTGAGTTTTTACGCCCCACTTTCAAATGTCACCAGCCACCACTGATCATTTCTACAGTTTTAAAATACGGGTATTAAAAAAACTGTATGCCTCTGTAAATTGTGATATTTGAGCTATTTGGCACACGAGTTACCATGGCTACAACAGTATTGCAACCTTGCATATGTAAAATGAGAAACTGTGTTGCAAGAATGTATCTGTGACTTTGAGACTTGAAACCGTTTGTAAAAATACTTTTTGGGTTGTTAAGAAATGAGCATAACAAAAAGACAACAGTGTGGCAGGGTTATGACATCACTTCCTTAAGCTCACTAGAGCAGTCCAGGCAACCAGAACAAAACAGTGTTTTTCAGGCGATATGAGAAGGGTGACACATAACGAGAGGCACATGTCCGCGCTGATTGGGCGGTGGTTTCCGCCCGTCACGTGCCACCGCGACGACATCCGAACACTGGGCCTGCAGTGCTTGGCGCGCGGCCGGACATGGTGTCAAGCAAAGGGCGGGCTGGAGCTGCACAGGGAGCGTGCAAAAAAAACATAACCCTGCAGGGTAATTTTTTATTTTATTCAAACTGATGTTGTAGAGTTATATTTCAGCTCCTGCGTCCAAAATCTTCTGGCACGCGGTCAGCTGTAATGAGGCGCAGTTGTGCGCTTTGAGGCTGCATGTTAAAACTCCTCGTAAACAGACACCACAAATGTCGAGCAAACAGCGTGTTTTGCAACCACCGGATCAGCTTTTCTTACAACGGTGAGCCTGTCGTGCAGGCTCGCCCAAAAAAAAAAAAACAAGCATTTACAATGCAACGGTTTCGCTTGCTGCTATGTGCCTCTATTTCCATTGATGCTGACAATTTGAGATCACTAAAGAACAAGATGGTTTTTAGTGTTAAGACGTGTGTAAAAAAAAGCTTTTGCATGATGTGCACCAGTGTTTTTTAACCTTAATCTTCCCGACGGCGCCTAGAGACCCTTACGGGTGATTGTTTGCGCTTTACAAATGTGGATTATTTAGCAGACATATATGTTGAACTGAAGGCCAGCTAAACAAATCTCTGGTCAATTAAGATTGAAACACGATGTGCTGGTGGACTGTGCACTAAATTCTCGTTGAAAATTAAGAACAGTTGTTTTGCTGTAAGCAGTTTTTAAAAAACTACCCTGGAAGCACTTCCCAACGCTCCTGATCTGCCGCTCCAGGAATAAGTCACCAGGGAATCGCTGCTTCAGGACACTCAGTCCAATGCCTCGCCTCCTATTTGCAAGCCCCGAGCGTTTCTGGGCAAACGTGAGTTTTAATAGTATTGAACACTCCTTGCCACAGGAACGCTGCACATCCGCAGCACATTAGGCACTTGGTTAGTTCTGTATTCTTCCTTGGGAACGCTGCCTATCTTGTAGCACTCACTAATCACTTTAGGCAGTTACCATATGCGATTAGCATGACACATTTTAACATGGTTCTGTACCCAGTATTAACTCATGACCTGCCAGTTATCTTTACTAAGGTCTAGTCTGTAGGTCTGCGTTTCTTAGTGTGTGAAATGTGCGTGTTATGAATGTTTCCTTAACTTGCTGTGGGACTTTGTGAATGCATTCCTGTGAGGTGGACTGCCTGTGTTCTACAGTTTATGCCCTTTGGATTTACAAACAGCATTCTAGGAGGCGAAAGTGTCAGCGGTCTAGAAGGCCTAATGCAAATCGCGACTGATCAATGCAATTTGCATAAAACACACACTTCAATGTCCGACGAGAGACAGGGGTCTTAGCTGGTCTTGTACATCACATATAAACGATCACAATGATGTAACTAATAAAACAGCATGTTATATATGATTTCTAGGGTGCCCCGCGCACTGTAGCGTCCTGAAATGTCAATATGTGATTATAATGACTTAAAGGCTGTGTTTGTGATGTCTAAAATGACTACATAAGGGGAGGTAACGGGCATCAATCACCCAGCTCTTGACCTAATTTCCCCTATAGAAGGCCGTGTTTCAAGTAGAAGCATAATAATAGCTTCTACTGTAGCAAAGATGCGAGTGCGGTGTGTCATCCTATTCCAGTCAATCACAAGGATAGAAACACTAGGATGTGAACTTTCTGATGAAGTCCTGGGAGCAGGTGGGGTGTTATTGAGCCTTGTATCATCCCAGACACTTGTTAGACAGCATACTAGGAGTCAGAAACAGGACATTTGCCAGCACACGAACAGGTTGGGGTGTATTTGGTACCCCTTGCTTTGAATAGAAAACACAGCTAGCTTAAAGTATCAACTACAGATGGCTAGGGTGTCAGTTTACACACAAGAGAAGAGATGGTATACGCCTTTTATCAATTCATACTGTGACAGGAGCTCGTGCCAGGACCACACAAGAAAAAAATAAACAGGTGGATTCAATAAGGTCTTTCATTACTCATGCTATTTTAAGAAAGCGTTGTTATAATGAACTCTACAAAGTCAACCATATTTGGGGGTTCAAAGAAGTGCTGGTGAAAGGATGCTTTCTTTAAGCAATACATACTTTCACACACCGCCAGCAGTCACCAACTCAGTATGTCAAGTAAGGAGATCGTCCACAATCCATGTTTTCTCCAAACTAGGCTTCCATGCAGAGACACCTTTCATCCAGAAGTAGCACTAGGAATGAACAGTACAAGAGGCACGTGATGTGGTAATCTCGGGGACAAAGTGTTACTGGACTGTCTGTATCTAAGAGGACAGAAGAGTGAACACGGCGTCACCCAGAAGATACTCATATTCACATATACATACATGCATTTATACAAACGAATTGTATCTAGAACACAAGGTGTCAGCCTGTACATGAGCACTTGATTTGACATCCCTGTCCACTCTAGCACAAACCTCGACGTATATGGCAGGGTTTTAAGCCTTTGGTGAGAAATGTTCGTCCAGTTACTTAGTTGTCCTTTATTGACCTGTTAGCCCTCGAATCAACATTGTGGGATGCTAGAATTGCTCCAACAATCCTGTTGATCCTCAAATTGTCGTTGATCAGATAGAGCACAGTTCTGCTCTTTCCTGTTTATTTGGTAATGACAGGCCGGAACTGATACTGAGAGGGGCAGTAAACTATAGATACGAAAACAAAACTGGATAAACTACTCCACATCACATACTGAGGTTACATGTTACGAGTGCTAGAGAGGAGGTACAATTATACTATTATACTGAGTGGAAGCGCCTTACAAGCCTCCTCTCACTGCACAGTACACGGACAAGTCCCCTCACCTCGGAGCTGCGGCAGTGGTGAGAGCTCCACCACACTGCCCTAACATCGGAACTGCGACGAGCCTTGGGAGCGCTTCTGGCGCTGCGCCTTGCGCACAGATTTGCGCATGAATCCGTCCACCTTCTCCGCTGCAGAGATAGCCGACATGGCTGCGGCTATGCTGGCGGTTAGCTCACCGGCAGGGGGTGGCGCTCAAAAGCTGCTCTCCACCCCGTTCTCTCGGTCACTTCTCATCCCGCACATGCCCGGGGTGCGTTGATGTCCACCGAGAAACAAGGGAGCAGCGAGGGAAATTCGACTGCTGATGAGACAGGGGCAGAAGGTAGAAAGCGGAGCCTACCGGGGCGGCGGTCAGCGAGGGAAATTCGACTGCTGGTGAGACAGGGACAGAAGGTAGTAAGCGGAGCCTACCGGGGCGGAGGTCAGCGAGGGAAATTCGACTGCTGGTGAGACAGGGGCAGAAGGTAGAAAGCGGAGCCTACCGGGGCGGCGGTGGGGTGAAAATTCGGAGCGCAAAAAAACTGCCGAGGGGATTAAGCGACGGGTGTCCTAAAGAATTAGGAAGAGCAAAGGATGCCGGCTTTAAGGAAGCTAGATAGGGAAATGGAGGGAGAGATTTAAATAAAGCAGTAAAATAGGGACACAGCAAAGCAGATAACATGCACTTTTAAGAAACAGAGAGGAGTAGGAGCGCAGAGACAGACAGAAGCTGAACAGAGACTGAGGAGAAAGCAAAGAGTAAACAAGTCAGGTCCCGGGCCGGCCAGCCAATCACAGCGCGGCCCGGGAATGACGTCACGGGGGTGTCCCGGGCCGGCAGCCAATCGCAGCGCGGCCCGGGACAAAGGGGCGGGGCTTAAAAAAAGCACCAGAAACGCCCCCGAATCGCGTTTTCGAGAGAAAACGCGATTGACAGCCTCTGCCTCCCAATGGCTAGCCTCCATTTATGGAGCTAGCCAATTGGAAACAGAGGCTGTCCTAACCTCACTATTAGAAACAACAGATTTCGATCTGGGAGTGGCTTCGCCCCTCGCCAGGTTACGAAACCTAAAAAGTAGCTAAAACCATAATTGTGTTTACCAGCACACAGCTGAGAGAAAAAAGAGTGCTGAATAGCAGGACTGGGGAAGGACACGGCTGAGAGTGGGTGCACTCAACACTTTCAAAAATGAATACAGTAGAGTTGCATGTAGTTGCAAAATGGAAACTCGGTCTAAAAGGGCATTTATGGAGAATGCTCACTGACGGATTGAACCGTTTTCGGACATCACATGTTGTTTATTTACCGATATATTGGCCGTACTCTACATAACGTGTATTCGTAAAGCGCACGTTCGCCCGTAGGCATCTTGGCGCTGAATAAAAGAAGTTTAATCTCACCTAACACAAATGTACTCCGACAATTATTCATGTACGGTATTAAATATATTGCTAATAATCAACTTCTAAAATAATAATAATCCACATTTGTAAAGCGCACAATCACCTGTAAGGGTCTCTAGGCGCTGGGGGCCGTCGGGAAGATTAAGCAAGCTATTGCCCAGAGTCACATGGTGCTGGGCTGACCTGCTGCCGGAGCCGGGGATCGAACCGTGATCCCCAGATTCCAGAGTCAGTCGCCCTGCCCGCGGCGCCACCCCTTCAAATTTCTTATTATACTTGACATCACCACCTTGGGAGTTTTTACGGTTTTATGTTTATTTATGTTACGCTATGCACGCTCTGTGCTAGAGTATCATACCTACATTTGTAACTCATTCTATAGAACACCAGCTTCCCCTATCCTCTTAACACCATGCGCGTTATGCTTTTTCCCGCTGTGCGCGGACTTTTGCGAAAACCCGTGGTTCATGACGAGCTCAGCTCGTCATGAGCGTACGAGAGGCGTAACTCATGACGAGCTGAGCTCGTCATGAGCGTCGAAGTGGCTAAGTAGCGCCCCTACAAAACCAATAACTGGGGTCCTGTCAGGGTTACTTGTAGGAATGGGTAGAATAGGTAGAAGCACAGGGCCCCTCATCCTGTACACCATAGGTAAGCTTCCTCCGAAATTCATTTGTATTGTGCATGTGCCCTGTGCGACCTGTCACTATAACTTCTGCTGCGCTCGGGAGAGTCGTTCAGCTTGTGTAAGTCTCAGACTAATTCGCAACTGACCTATCCCTGTTGCTGTAGCATTAGCAGGCCCAATGCTCCTTTCGCCATGATGGTCTAGAGGCAAGGCCACTAGACTAATGCAACAGGGAAGGGACAAATTATGCGGAAGGGTTGACTAAATTATGCGTTAAGAAAAGCCAAATTATGCGGCGTGATGCAGCACGTTTTGGAGATACTATTAGTTCTTTATTTGGTCATTTTTACGCCTCGCCTGCGACAGCACATGCACTGCTTGCGCTTCAACTTGCGAAAGATATTGTATACAATAAGGGGCGTACAGCCTTCATTGTCACTCTTATTTGCTGCTTTCTAATTGATCAGTGCATGCTGGCTTCACTTCCTCTACTTTCAACTGGAGCAGGGACCAAGTACTGATTGCTTCACCTTGATTGCTCACCTTCCGCTGATCGAGTAGTGTTTGAGGTACTAATTTTATTTTTTGTTATTCCCGGTTGTTCTCGTTGAACCTCTTGCCATTTGAAGCCATGTTGTACTATGCCACACACATGTCAAAGAAGCCCTTTTCTCCTTTCACATGGATGTTTATTGTGACCACAGATGTTATCTGCTTTCATTCTGGCAACAGTTCACAGCTTCCAAATGCATTTTAATTAAGACATGGGAGCAATTGATTTTTTTATGTGATAGGATTTTTTGCTTAATCACAGATTTTTTTCTGTTTCACGCAAGGGGAGATTAAATTGTTTTCTCAGAATTACATAGGTGTTCTCCCGAGACCTAACAAGCATTGCCAAATCCAATAGGTCTCGCCTGTGAGACTATTAGCTCTGCCAATGACAACTTTGTCAATGATCTGTAGTCCATGCTGTATATCGGTGCGACTGCTGTGCAGTATGGCTAAAAATAATAACAAAACAAGGACTATGATGCATCCAGTGCTAGTGTGCTTTTTTTGTTTTAAAGTGCATTACCCATGGCTGTGTCCTAGCAGTTTTTATCCACATGCAAAGCAACCATACTGCTGTTCAGCATGGCTACAAACCATTACCAACTCCAATAGCTCTCATAGGCTAGACCCACTAGCTTTGCAAATGCTTGTTGCACATTTTAACACTGTCTGGGCAAACGTTTCACCTCATTAGAACCAGTCTAACACCCAAATACAGCAATATGCAACCAAACATTGACCAATCAACTGTTGCAAAGGGCCTTCCACTGCGCTGCAACAATTGTTGCCACCTTTTTTGTAACTTGATACTTCGGAGCTAGAAACTTTTTTTTAATGTGCCAGTTATGCAGCACATGATGGTTTGTGTGGCAAATCCATGTCGCACAATCGCATAATTCCAGGGGCCTGTCTATTGGCTAGTCACTTTCTGGGATAGGAGACAGGGTGAATACTGGATGACAGAAGAGGGACATAAAGTGTACTGAAACGAAGGGGAGTGAACACATGAAGACGGATAAAGCTGAGGACATTAAGGGCGGTACAGGAAACAAAAGGAAATAGGAAAAAGTGTGTTATGTAAGGGAAAGAAACAACTGAGGTGGATCAAGGGGTAGGATAGGATGAGAGGAATGAAATAGGGTAAAAAGCGCTGGGACAGAACAGGAGGTAGAACAAAGAGGCAACACAGGAAAGAAGTGAAAATAAGAGGAGGAACAAAAGAGCAAGAAGTGATAAAAAGCAAAGAATTGGGAAAGAGAACAGTGACTAAGGTAATCACACGAGGGGAGGAGATATTTCAAATTACAGAAGGATAGTATTGAGAAACAAGATTCGGGTGGTGAGATAATTAGATGAATGGATCTGGGGAAGAGCCAGTGATGTTAGGCCATGTTTCACACATGCCTTCTGCTGTCAGGGTGGCTCAGTGAAGTGAAGACTCCCTGCAGACAAAATGTGATGTTCTTGAGGTTTTGTGTTTGAATCCTGCAAGGCAGGCTCAACCTTCCATCCTTCCGTGGCTGATTAATAGAGCACCATATACTGGGTTATAGAGGTGCATGTTATTTAAAGTGTTTGAGAACGCAGACGTGTGGCATTTAGGTCTATATACAAAAGGGTTATTAAGTTAATATAAAATCCCCCAGTTTAACCTCCCGTTTAAGAGCCAAGCTTTCATGTGACTGTTTTTGTCCTGGCTCTACTGGCCCGTTAATAAAAAGTCCTCAGGAAAACTTTACGATCTAATGATATTAATGCGATGCATTTGTACTTAATGGCGCTGTTGAATATATACATGTATTTTAATTGGGCTTTTTTATTTTATTACATTTCAAAGATGCCCTGGAATGTCATTTCAAAGTAATTGAAGACAGGTCAAGTGATGTCACTCCCTGTGACGTCGCTCCCAGTGATGTTAGGTGGTATGCAAATTAGAGGGGGTCTTGCACTTTCCCATTTCTGCTCCTGTGCACACCCAGCTCGGGGCCATGCCGTCTCCTCTCAATACTGGCTCTGTGCTGACAGCGGCTCTGCAAGGGGGGAGCAATGGCTGTCAATATTGTACATTTCCTTCAAGTCCATGGAGACGAGAGAGCGGCGGGGAGATGACAATCCGTCATTCCTCGCTCTCATTCGGACCTCTAGAGACACGTGTGTGGTAGCGATCGACATGTGTGTGTGGGCGTCGGGATGGGGGGAGGGGAGAAAACTACAGGAAGTGGTCGCTTCTCTTAAAGACGTCACAGCAGTGAAAAGCATGTTTTGTTTTGCAACTCTGTGACAAGTCTGGCTTTCATGCAAAGAAATATATTTTAAAGCATTCAAACAAAGGCGTTATTTTGAGTTGCTTTTGGCCCTAAATAGCATGAAACTTTAGAAAACTGTGAATTTTGTGACTGAGGAAACCAAAAAGCAGCCATGCTGCTAGGAAGGACTGAAAAGTGCAGCAGAAACCACAGCGAAGTATTTAATACTTCCCTGAGTTGAAGCCACATACTCACGGTGGTAATGCCTCCTGCCCGTTTACTAGCATGCTGGGCATTGTATAGCCCCGGATAAGCTACTATGAGTTGTGTCAGCATCCCAGATATCTTTACGTAACTGCATTTAGTCAGATACACACTACACTGATCATCTGAAGGTAAAGGTGGTGCCATCTCTAGCCAGGGAACTTTGCAGGACAGGCTGCACTTGCCCCTGGATTGACTATGAACAGGGTATGCTCCTGATAGACCACCTTTTAAGGTAAGTGCAGGCCTCTTCCATGCCGGATGCTCCGTTCGAATTCCGAGGTCCCTGAGGCAGTGACGAGATTCACCAACACTCCCAAAGGAGATGTAAGCTTGTGGCAGACACTAAAGTTGAGAGCCATCTGGAGGAACCCTTTTTTTGCGGGTTCTACAGACCGTGGAACGTAGAGCTGGTCAGTTTTGTTCCACCCGTTCCGTGCTCGCGTCGGACTTAATCCATCGCAAGCACTACCTCGCTGGTGCTGCGCACGTCCGTTGGCCGACGCAGCCCCACCCCCTCATTAATTCTCGCGCACTGTGGGAGAATTTGCGCCACGGTTAAGTACAATTAATAACATCCCTTACACTACAACCGGTATGTAATCAGGATGTTCAAATAAACTCTAGTTTTGCATTCAGTCACAGCAGTGGCGGCTGCTCCGCTAAGGCGGAGGAGCGTCACCTCACTGCCTTGAAGCAGCAAAAGAAAGGAAAAAATAAAAGGATATTAACTAATGTTATCATTTTATTTCGTCCTCTTGCTGAGGCAGCTGGTGTGAGGGGGTGGGAGGAGGGGCTGAAGAGCAGGGGAGGAGTGGTACCACCCTCCTAAATATGCAATGACTGTTTGGTCGGCCCTCTCTGGCCACCCAAAACAGTCATGCGCACTTTCCCTGTTCTCCATGCAAGCTGCATTACAGCTGTGTGGAGAACATGCCACCCCATCCAGCCACTGGCTGAGCGCTGTCTCACAGTGCTCAGACCAATCACAATGATACATTGCAGCGTTGTGATTGGCTGGGGGAAGCGTGGGAGCCCTGGTGCTTCTTGTTTCTCCGAAGGAGCCAGGAAGAGGACGCAGGAGAGGTGGCTGAAGCCAGCTGGCTGGCCAGGAGGTAAGAGATTTTTTAATTTTTCCCAATCCCCCCTCCCGCCCCACTGCTGCTTCCAGCTAGCAGCTGTGACTGACCCGCGACCAGAGAGAATTTTCACTACCTGAAACTAGTATAGATCACCAAAGGAACCATGACAGAGAGTGAACATATTATATATACATATATATATATATATATACACACACACACATATACATATATCTATATCTATCACAGGCACCGTCACAGTTCATGCACGAACAGACGAGAACGGACCCAAATTGCAGGGCATATTTTTGTTTATTTTCTTCCCCACACCACCGCCATGACGCGTTTCAGCCTACCACGAGGTCTTGATCATATATATATATATATATATATATATACACACACACACACACACACACACATATATATATATATATACATATCATCTTTTTTTGAGCCAATGTAGGAAATGTCTACATTTAATGGGTGAGGGCCACCGAGGTGTGGTTATCGTGTTATGGGACGCAGCACGTAGCAATGTGGTGGATGATAAGGTGGACGAACCAGACGAGTGGTTTTATGGTTGTCAGTGTGCTGGCAGGTTTGAGCAGCTCTGTAGGTTTCTTTATGGTATTTCTTATGATTATAGCCTGCTCAACTGGTTCCTGCACCACTGTCTTGTTTGTGTATAGCCTGGACACATTCCCTGTACTGAGGGGAAGAGGGTTCTCAGATATAACGCACATGGGCTTGTACGAGCTTGCAATCCTCGTTCGGTCACAGCTGTGGCACTCGGATCAGACACACTGGCTTGTGTGGGGGTGAGTGTGGGTATGTGATAGATTTGTGATGTTCCCTCCTCTCTGGAAGAAGAGACCTGAGCAGGCTGCCAGACGGGGGATCTTGTAATAGGCACCAAGGTCAATCAAAATAATCTACCACACAGTCAAATGTGTACATTTGGACTGATGTTGCCAAACGCAACAATGTTTGTGTGGTAAGAGGTTCTGTGAAGTTGTGACAATCTGGATCCACTTTGGCATACCTTTTCACCTTCCACCCCATCCAGAACCGAGATGGCCAACATGGGATTCCGTAGCTGATCATTCTTTTGGGGAGGCTGCAGCCTGCACAGACCCAAAAAGCTTGCATTCTTGAAAGTGAATGTAATTTTACACGAACATCTGTAACTAATTTCTTGTTCCTAAATGTACAAAAAACATCTGTCTACAAGCTGCTAAACAAACCCCGATGAGCTATTGGCAAAAACAATATTTAGAATAAACACAGAACTGTTTTTAAAGCACGCCTTTTGTACTTACAGCACCACTGGCGCTTACCTAGACGGATCTAAACAAATTTAGTACATGGTTATTGCTATGATCTGTTACATAAATTCCATCATTACGTTTAGAACCTGGATCAAACATTTCCAGGGATTGGATAGGGACAGACGATGGTGTTTGATTTAATGTGTATCCCAAACATGTCTATACAAGAACATTAAATGTGATGGATTATAAGTACAAGCGGAAGGGTTATACATAAAATTCTGAAATGGGTACAGCTTTGCGGGTGCTACACAGAGACAAATAGAATTGTACTGAAGACCAGACTCCAGGTGTGAAGGGTTCAACTGAATCCCTATAAAAAATTTTAAAACTCTACCTATCAACAATTTCGCGATTACACTCTCAGACAGCACTGTTTTGGTCCTAGATCAGAAATGGTCAAGAAAGGGGTTGAGAAATGTACTGCTCCCTTGGAAGGATATCTAAGAACGTCATAAAGAATGTTAATGGCAGATGTTCTCTAAAGACCTGATCCGCATTACCCCAAGAGTGTTCCTTGCACCGGTAATGAGCACTCTTTGTAATTACAGGTATGTCTTATAAGATCTTTTCTGCAACCCCTTATGTTTTGGCACTGTGACAGCATTAAACAGTTGAAGTGAGTTAACTACTAATTTCCAAAGGGGGTGGGGGCGAGGTGCCCATACACCTCATGGAAACTCTTCCCAGTCCAATGACCTTTCTAACTACAACAACTCTACTATGCACCCTCACAGAGGGATTTAGAAAACAGTCAATCTGGAAGACATATATTTAGAAGCCCTAGGTGATAATTGCGGTCGATTTCGATTTCCAAGGACACTTTCAGGTTACACCCAAAGGGTTAGGGTTATAGACTGCGTCTTCCATGCAGTTTGGATGCTGTGGGGCGCTGTCGCTCTGATTAAGTTGGGCCAGAGTTCCCGCCCACAGTGTCAGACCACACAGGCAGAGTAACGCAGCTTAGCTACCAGCCATTTAAGCTTGAACTGGCCCCTCTGACAAATGGGTGTGGTAGCCCACGAAAAGGATATGTGTAATACCTTTGTGGGTGTGCCTATCAATCAAAGAAGAAGAAGAATGCACACAATGAAAGAGCAGCAGCACCACTGCAGAACTTCTAATCTTACCCACCGATGAGAACTGCAACCCAACCAGTGCAGCATGTGCTGCAGTGTACTTTTGTGGCACGTAGCGCTGTGCGCTGGAACTGCCACGGAGGGAGCCAATGGGATCTAATGATAGTGGGTTCAAATAAGACAGAAGGTTTCAGACAGGCAATGAACCCAACTCAAACGGAGAATTAAAATTCACTAAACTGAGGAATTCGCAAAAGACTGATTAACAAATAAAAGTTAGCACAGAACACAGCAGCCAGCATCCTCTTCAGTGCAAGAGAAAGACAACACATCACCCTGTAGTTAAAGCGCTCCAATGGTGATGCCTTTTCAAGAGAACAGGCTTCAAAGTCTGCAGTTTTAATATTTAGCTTTCTTGAAGCCTGGTCCATCTATGGTGGCACCAGTAATTCGGGCCTTTGGCTTTGATCTCACCTCATACGCAGATGATACCCAGATTGTGGGGTCCTTATTACCAGGGAAGGAAGAAAGAGTAGCAAGGAATTTTCAGGACTGTATGTTGGCGGTCGGAAACTGGATGGCAGTTAACTGCCTCAAACTGAATTCAGCTAAAACTGAAGTCATAGTGTTTGGGTCAAACACCAACTTTTGGAGTCCAAACTGGTGGCCGGAGCGGATGGGCAATGTGCCCATCCCGGTGGCAAAAGTTAAAAATCTGGGGGTACTGATCGATGATCAATTGACCTTTTGCCCCCAAGTGAATGCGCTGTCCTCTTCAATTGCTTTTTTGCTTATATCCATCCGCAAGATCTTACCATTTATTCCAGGTAGTGACAGAAAAACAGTGGTCACTACGCTGGTCTTGGCATGGCTGGATTATTGCAATAGTTTGTTTCTTAGTGCCCAACAGGGGGTACTCAACAAACTGCAGGTACTACAAAATGCGGCAGCCCGGCTCATCCTGGGCATTCCAAAATATGCCCCTGTATCCCAGGAGTTGGCCAAACTCCATTGGCTCCCAGTGCGAAAAAGGATTCTATTTAAAGCATTATGCCTTGTATTTAAAACCTTACAAGGCCTGGGGCCATCATTCTTTCGGCAGTACTTTCATTGGTACTGTCCGACTAGACATCTTAGATCAGCCGATTTGGGGTTGATTGCTGTGCCTCGTATTAGGAGAGTGCGCTGGGGAGGAAGAAGCTTTGTGTTGGGTGCAACCAAAGCCTGGAACGCCTTGCCCCTTGCTCTCAAAAAGATGACTGATCTCATGGCCTTTAGAAGAGCATTGAAGACATGGCTGTTTACTAACTAACCTCCGACCTGCCCTTTCTTCAGGAGTGACACTGAGCGCCAGGACACTCACGGTAACAGAGCACTGTACAAATGTCAAAAATAAATAAAATAAATAAATACCAGACAATGCTACCTGTTCCTGGCTTTCATGTGTCACGCCAACGCATTCTGGGTATTGTAGTCTTGGTTTACTTCCATCAAACTAAATACGCAAACATGCTTGATTACAATGAGTTGTAGGTTAAACGCCAAGAACTGGAGATGGTGCAGATGACACATCGAGCGAGGGGCCAGCCCAATATTCAATCCACCCTCAGTTAGAATCACCCACAACCTCCCGGCACCAGCAGCCTCTCCAGAGGTGCCACTCCAACCACCAAACAACAGGGATGGAGAGGAAAGTATTTTGGTTGCCAAGGTGCCAAAGGTTATGAAAACCTTCACTGTGATCTTCAAAGCATTAACAGCTTCCTAAACTCAGAAATAACCTGCAAACTGTTAAAAGAACTCCTGTGAGGGCCATCAAAGACTCAGTCACTACCGTCCTTCCACAGTGGCATCCCGTGCCCCTCTTCACTCGCTGCTCACCACTCTCTAGCTCGGTGCCCCTCCACTACCCCACCAGCCCCTTTCCACCCCTGGTCATCATGGTAGCCATCTTAAGCATAGTTAGCAACGCATATAAAAGCAAACGAGGGACAAAATCTAGTTTTGTAGCTTTCCTACTGCCACCCTGCAGTTCTTTCCCTACTACACAACGCATTCGAATTATTGTGCTTACGGTCATGGAATACCTAGAAATGTATTCATGTTAAACAAAAAATAATATTTGACATCGAAATTGCCCTGCTTTTCGTTACCACACGTAGGCTTGTAATAAATTGTGTTTACCTTCATTCTCGGTTTTGAAATTCAAAAGCAATGATACGCAAAAAATATTCGAAATGAACACTTTGAAGCGTCAGGAGGTCATTTTACTCTGCGCTTCTTTGCCTAGACCTCGATTAATTATAATTGTTGTCATATTCCATATGGAACTTCTGTCAAAATGCAAAACATTAAATACAAAAATGTGAAATAAACCCCTCGAAATGCTTGGATAACGGTTCACAAAAGGGACACGGTATTCCTGGGTGTCTGGGTTCATGGAGCGACTCCTGCTGTTGCTTCGATGACATATTTCGGTGGGCGGGGCTATTAGTTGGCATCGACGATGACACATCCAAGCAGAGGGGGACACACCGTGGAACCTGTTGTGGTAGCACGGTGGTCTGACAATCTATACGTCCGGCAACTCTACACCTATTGTCCTCGTCAGGAGGGAAACGCGGGCAGAGGTCTGCGCGCTGCAGGGAGCCCCGACCGGTTATTTCCGAGCCCACGAGCAGGGGGAATTCCTCCCGTCAGATTTTTTTGTCCTCTCGTGGCCCTGTGCCAGACAGAGCACTAGGCATAGTAAGAAACACAGACAGCAAGCACACACCAGCAGAACAAAAAGCTGCAGACCAGCCGTCGTGGAACCCGCATCCTCACCGAAGGACCCCTCCCACCCACGTAGCACTACAATAGACAATGTATAAAGCAATGGGGCAGTGTTGACGTCACTTTAAAAATGATGCCTAGGCACTTGTAGTAACTGGTGTGGTCTTGTCAGCTAACGCACGCTATCCCCCATGCAAACATCACTACCAGACAAAATATGTCATTATAAACAACAAACAGATTTTACATACAACATGATTGCGGTTTTTTTTTTTTTACTTCTACATATACCAGGCTCAAATAAAGGGTGATTTAATAGCGTGTTGATTAATTGTGCTCGATTTTATATAGCGCCGACATGCAGCCTTACTTCAGAACCCTTTGTAGCACTAGCAAGCATGCATTCGAAAATGTTACAGGTTGGCACTACGTCATGGTGTTGTAACCAGAAATAATACAACAATTACAGTTAATTCGTCCGTTCTTTGTCACAATTTTGATTACTAAAACGCTTCCAGCACGCATGTCCATTACATTGGCATCTACCCCCACTTAATATCTACTTAGAAAACAGCCACACGCGGACAGCTTTCGAAATCCTCGAACAAAGAAGTTGACACTTACTCCAGGTCAGGGTAACTCCAGCCCAAGCAGACATAAGGGTTGGTGATAGTATACCTATTCTTTAAGTATAGATACAAGTGGGCGGATATTACGTGCTTGCAGAAAGAATACCGTAGACGAGAATTTGGAGATGAATGTGTAATAGTCATACCTGCATTCGAAATTATGACAGGTGCCAATGGAGCGCTCTCTTCGCAGATGTAATATTTTGCATTTGTGACTACAGTACATGCATACCTTTGTTTATGGTGCATACTATTACAAAAAAAACGGATTATATAAATTACCTGCAGCGCGTGAAGAATATTAAGAACTATATGCATGCAATAAAATAGAGCTTGATGCGGTGCCCCCGCACTATGTCCAGCAAGGGAGGGAATGCCACTCACTGCCTGCATTATGCCAGCCTGCTTGTTAATCATAATCAGATCTATAGTACACATTGAAATACTGGGTAGAAAATGAAAGGGCGCGGTGTGGCACAAAGTTCAAACATGGACTGGGGAGGTTAATTGAGGGAGCATGTGTTGTGCACCCCATTAACCTCAAAGAGTGCATGTGCATAGGGAACACTGCACGTTTCCAAAGGGATGAACCAGGAAGGACCCTAGAACACATCAGGTTTCTGTCCGCAGGCGGGGAGTGCCCCTTTAAAGGGACTGTGTGAAGGAGGTTCTCGGGGTGCATAATGCCAACAGATGTGCCTGGATATATCTGCCAGCTGGCTGCACCCCCGAAGATGCAGGGGTGCAGTGCTCTGTGCATGTCCCCGCACCGCAGCCTACCCGCCGTGCAGGTCCCCGGGCGCCGCTGCCTCCGCTCCGCTGTCCAGGTGTGGGGTTCCTGCTCCCTCTGCTGCGCTCTCCGTCCAGCGCCGCCTCCTCCCAGCCACAGCTGCCGAGCTCCAGGCACCCGCGCGCGAGGGGGGCTGCCCCGAGGCTGAGGACAGGGGGCGTGGCCTCGGCTCACAGCGCGCATGCGTGCGCCGCCTAACCACCATGGGAATTGTAGTTCATAGTCACAAGTAGTACATTGTAGCCTTTGTATAGCTCTTACTTTACTACTCCTGTACGGGGCACCAAAGCGCCTACCCGCATGGACAGCAGCCTACACCGTACCCAAAAGATTCAACTCTCATTTAAAATTGGCGTCTTTTTCCTCCGATACGGACTGTCACATTAAAATCACACTCATTCGCAACAAATTGCGTAATTCATGCAGGTGTTATTATTCTAGGATCAAAAACAGTATTTCACATGGTTCAAAACAGCAGTTACCTTAATAATTAAATGACTATATATTACACCTCGTCGTGACCTCTGACCAGATAAACACAGCACATGCAATAAATAACATTAGACCAAGACTGGATCTCAAGAACTAGCCGTGGACATCATGAAAGGCAAAGCTTTAAGTGAGTGGGGCCCCTCTGGGTCTCAGACCCAAAAATATTTTAAAATAGAAAATTAAACATGTCCCTATATTCTTGTCCTCAACTTACAGCCAAAAACACTGAATAATTTATAAATAATGAATGTAAAAAACGTTAATTAAACTAATCCATGTCAGTAATGTAGTTCCCGTTTATATTTCACGTTTTACCTAATCTTGCATTCCATAAGAGAGTGTGCTTTGTCCAGAATTCAGTTTTCTCTAGTTGTTACAGGCAGCATATTACTTTTGTATAGTACATAACGTGAACTATGCTGCGTCTAGGTGTTTATAACAGCCTCCATTGAGGACTCTTCAGTTTAGGCCGATATCGGCTGTGGATATTGGTGGACATCGTCCAGTCTTTCGCGATCTCAATTATGTCTTACGCAGAAGATACGTAAATGGCCTTCTCATTTACTCAGAACCACAACCTACACTCCGGCTCGCTTGGCCCCTGCCTAGAGTAGGTTCCTTCTTGGATGAATAACTCTTGTCTGAAATTGATTGGAAACAAGACAGAGCTCCTGCTTCTTGGCAACAATCCCTACCCTTTGATGGATATGGACTGGTCAAATTGCCTTGGCCATCCTCTTTGCTCCTAAAACAGCCATAAAAAGCAAGCTTGGGTGTAAGGCTGCATAAATCCTTAAATCTGGATTCCCAAGCAACAAAACTCACAGCAACGTGCTTGGCATTCTCAAACTACTCAGAAAATTCTCCTTTTGCTCCCCTTACTCTCTAAGAGGCTGAAAACAAGTGAGGCCACTTCTACTGAGGCCCCCTGCCCCGCTCAGTATGTGCATACATTAATGGGCCGGCCATTGGCCAATGCCCCCCCTCCCCGGAAGGGGGGGTGAGTGTGGGGTCTGTTGGTAATGAGCGCCCATCTGCCTGCAGAAAGCTCACCCACTGGGCCGCTGGCTGAATTCTGAAAATAGAGACACTGCCCAAATCGGCCCAGACTGCTAAAAAAAGCAGCCCAAATCAGGAACTCAGACACCGGCCCCTCGGGCATTGCCAGAGTGCCCGCGTTACCAATCCGAGGCTGGCCCACTGGGCTTTCCTGAAAACAGGTCCCCTGATTTCGCCTTGTCTTCCGGGGCGAACCCTGCGCTCTTCTAATGCTCTCCTTGCTAAAATTCCCTAGAAGATCAAGATGAGGGAGCCGTCCTTCCATTTCAACGTGATCAAGCTGTGGAACACCCTCCCCATCTCTCTGAGATCAACCACGAAGGAACTTCCCTTCCGTGAGCTACTTAAAACTCAGCTGTTTTACAATAGCCCCTCTGATCTGCTGGAACAGCCTCCTCGCACTACCAGCGCTGGGATGCTTACAGGTAGC
Organism: Lissotriton helveticus; assembly: GCF_964261635.1. Classification (NCBI taxonomy): domain Eukaryota; kingdom Metazoa; phylum Chordata; class Amphibia; order Caudata; family Salamandridae; genus Lissotriton; species Lissotriton helveticus. The sequence continues at coordinate 1,528,503,677 of NC_136069.1, forward strand.
CATGCACTGTACAAGTGCTTAATAGAAAAGGCGGAAGGCAGTGCAAGTTTCTTCAGTGGCTATCAGTGGGTAAAAAAAGATGTTTAGAATTCGGGCTGGTATTGCTAGTTGCGTTGAGGTACTTATGGGGTCTCTTTTCGCCAGTGGTCCCTTTAGAAATTATAACTGCAGACTACAGATTGCAAATAATATTGCCCTCTACCAAAGGACAACTTCAGATAGTCGGTCTCCTCTCCATACTAAAGAACACCGTGCCTCGTGCCCTGGGCTAGTGAGCTTGGATTGCATAAATCCCTGCATTCTTGGGTTGTATGGTTCACTACAAGTGGTACGAGGCATTGCTGAACAATAGGTTGTAAAAAAGTTTGTGGCTGTTAACGTGCTGTCCTAGATCACGTTGCTAAGGTTCTTACCCCCCACCCCCCTCCACCAACCTTGTCCCAAGTGCTGAGCTTTTATCTGACAGCCTAGTGCATGCTAGGGTTTGAAACTTGAGGGGACATCAGGTACGGAGACTGTAGCCTTGCAGTCAGCCCGCTTCTTTATTAAAGGGCGGGTTCACGCCACAAGAAGGCGCATCGAAGGGCACGCTTCAAACTCTGGGCGCTGTGGAGGGCTGGGTGTAGAAATAAAAATAATCGGATTCTTCAGATGCGCGTTTCCTGCACTGCCCTCCTACGGGTTTGCTCCATGCTCTGCTATAGGGCCCTTATGGCAGCCGGAGGGGGTGGATGCATTTTCTTTCTTGCACTGGGCGCCATGACTCCGTGGCTACGCTGCTGTCACCAGTGTGGCACCTCGGAGGCAGACACCCTGCCCGTCTAACCGCTGCTCCGGGGATTGCAGGTTAGGAAAACAGAGAGGGCGACACAGATCAGACATCCTGCGAGAGACTTCCACTGGAGCCTGGGCGGAGGGGAGGGGAGGGGTGGGGGGGTGCGAGGCTGCATAAAGCAGTGGTGACTCTGAGTGGGGTAACAGGGATGTTGGGGGCAGAGCAGCAAGCTAGGCCGTACCTGGCCGAGGAAGAGTTGGAGAACATTGGGAATGGTGATGCGACAGTGATCTGTGTCCCGCTGCTCCTCTACCATGTGAATGTTGTTGCTTGCCCCCCCTCATTTTTCAGGCACAATCTGCCGCTTCTGCCCCGCCCACTCACAGCCGCCGGCCCCGCCCTCTTTGCATAGAGCTTCCGCCCATCAAGAGGGCACTGGCCACTTCCCATTAACCCAAGGTGTGCGGCTGCTTCCGTTCACCTACAAGCTGCCACATTCACCTGCGACAGTCCAATCAGTTAGCCTCTGTGAAAGGGACGGAGCAGATGTTGGCACTTGAAGGTGAAAGTATGTATTCCTGAAGTGGCCCTGAAGAAGTGTGGCTCAATGGTTAGAGCAGGCAGACCTTGATGCAGATCTCTGGCCAGGGACCAGGGTTCGATTCCCGCCTCGGCGGGTCTCCGACTCATTAATTCCCCTGACTGGATATTCTCGCCTCAGTACCTGTTCTGATCATGGGTCCCACGCTGCAAATCTGGGCAATAGCTTGCTTAGTCTCCACAACGGCCCCAAAAGCGCTGGGATGCCTGGCTGCTCCTGGGGGGTGCTCAGGAGTGGACATTTCCCAGGAAAGCCAGGAAGGGTTCCTAAGCGGTATACGGACAGCGCCGGGACACCTCCGGTGGAGGTAGCTGTGCACTTTACAAATTCCGACATTTACATTTACATTTTACCCCTGCTCCATGGTACACCATTTCTGTATGGCTGTGCGAGCCACAGTCCCCTGGGCTCCTCTGCGCTCACCCCTTAATTCCCCTCCCTACGACCTCTCACTTTCTCATCTCTCTACCTCGCTCCTCCTTTTCTCCACCCTTTTCCTTTCCTCCTTTCTCCTCGATCTCTCTCTTCTACTCCCGCCCTCGTGCCTCGATCTTTCACTGATCCTGAAGCTGGAAGAACGCTTTGTACCCTGAAACCGGAAGTAGGGGAGCCTGGGTATTTTCTGCGTGCCCCACACCCCCTGCCGAGCCAGGAGTTCCATGTCCCATAGGGGTACCACCTGCAGTGTGCATGGGATGTGTGTGTGTGTGGGGGGGTCGGCGATCTTGCCCCTCAGCTTTACCCCAGATGACATGTTGACATGAGCACCCACATGGCAAAGGAGAGGCCTCCTCTCAGAAGCTGGCATCAGAAACACCCGCTATTAAAATGAGAGCAGGCAATACATCCACTATGGAATAATAAATAATGCACCATTAAATTAAAAAGCACAAGGGGTTAGCTGTTGCTCATTTGGCCGAGGGTCACACTGAGCGTGCCATGTCCTCGGGAGTCTGACTGCCTCCCGGTCGGCAGGGTTCCGCCTGCCCCCGGTTCTCTGAGGCGCAGGTTCCTTCTACTCCTCGCCTCCCCTGGGAGCAGAGATCAGCGGTCGGTGATCTCTGCCGGTCCCTGGGGTGATGACCTCTCCTCTCCAGAGGGTTGGACGCTCCTTATTCCTGGGGGCGGACACCTCCCCTCCCAGGCAGCAGCTGCGCATGAAGCGGACAACACGAGTTCGAGCTCATCCCCTGGTGCTCCCGGAGTGAGCCCCAGTCAACTAAAAAGAAGGCGGGTCTGCTCTCGGGCACCTTATTTCTTGTCTGCAGGTTGGGGAGTGGCTCAGCAGTAGCAGGCGGGGGTTACAGCTCGCGGCTATGGGGGCACTTAGCCCATCTTATCAGTTAATGCTTCCTCTCCCCGTCGGAGACGGCTGTAAGAGCCGCGCAGCCCTCTCTACCGACACCTCACACGTACTTGGTGCTCCTAAAGGAAACTTGAGGGGACATCAGGTACGGAGACTGTAGCTACGCGCCTTGCAGTGAGTGCGCTGCTTTATTAAAGGGCGGGTTCACGCCGCAAGAAGGCGCATCGAAGGGCACGCTTCAAACTCTGGGCGCTGTGGAGGGCTGGGTGTAGAAATGAAAAGAATCGGATTCTTCAGATGCGCGTTTCCTACACTGCCCTCCTATGGGTTCGCTCCATGCTCTGCTATAGGGCCCTTATGGGTGCGTTGTCTGCGTGGTTGCGTTTTGTGCACCTGGTGATTTATTTCCACTCAGCCCAGGGGTCGATCCGGCCGTGTTGTGTTTAGAATACTGAAGAACGTAGCATTCAAGCACATACCCTCGGTAGCTAAAAAGCGGACCACGCTATAACACCAACCATCTTTCTCCGAGGTCAAGAAGAAATGCCTTGGAGAAAGGCACCGTCATTTTGGGATTCGGGGGCGTGTTTTTCTTTCTCTCCTCTTCCCATTGGCTGGAAGGTAAAATTCCAGCCAATGGGAAGAGGACAGAACGTAAATAGAAAGAAGCTTAAAAAAACGCCCCCGAATTCGAAAAAGACGGGGCTTGGACCGAGTGACGCCCCTTTCCTCCAATGGCTGGCCAGCATTTACTAGGCCAGCCAATGGAGAAGAGGGGGGGGTTCCAAGCACCCTCTAAGAAACATTAAATCTTTGAGCTCCGCCCACACTGCTTACGCAGTGCAACGGAGTACTCGACCTAAAAACGGGACTGGACGAGCTACTCAGACACGGGAAACTTGAAAGCTCTGGAATGGTATTTGCAACCACAAAACAAAGTTCTACAAGGATAAGGGGCAGAAAAAGCAGTAATACGGCACAATTCCATATACACAAAACACACACCAACTGCAGCAACAGTGCAAGCAACATTCTTACAGAAAAATGACAGAACAAGCTGGAGCAGTTCAAGATTCTATCGCACACAGACTAAAGGCACAGTACAAACAGCACAAGGACACCACTCCTCCAAAGACACAATAACAGATGCAACACATGGCAAAGCTGAAAACTTCACACAAGCCAGTACAAAGCCAACCAGAGGTTACTGCATGGCAATATCTCTCTCACACACACTGAGCAGGTGAAGTAACTGCAACAGAACAGCCTCACACACACCCACACTCACACAATAGGCAGAGGCACCATCAATGTAAGTTTCTCTTTTGATATATCCATCAAGGACGCAGCCGTTTAAATTCCCTGAAGTGCTTTATTTGTAAAAAATAAAAAAAATAGTGCTAGGGCTCTCGTCAGGAGGCGACTGCAGCTTGCATCACCCATTGCCCCCCCAGCACTACCATTGACAGTATCGACACACCTATTAATCAACACATTCCTACAAGTGTGACAATTCAGACTATTTCAGGCCTCCAAAGCTGTAAGAATGGCTTGGGCGGCAGATATTGGTAATTTTTAATATACATTGAACTAATAATTACCTGTTGTTGTGGTCACCTCTAAATTAGCTAGAATCTTGTGGCAAACGGCCACAAGCGCCAGTTTTGACAATTAGGTGCCGGTTCAGAGCACTGGAAACCACCGGCTCAAATTAATCACTGCATTTCCTATAAATGGCACCTCTTGCAAAGAGGAAAATCATGCAAATTCTAATTCTATCTTGTTTTCGCCGGCTTTATCTGGCGTTAGGTTTCAAGTAAAGATAAAATCACGTTATTTTAGTAGCCTTGACTTTGTGTGAAATTCTGTGGATGTTTGTGCTGTCCCTGACTGTTACACCCTCTTTGCAAAGACAAAGGGGAAGGTGTTGATGCTCATGATACTAAGTTATTTTGCCGCTGCCCTGGTGTAAATTTCCAGCACAAAATTATTTTAAAGTGTAAAAGTTGATCAGCACAACTGTTAGCGCCAAGATGCACAATCTTGCTTTGCACGAGTGCCCATGCTAATATACAGTAAATCTGAGGCCTGGGCCCATATTAGTATTAAGGCGTGTGTTTGTGCCATGGTTCACCTGCACACAGGTGCGCCGGACGAAAACAGGGACAGTCCGCTCACTTACAATGAATGCGGTGCCCTCAGGTCAGCGTCAAACTTGCGCTGCCCAGGGGGGCAGCGCATTCATTAAAACACGGAGCAGCTGTTTCAAAGCTGCTCCATTTTTAGGTCTCGCTGATCTAGCGCATGCGCTGCTCTGCAAGACATATGGGGGCCGATTAGGATGGCGGTTTTTCCGCATCCTCCGGGCCGGCGGACACTTCCGCCGGGCCGGAGGATGCGGAAAAACCGCGGCGGAGACTCCAAAGACCCACCGCCAAATTAGGATGGCTGGTGGGTCTGGAATTCCGTCCGCCGCTTTTCCGCTGCGGTCGGCTTCCGACCGCGACGGAAAAGCTATAACATGGCAGGCGGTGTCTATGAGACACCGTCCGCCATATTATGATGTTTGTGTAAAACTGCTTTTCCACGGCGGCTTTTCCGCCATGGAAAAGCATACGGATATTCACTTTGGGGGCCCGTTGCGGGCCCCCTGGGTGAATGGGGGGTGGGGGGTGCACATGGGGGGTACCTATGGTACCCCCCTGCATTTGCGTGCACAAAGCAGCAGGTCCACTTAAGCCCCGCATATGACATTGTAAGGTATGCCTTTTTGTTGTGTTTTGTTTGTAGTCGCCAGCACTCTTGTAAATCGGAAACTATCATGGTTTGTATTTTGTTATGGTCGAAAAAATTAGTAAAATTATACTTTCTGTTGCAAAACAGCACTACTTTCGGAAATAAGAAATGGATCAAAACAATACACACTTGTGATATGGCGTTACTGGCAACTCATGGAAATGAGCGCCCCTGGGCAGTTTATGTAATCCGACCTAACCTGTTTTCGCAACTTGTAAAACTATCTACTTATATGTGAAAGTATAGTCTTTTGAGAGCTTTATGTATTCCATTCGGGAGATCATGAGATGGAATCCTTGGCAGGGCTGACTCAGCCTTTCATTTTTCAGAGACAAGAAAATTAAATACCATAACTTGAGAAATAGTCATATGTTGTTTACAAACCTCTTAGAAATGGCAAAAGGGCGATATTTGTAGCTATTCAAACACATCTTAAAGATGTCAATGTTTGGATGAGAGGATGCCCTGTTTCATACGTGATACGTATCCACTCTGGTGCATGTCAAACAAGCATTGGCATAGCCAATAGATTTCGCCTTTGGTACCTTATAAGTGTTTAGTTATCCAGCACAATATTCTTGGTGCAACAATATCAACTGTTGCATGGCTAAACACTTACAAGGTCCCAAAGCGAGACCTATTGGCTATGTCAATGCTTGTTCTCTATGCCGGTGGCAACCCACCAGCACTTTAAAGAGGGGATAGAGATCCCCCTGCTGTCGGGTGCAGTGTGACTCCCCCCGCCTGCAGGGCGATGTCTGGGGGGTCAATAGGTACCACCTATCAAACCTCCGGAAGCCTGCCCTCAGGGGATGCACTGACAATGCGCCACCTTTTTGCGACACACTGTCAGTGTGCCTCCTAAGGACATGTTTGCCTCTGTGCCTGCATCCATAATACTAGGCGGGTGTAGAGTGAAAATGATTCACACATTTGCATGGGGCCACGATGCTGATGGAGCAAGGACTCGTAGAAAATAGACTTGCTCGATAAAAATCCTCTCATTTAACTCCCTAACATGTTATTAATTACATATTGTGTAAAACTAATGCACATCACATAAAAAGGAGGATTAGGGAAACTTGCATATGTGTTTACTAATGCTAACAAACTCGAAAGAACTGATAAAACTGCTTTAACAGGGAAATCTTTACTGCGCATGCGTCAACTACATCTACGTACTATGACGTATTAAAGCTTGGAGGGAAAGTCTTGCACATGAGCAAAAGGCACTAATATGGAGTCTTGAAGACTCGCGTGCATGGCACCTGCTTAGCTGAAATCAAATCGAGCTATTTAACCAATGCTAATGCGGGGAAAGCATTAATGAGTAAAGGGGGTTAGAGTAGAGTTGGGTGGTATACAGTGAAACCATTTATTCTTGAAAGTAACATCTGTCTTTCTGACTTTATCACTAGTGTACATTTGGGCCTCTTGTGAATGTCCAAAGTGAGCTGAGTCAGATGGGTTTCGCACATGACAACTGAAAATCAGCCTGAAAAGATTACGTGTGGGTCAAAAAGAGTACAAGTCTACAGTCTGCCTGAAGTCTGAGAACCGGCGCGCAAGACCTGTATGAATGAGACCACATATAAAAGTTAAACATTTGTTACAGATGTAATGTGAATGCAGGTGGGAAAATAAAATATGAATAAAAATGAAGGGGATGGGTTTGTTAACAAAGGACTATCTGAAAAAAGTGATAGGTAAGCATGGTGTGATGATCTTCTCCCTTGCCTGACCAATCAGAGTTAGTATTTTACGATATTGAAACATTAATGGGTGGTATATGAGGAACGAAAAGGTATAATCGAGGTAGTTTTTAGTTAGTTAATTAGACGCCGATGCTGAGATGCTGTGAGCTGTGGGTGCTGTCGGAGTAGTGAGAGATGCTGATGAAGAATCAAATGCAGAGCTTAATAACCAAAATTATTAGGCTTAGAAAGAAGATCGCGTAAGAATCTTGAGGAGGAAGAGAGTGTCAGAGAGGGGTGCAACGTGACTGTCGGTACTAGAGAGGTCATCTATCCTGTCCTGAATCATGCCCTGAAGTCTCTGTCTCCTGAACTATCCCAGGGGACCCCTACCAGCCCTTTGGCCATGAGGTTGGTCTTCACACCATCCTAGGTAATTATACATTTTGTGAATTTGCAGATGTTCTTTTGTCTCTGTCCTCTCCCTTCTGAGCATAAGTCATAGCAAGTCTGAAGTATGTGTTGATGATCTGATTAATTGAATCTTCTCTCCTAATAGTGATGGTGACAATACTGCACTTTGAAGTGGTTCACATGCAATTCATTTAGATAAAGACTTAAAACTTATTTGAGTCTGTGATTATTTACTTAAGGTATAAAAGTTAGAATTAAGTTAATTTTCACCATCAACTAGTTCAACTACTCGTCCATCGACCAGAGGAAATAACTTTTTAATCAGTGAAAGATTGGTCAATAGTAAGAAATAATCAATCTTGAAGTGTGGAAAATAATAAACTTTGGGGCTTATTATCAAGAGCATTATCGCCGCCTTAGCTGCACATTTTGCCGATAAAGCGGCGTTATTTTTATTGCCCTATTAGCAAGCTTGCACTAACATGTGTTAGCACAAGCTTTCCGGTGTTAGCTGCCGGTTTTTCTATTGCTTTGCATGGCAGCGATATGTATCACTAATGACATGCAAGGTAGGCGTTACTTACCTAAATTTCACGGTAAAAATCGCTAATAGCACTCCGCAGTATTATCAAAGGTGACCTGCGATAAAAACAATTGCGCTAAACCCCAATGAACGCAGGTTTTTAAAACCTGAAAAAAACCTGACTAAACATGGTCATACAAGGGAGACTAGCCCTGATCTCCGCCACAGACAGCAAAGAGGTAGACCTCATGCTGCATTATTAGCCCGTACAATTTACAACGGTGCCGTTGTCTTGTAAAGGGGTACATTGCAGTTCTTCACATCATCATCCGGCCTGTCACCTAACATTAAGAAGATGAATATTAATTTTCAATGATTACTTCTATATTAATATCTATAATGTTTGCATTCACTGTTATCCAAATCATAGTTTGTCAACTTTCTTGCTGCAGAGTGCGCGGCGCCTGTCAAACATGGGGTTTTCAGGCTGCATGGCATGTTAACTGAAATATTATTCCTGCTAACGCACCGCTAACGCGCTGACAACATGCTATCGCATTTTTGTCTATCACGTGTTAGCAGGAGTTTTCGCTTCCATTCCCGTACACCATCACATTTTATCGACATCTTAATAATACGTCAATAAAAATGTGAAATGTGTCCAGGAAAGGAAGCGATAAATAAAATGCAGATACCTTTCGCTGGTGATCATTATTGCCTTTTCTAGATAATATGCCCCTTTGACTCCAGCGGTTTACTCAATTGTGTGAGTTTCTGGGCCCAGGTGAGTATATGGTATTGGAGTATCTGTTGCTGGTACGCCGCTGGATCACTCCCATGCAAATAAGGGCACACCCTCTGAAGATAGTGCTGGCGCCATATGTGCTCCAGCACTATCAGTGCTCTTGAAAGGGCTGCACAAGTGTCTGTGGTCATTTTTTTAACTCCAGAGTGCCCCGGTGGCGCAAAAAGCAGATGCACACACCTATTGCACCCACAAGACATTAGTTGTACAACGGCTTCTGGACTCCTCTTGCTCAAGATTGCACCTAAGCTCTCTGCAGATCTTGGCTATGCATGTACAGTGTTTGAATACTGTGAACTGTTTTATTCTTTGCACAGATCGTGCCAGTGGTGCTGGTTACTGTGAAGAATGGTTAAGCTGCCTTGCAGCTGTCACTGGGAGTCTCACTTGCTGTTGAATGGCCTCTTTACACGTGAGGGACATTCAGCTCTTCCTGCATGTATTTACATGAATGCACTTGTAAATAGAAATGCTGAACTGCAAGTACCAGAATGCTAAGCGCTGTGTTGTTAAAATGCTAGGTCTAGCTGAAGGTGTCACAAACCCCATGGGCCATTTGGCAGCGACGTGTTATTTTATTGTCTCTGGTGTGTTTGATGATGACTAGAGGTATTATGATGTAAAGGTTGGTCACATTTCTCATAGCTTACTCATTCGATTCAGTGGATTGGTGCTTTAAAACCACTAAGATCAAACAACAGCATTTGTTTTACAGGGTGAGGCAGGAATTTACCAGTATGCACCCATACCTTCTTCCTTCACAAAAGAATGAGTTCATTGGTGTGAATCACTCCACAGTGCAAACTGGTGTGAGCGTGGTAGATTGATGGTGGTTTATTCAAATCAGGCTTTCATGAGAAATGAAAAGCTGTGCTCTGGAATTCTTTTAGCTCAAACAATCTTTCTGAAGAAAGATTACTTACAGAAGAAAGATTGACATCATATGTCATTCATTCAGACTATGAAGTGTGCATACAGACTAGCTGCCTAATCAACAATCAAGAAACCATTTTAGGCCTTGCAAAGGGTTTTGAAAAGCACTATATCATTACCAATACAATATTAATGCATACAATCAAATTCCATTTGTGAATGCACCATTATTAGAGATAAAAACAAAAGCATTACAGTGTAGAAGTTGTGCGTATGTTCAGAATATTGTTTATGTTCTTATGGGAGAGCTTGATCTGCTGCATGTCATACTATGCCTTTGGTTTGTGTCCGAGGGAGGTTGGCAGTACTTTAAGTGGGATGTTATAGAGGAGGGATTCTCTAAAAGGGGTGTGGCCAAACAAGTGTAACTAGGGATAGTTTCCAAGGGGCGTGGGCTATGTGATTAGGGGCGTGGTTCAAAACACATGAGCTACAATCATGTGCTTCACACTATGTGTTACCTGACCCAGGGCCAGCGCTACGCATGGGCAGGTGCCCAGGGCCTCACACTCAGCCCACCAGCATGGGGCCCCGCACGGTGGCGTGTCCTCTTGTTTTCCTGCTGATCCAACCGAAAGAAAGGTATCTCCTTGCAATTCGGGTCCATGGGAGTGACACACTCCCTGGGCCTCTCAGGGATAGTGGCGGGAGGCCTAGGGGAGGGAGACACTTCCTCTTGTGCCAATTGCATAGAGGCCATTCAGAGACACTGCGGGACGCCTATTGTCCGGCATTTTAGCACCCCACAGTTTTGACTTTCAGCCCACACACAATTCTCACTTCTTCACCCGATAGGAGTTGTAAAAGCGATGCTTGTAGGAGGCTGGGAGGAGGAGCTGTGGGCCAGGAGGAGTCTGCACAAAGCAACTTCCTGATCTGTGTCACTTATGTAAATTAAAGGGAACTCGCACATTCCCTTTTGGCCCGGGGCCTCGCAAATCCTAGAACCAGCCCTGACCTGACCAGTATTTTGGTGCCCCTGTGAGATTTGTCTTATTGTATCCTGGCATGTAGCACAACAAGAGATCTATGCCGAAAACAGGCCACACTGCCCTGCCAATGCTTGTTAGCAGCATCAAATAAATTAGTAACAGCAATGATTTTGTTGACAATAATTAGGGTTAAAAATAATTTAATTCTACAGATATGAGACTGAGAATTAAACCCCACTAAGGACTTTGGAAGAGGTACTGGTCTTCGGAGTGTCTTATTCACTCCTACTCTCCCCTCCAGATAAGTCTCCTCTGCAGTCATTCACTCTGCTAGACACGTCTGCCCTTTGTCTACACACATCATTCTGAAGTCTTCCTTCTGCACATCTCACACTTTATCTCTTTCTTCTTGAGCACCTCTTCACTCTCTCCTCCTATAAGTTTCTCCTTTCATATTCTCCACTTAGCCACCTCACCTCCCTCACCCAGAATCCCCTCACTGACCTGTAATCAATGCATTTTAATTTCCTTTGGTGCAGCAGTCAATATATCTGCAGCTGTGTACAACTGCACACAGTTTCTTATAAAATCACAATAACAATTTGCACATAAGTAACAATGGGGCTGGGTGCTTGTGTACGCTCAAAATAACTGGAAAGATTTATTGTGCTCTAAATGTGTATTGGAACAAAGCCATTTTTAATTTTAACTATCTACTATATTATGACTTTCTGAGGCTTTTATATTATTTATTTAAGGTAGTCTCATGGTTACTTTTGTGCAAATTGTTATTGTGACTTTATAAGAAACTGTGTACAGTAGTACACAGCTCCAGATATATTGACTGCGGTGACAAAGGAAATTAAAATGTATTGCTTACAGGTCAGTGAGGGGATTCTGTGTGTGGGAGGTGAGGTGGCTAAGTGGAGAATATGAAAGGAGAAACTTATAGGAGGAGAGAGTGAAGAGGTGCTCAAGAAGAAAGAGCTGAAGTGCCGACGGAAGACTTCAGAATGATGTGTGGAGACAAAGGGCAGGCTTGTCTAGCAGAGTGAAAGACTGCAGAGGAAAGTGATGTAGCGGGGAGAGTAGGAGTGAATTAGACTCTCCGAAGACCAGTACCTCCTCCATAGTCCTTGGTAGTGTTTAATTCTCAGTCTCATATTTTCAGAATTAAATCATTCTTAACCCTAATTATTGCCAAGAAAATGATTTTTGTTACTAATTTATTTGATACTGCTAACAAGCATTGGCATGGCCAATTTGTCTGGCTTGTTTTCGGCATAGATCCCTTATTGCAGTGGCAGCTGGCAGGGAAAGGGAGTGGCGGGGTGGGGGAGGTACAGAAAAAACCCACCAAAAAAAACCCATGTACCTTTTCACGCGGCTGCCGCCTCTCGGACGTTCCTTCTCTTACTGGCAAGTCCGGAACCAGGAAGCACCCAGGCTCTCCTAATCCAACCACAACGCTGCAATGCACCATTGTGATTGGTTCCCCTAAGCCAATCACAAGTCTGCATTGCGATTAGTCTGAGCTCTGTGTTTCGGCACTCAGATGGGGACTGGGGCCCTGGGCATGTTCCCCACTAGGCTGTGTAATGCAGCCTGGTGGGGAACATGTTAAGTGTGCATGACGCTTTGGACGGGCCAATATGGCCAGCCAAGCAGTCGTGCACACTTTGAGAGTGTGCACCTGATGGAGCAAGGTGGAGAAACAAAATTTTGTATACCCCTTGTGAAATTACACTTCCATAACCATAACTTGAACTAATGGAATGATGTGTGAAAATAACCAACCTAGAATAAAATCTGCACCTACACAAGTACACGTGGGGAACTAATTTTGCTTATGTTGCAATCATAATTAACTAATTATGTGATTTTGTCGTGTCCTGAACTAATGCAAAGCTTCAAAATAAGTAAAAGCAGCATAAATGTGCTTTTTGTACATGTATTTGTGGCAGAAACCGAAGGATAAGTGAGTATAAATTGCATAAATGTCGCTTATTTGCTAGGTAATAAATAACAGGAAAACCCTAGTATGGGGGGAGCTAAACAGAAGGGCTATAGTTCCATATTTAACATTTATTTGTGTTTGTTTCTATGATAGTTCCCATTTTTGCTCGTGAGGCCTACTAGAAAAATTGAGTCACTCGATTACTGTGGCCTAAGAGAAATACGCATGCACGAATAAAGCAGAGAATGAATGCGAGCTGACTATGCCTGAACACCGAGGTTCAAGGCCACCATGCCCCGAGAATACAGATGACTGCCAACAACTGTGGATGTCACTATTGTATAACGTGGGAACATGTTTGGATATAGCAATTTGAGAACGTGACTAGGCCGGACATTTTCTTAAACAAAGACCCATTAAATTTTAGCTGACACAACGGAAGGCGAATATTAAAAAGATAAGGTTATGCTCATCTATCCCAAATTGTCCAATCAGGATTCGAGTTTATGCTGTTAGTTACTTTTGTAGATAGATTAAGTTAGTGAAAAAGGTATAAAAAGTGCTGATTTTACTGGAGAAAAAACTCCTCTTCAATTTCCTCCAGATATGCTGTCGGAATGCTGATTTTTCCTGAGATATAAGACTTAGAATAATTTTCTATTTTTCTTTGAATGAGGTCTGAGCTTTAGATGAGGTTATTAGTCAGGGAAGTTAGGAGAAAATGAATTTTGGGAACTATCTGTCTTTTGCTAATACTTGCGTCCTGAATCTAAATAATAATGTCTATTTCTGAATTTTCTAAAATAAATGGATATAACTGTCTGAGATAAAACTCTTATTCTTTAATGTTGTTTTTGAATAAATAAATAAATAAAGTGAATAAACTTTTAGACATGCTAAACTTTGCTTTTAATAAAAATTAGATAAATGCAGAGTAAAGCTGGTCTTGTATTTTCCTACGCCTAATTTTTACTAGCTGATTCGTCGACCGTAAGGGGTGGCGTGTCTAAATAAATGTTTTGTTAATGAAACCATGGTAAACTCATTTAAACTGCAGGTGTAAATAGTATAAATATCCAGTTTTAGTTTAGACACCCCACTATGATACAGCAGCTCTCTTTGAATCTCACCGATCCATGAAGTAGGATGGAAGTGTTTTGTGAGTGACTCGCGGTGTTATGGGCCCCACTGACGAGTAGATGTATGATTTTGTACTTCAGGGAAAGGTGACATGGTTTTAGAAATTATTTCCGGAGTAGCGCTGCATCAGTAATAAGCTTGGTAGCAGAGCATTGGTTGCTATAGAATTAGCTAGGATTATGTATAAAGTGTTATATAAGGGTTTTGATGTACAGAATTATGACTAACATCTGTTGAGTTCGTATTACGTTATATGTAGACCTGAAAAGGCTTCCGAGTATTGCGTGAAGCTGGTGCCTCTGTCTGCAGGCAGAGGAAGTGTGGCAAGTGAAGTCGCACATCGCATAGTCTGTTTAAAAAAGTAGTATCGTCGTATACTGCGGTGGTATCGTCGTATATCACAAGTGGTGTCGGCGCACATCACAAGTTTAGGGACCTTACGTATGAAAGGATAAATGCATAGCGAGGACAGCCTATAAAATCTTAGCTTTCAAGTATAGGGATCATTGCGTATCCTGATTTAAAACTTACTGCTGGGAGAGTAATAGAGCTTAACCCGAGCTCGAGAGAAGGGTAAAGGTAGAGGTAAGCGCTACTTTACCAGCGAGTGTACAATTCTGTGGTAGAGAAGAGGTAAGCGCTGTCCACCGAAAATACAGAATACTTGTGTGATTGAGAATTTTTTTTACTTTGTTTAGCGAAACAGACGAATGGAGTTGTTTTGTGTAAGTTACTAACTAATTCAGTTGAATATCTTGTAAATACGGCTTCTCGAGAAACCTTGTAAAAGAGGGGTCAGTTGGCGCTGCAGAAGCCGGAGCGCTGGTGACCTCAAAAGTGTCGCGCTGGGATTGGTCCTCATGACCAAGACAGAGTAAGAGTTGGATGGTGCATCACGAAAAGCAGCAAAACTATTGGTTAGGCACAAAAGAGACATATCTTGTTCTAATTGGTACGCTAGTGCAAACCGCGCTGTGATAGGCTGGTGTTACGGAACAGCAACAGGGAAGTACGCTTTCTTTTGAAAGGCAGGGAATGTACAGAGAATGGATTACTATTACGAAGAGGAAAAGAAGAAACCTTCATGGTTTAAGAAATTGAAAAATGTGTTTGTGAAGGACAAGACAGTAGTCACAAGAGAGGGAAAATTACTTCCTCCGCCGAAAACGCCTGCTTCCTATATGTTGTCAAAATATGGTTACCATACGTGTGTTTGGTCAGAGAATTGGGCAAGGTATACCAGAAATGATGGTGCGCTAGCTTTCCCCGAAGTCGGATCTTTTAATGTGGCGGTTTTGCGAAATTTGAGAGAAAGGATGATGAAGCTCGAGCCAAGACCTAGACCGACTCAGTTTGAGGCTTTAGTTGAATGGGAAGATGAGAT
This sequence comes from Lissotriton helveticus, assembly GCF_964261635.1. Lineage (NCBI taxonomy): Eukaryota > Metazoa > Chordata > Amphibia > Caudata > Salamandridae > Lissotriton > Lissotriton helveticus. Next base: position 1,528,518,937 of record NC_136069.1, read on the forward strand.
GCATGAAATGGAACGAGAAAGGTCGGAAAGGCATATCAGACTGAGAGCTAGATTGCGTGGTTTATGGGGAGAGACACATGAGAGTAGAATGCGCAGCTGGAGAAATGCTGACATGTGTGATGGCATGTATCCAGTCAGAGTAGTGGATGAATACGAAGGGCGGAAATGTACAGAGAAGAGGAAAAATGTGGAAACAGGGAAAGAAAGTTATGGTGATAGTGAATCAGAGGATGCTGTACTAGAAGAAATATTAAACAGGAGACCGCCACTGTATCAACCAGGTTCTTTATGGACTACACCTAATGCTCCACCCATAGATGAAAGAATTAATAAAACCCCAATGCAATTTTCAAATTTTAGAGATGTACCAGAAAGAGTAGAAGTGAGATATAATCCAAGTACCTCAATGACAGAACCAAGACTTACCGGTACTCCCGAGCAAAATAGTGAACCAGAAAGCGTAAATAGAGTAGAAAAACGGGTTGAAGAGCAAACAAGTACTGCAGAATATATACGATCTACAAATGAATTGACAGAAAAGATACAAGAACTTACGAAAAACATAGAAGCAGTAACAGTCCCAGTAACAAAAGGACCTGTAATTCCAGTGTTTGAAAACCAAAGAATAAAAGAGCCAAGTTTGATAATCCCTTTACAACAGAGTTTGCAAAAAGTAAAAGAAAATATTTATCCAGATTTGTCAGAAATTAGACGAGCGAATAATGTAAATCTGCCTGACTTAACTTTCAATCAGAGTTTACCTTATAAATATGCGACCGGAGCAGAATCTGACTCTGCTACACCTGAAAAGAGTATTGAGAAAATAGATTTAACACAGACTCCTGTAGGACCATCAGAACAAGAATTGAGTGATTGGATTAAAACTCTGAAGTTAAAAGAACATGAACCTAAAGTATTATTTATTTATTTTACAGATTTGTAAAGCGCATGGCTGCCCGTAAGCGTCCCAGCGCTGATGACAAGAAAACCAGGTGCAAGGGAGGCATTACGGGAACAGCCAAGTCTTGAGTGCCCTGCGGAATGCGAGTAGGTTGGGCTGGGCTCTAATGTCTGGGGGCAATCCGTTCCATAGCTTGGAAGCGTTATATGCAAAGAGTCGACCTCCAGAGCGGGCTTTCTTAATTCTGGGTATGGAAGCCAGGTTGCAGTTGGTCGAGCGTAGCGTTCTCTTAGTAGTGTGGGAGGTAATAATGTTTTTTAGGATAGGTGGAGCCTTCCCATGCAGAATTTTATGTGTCGTGCAGAGTGCCTTAAATTGTATTCTTTCCTGGATGGGCAACCAATGCAAGGCGTTCAGGGCTGGTTTGGCTGAGCAGCGACGATGGGTTCCTGTGAGAAGTCGGGCGGCAGTATTTTGTACTATCTGAAGCTTTGATATTGCTTTTTTAGGGGCCCCTAGATAGAGGGCATTGCCATAGTCTAGGCGGGACAACACTAGGCCGTGAATCAAGAGTTTTTGGAATTGTGTTGGAAGTAGAGGTAAGATTTTCCTCGCGGTCCGTAGAAGGCCATGGCACACACCAGCAGTTTTCCTTGCTTGAGTGAAAAAATGAAGGCCTTCATCTAGCCATATTCCTAGACTCTTGATTTCTTGCTTTGGATTAGGAGGTGTGCCCATGCAAGGTGGCCACAGGGATTTAGGTTGGTAGAGTGACTGGTTGCCTAGAACCATTATCTCTGTTTTGTCATTATTTAGTTTGAGATGTGAGGTGTTCATCCATTTCGTTATGTCGCTAAGGCAGTTGTGGAGACTGGTAAGGGATTGGTCTTGCTGACTTAGAGAGACTACCAATTGAGTATCGTCAGCGTATGTTAAAAGCTTGATCCCAAAAGGGGAGACGATCTTCTCAAGGGGGGACATGTAAACATTAAAAAGGGTCGGACTCAGGGACGAACCCTGAGGGACCCCACAACTGATGGCAGTGGGCCTAGAAGTGAAATTACCATCTGCTACCTGGAAAGACCTCTCGTTAAGGAAGGATTCCAGCCAGGACAGGGCCGTTCCTACGATACCAAGATCTCTGAGCCTATGGACCAGTATCGAATGGTTGACGGTGTCGAAGGCCGCACTCAGATCCAGGAGGATCACTGCCACTGATCCTCCTGAGTCCATGATTTTTCTTGCCTCTTCGACAACCGCCAGTATTGCCGTTTCTGTGCTCTGGCCAGGCCTAAATCCCGTCTGGGACGGCTCCAAGAGTCTGTTGGTTTCAAGGTAATCAGAAAGTTGTCGGTTGACATATTTCTCGGCTATTTTGCTCATACCTGGGAGCAGGGAGATCGGCCGGAAGTTGCCTAGTTCTCGTGGGTCCAGGTGCGATTTTTTAATGAGGGCTTAGACAGTTGCTTTTTTCCAGCTAGGTGGAACAACGCCATTGGTAAGTGAGATATTAATCAGTTTTTGCAGATAAGGAAGGATGGTGGGCGCAACCATCTTTAGGATATTAAAAGGTGCGGGGTCAGTAGGTGATCCACTTTTGATTGAAAACAATATTGAGGATAGAGTATCGGTTGTCAAGGGGGCGAAGTGAGACAATTGATATGCTGAAGCATGGGGGGTAAAATTGGACGAATTATGAATAGGGGGGGCGTAGATGTAGCAAGATTAAAAATTGATATGGAAGAATTAATTATTGGAACAATTGGAACAGACAGATTAAAAATGTACCAAGATGATGAACTTATTTTCATGTGCAAAGTATAACATGGAAAGCGAAGTCTGCACATGATCAATTAGAAGGATTAGCAAATGAATTTGAAGTAGAATTCGCAAAGAATAAAACATTGCAGAAATCCTACAGTAGATTTTTCAGAAAAAGACATTGAAAATATGAATACTGCAGGAAGGTTAACCCAAATAAAAGACTTGATTGTGCTGTTATGGAGAGGGGGAGATGTGAATAAGTGGAGAGTGAAATGGGCAAAGAAAAAAGAAGAGGCTAGTGATAAATCCACATTAGCGTTCCCTGTGAGAGACAGTCACAAATGAATTTTCTATGAGAGAAATACCAAGAGGAGGATATGTACATGTTCCATGGAGTAGACAGGATATATTATCATTTACAAATGATTTCCCCAGATTGAGAGAAAAACCAGTAGAATGGTATTGACAGGTAGATCAATTTGTAAAAGTCTCAAAAGTACTATGGGTAGATCTGGATGGATTATTTGAAATACTTGTGCCAGCAGATTTGTGGACTGAATATAAAATAACTGTGAATTGGCCTAAGGAAGAATATTCTCGAGATAAAGTAACAGGTGCCCCGTCACCTGAAGTGATGAGGAAATATGAACAAGTGATAGTATTTTTTAAAAATAAAATCCCACCAAAAGAGACAGATTGGGTAAAAATAGACAGAACTACTCAGGAACTGAAAGAATCTGTACATGCATTTTATGAGAGATTGTTATTAGTATTCAAACAGTATAGTGGATATGAAGAATTGAGTGAAAAGAACATGAGTCATTTTATATATCGATTTGTGTATGGATTAAGACCAGAAATTGAAGACATGATTAGGCGTAGTATGATAGGATGGCAGTCGAGCACAGTAGATGATGTCTTAAGAAAAGCCAAATATTGTAGTGAAGAAATTGATGCCAAACAAAAGTAATTAAAAGAAAAGGCTATGTGGGCACAAGTGAATATAGCAGAACACCAAGTAGCACAATTGGAAAATAAAAACACTGATGCAAATCAAGGAAAATTGAAAGGAAATTTCCCCCAAATAAAAATTAGTAGGAAATATAGAAGAGCTTAAGAAAAAGTTCCCTTGTCATAATTGCGGCAGGATAGAGCACTGAAAGAAAGAGTGTAAGTATCCAAGAGTTAATCCAGAAAATACATCATTGAATCCACAGGTGCAGCATGAGGTAATCCAACAGCAACCGCAACAGCAGCAGATAGTTACTCAGCAAAGTCAGGTGCCACTACCACCACTTCCACACAGTGTAAACCATCAGAGATACAGTGCAGAGACAGGATTCAGCGGTAGCGAGCAGGTAAACAGATCACCTAGAGTGAATGTGAGTCCCCAGTATTGGTTACAAGAGGAAGGTGGGAGTGAGTCGGATGAAAGTTTCTGACGGTGCCTGAGAGGGGAAGAAGAGTGTGTGCTTGGAGCCACTCTTGAGGTAGATCAGTCTGGTCCATTTGTGAACGGAAAGGTGAATGATGTAGAAATAACTTTCCTAGTGGACACTGGTGCTACCCGTTCTACTGGTAGGTCAGTGGAAGTCCAAAATCTTCCTCTCTCGGGAGACCACATCCAGATTGTAGGCGTAGCTAATAGACAGATCAAAACTTCCTTAACACAACCAGTTGAAGTAGAAATTGGAAATTTTAAAGACATGCATCGATTTGTGGTGTGTGATAGTAGCCTCGTAAATTTGTTAGGACGTGACATTCTGTGTAAAATGAACTGTGCCATATACTGTTCACCAGATGGCATAGAACTGCAAACCCCAGATGAAGATAGCCTGTATAAAATGACCATGCTCATACTTGAGGCAGTTGCAAAAAACACAGTTGATGGACAGAATGTAGAACAATGTCATACATTCACCCCAGTACAAGGATCTGGGCCTAAATCCATCGTTTTTTTGCACTCCACACCACCCTGGGTTAGACACTGGCTATATGCAAATCAGCTCTGACCCTGTGCCTCATGGGAACAGTCCAGTCCGAACTACCAAGCCATGTCTTTCCCAGACCGGAATCAAGCATCCAAGGACCAGTTTCTGGCTATCAGCCTTCATCAGCCTGGATAGCTTGACTCCAGTGGTGTGCAGAGCCTGGGACTCACGTCTGAGCATACCCAGCCCACTCGGGGTGAAAATTGCAAAAAACACAGTTGATGGACAGAATGTAGAACAATGTCATACATTCACCCCAGTACAAGGATCTGGGCCTAAATCCATCGTTTTTTTGCACTCCACACCACCCTGGGTTAGACACTGGCTATATGCAAATCAGCTCTGACCCTGTGCCTCATGGGAACAGTCCAGTCCGAACTACCAAGCCATGTCTTTCCCAGACCGGAATCAAGCATCCAAGGACCGGTTTCTGGCTATCAGCCTTCATCAGCCTGGATAGCTTGACTCCAGTGGTGTGGAGAGCCAGAAAATGAACTGTGCCATATACTGTTCACCAGATGGCATAGAACTGCAAACCCCAGATGAAGATAGCCTGTATAAAATGACCATGCTCATGCTTGAGGCAGAACAAAACAAGTTGTTTCCTGTGTTCGATCGAGAAAAGATACCTGATGAATTGAAAAAGGTAGTGAAAGAGAAGGTGTGGGATTTCACAGGAGAAGATATTGGGTTGATGAAAGATGTAGATCCTGTAAACGTATCTATAAAAAAAGGTGCAAATTACCCAAATTTTCCCCATTCCAAAATGACAGCAGAAATAATTGAAGGAAGAACTCCAGTGATAAACAAAATGATTGAGCAAGGCATACTGAGAGAAATAGAAAGTAGTCCTTGTAATTCACCGATAATGGGATTAAAAAAGCCAAACGGAACATTTAGGATTGTACAGGACCTTAGAAAGGTAAATAAAATAGTTGTCCCGTGTTGTCCGATTGTACCAAATCCAGCAGTGATCTTTTATCAAATTCCCCATGATGCAGAATGGTACACTGTGCTAGAAAAGCACAGTGCACAAGAATAAAAAAATATAAAGAGTAAAAGCTGCATCCTACCTTTAAAAATATCAGCACGCAGGCACGGAGCAGGGATGCCCTTCAGTCATGCTTCTTGAGAGTTACTTTGAATTGTAAAGACCGCCTGGGAATAGCCTTGCTCAGACAAGGGACAACAGGTTTAAGGGTCAGAGGCCAAGTTCTGTATTTAGAACTGACCACACTACTGAAAGCAAAATATCCACGCAGGGAGTTTGAGCATTTTTTTTTTATCTGAGGTTAGCCACTGTGACAGTGTGTGATTTCTACATTACACTATGAAAGCATCACAGCGTTTCTTGATAAATACATGTACATATATAATTGCGTAGATGCAAGTTGTACATTTAGCCTATAGCCCTTGTAGTAATAATACAAATAAATAAGTAAACAGGGCTGCATTTGATTGAGCGGGGAACGTGTTCCTTTTCAGCAGATTTACTTCTATTTTGGTCTACAGCAAATAACACGTGTTAAGCAAACGCACACTTCAGTGCCACTTGTTCTAAATAGGAAAAACATAGATATATTACCTGCTTGTAATGTTGAAGAGTAGTTTAACAAATGAATTCCTTTAAATTAATTAAATTTCCTGATTCTAACATTGTAGGGTAAAACACTACAGGTAATGTAAACTTTGTTCTAATGATGTCTGAGGCTATAATGTGCCTAGGAAAATTAGGTTCAAAGTAATTCTTAATTCATGCTAATAATATTTAGGATATTGTCATTAGTAATTTAACTACATTGAAGAAATGGAAGAATTTACTTAGTTGTTTCAATGAACGTGTGGCCTTGACTAAGCCTTCCTGGAACACGATTGGACACCACAGACCTGTTTTAGGTAACATTAGCTAAAGGAAATATTGCCTATTCTGTTGGGAGCCGATGGGGATAGGGCCATATAAAAAGGCCATGAAATAAAGTTTGCATTAATCCACTATTATGTTACACAGCTCAATAAGCTACAGGAATTGGTAGTTGGTTATTGGATTAATGTTTTCTAGTTAGCTCCTACAAGTCTGTCCGTGCCCAGCTGCCAAAAAGGGTGTGTAGTGTCGACAGGAGGTCACCTGCTTAGGTTACCTACTGTCGAAGGGGGGTAGGAGGGCTCCTGGGCAAATTAAGGGTAAGCAAAATTAAGTAAACATTGTCCTTTTTCTTGTTTTTTTGTGCCTATTATGTGTATTATTGTGAGCTATTCTGCGTGGAAAGTATGCAGGGCAGCTGGTTGTTGTGTTCTCCCTTTCTTTTTCTCGCTCTTTTTTTTGAGCCTGTGTAAGCTGTCTAGGAACGGCTGTGAGACAATTGGTTGGGCTCGTTTTAGTCATTCATTTCACAAGATGCTGTGAATATGTTCTGAAACAAATAGAGACAAAGCACCTCACCAGTGCACGTCTAATTGGCTATTAAGTCATACTGTTTGAACAAATTGTTAGAATTAACAAAATGAATAAATAAATACGCCATGTTACTGCACATCCTGTCTGTAAACTGATGTAATATGGATAAGGATGGGTAGAATAGACGGATGTTCCCTTATTTGGTCTTTAAGGGGAACTATATGTTAGTGTTTTTGTTCTAAAAAAATTTGCAGGTGGCAACACCATTATTGTTGATGTTATTACAGCACTACATAAGTCGCAGAGGCATCACGTGCCCCTCATTAGTTAATCTATGTAATTGAGCTGACAAACTTTATTAGAGCTGGCGAATAGGTTTCTCCCCTGAATATGATATTACATGGCCCAGATCATGAAAAGTATGATACATATGTGTCACAATGCTAAGAAAGAAGCCCATATGCCCTTAGCACAAATATTTAAGAACAAAATGTTCTTTGCTTGTTTTCTTGTCTGCCACAAACAAGTTCTGCTGGAGAGATTTATGTACTTACTATGTTAGGAATAATTTGTCAGTTATTCATGTAATACAGATCTCTGTTACATTCACAGTTTTAGAGTTTCCCGCTATACCTTTAATATGAGAGCATGGTCATAAAGAGCAAAACATGGTTTTTCTTATGCAAAGAAAATAATTTTAGAGGTGTCTGCAGTTTTGCACAATAGTGAAGGTTCACAAAGTAGAAGCTGTATTGTGATGACTTATAAGTCCAAGTTTGTTAAAAGAGTAGTTGTTTTGAAATTCCTTTTCTTTGAGGTTCTTCAGAAAAATAATATAGGGACGTTTCTGAAATAGAATATCCTCTTTTGATTATTTGTATGTTGTGTCTAAAGATTATTGCTCTGTTTACTAACAGATATCTGATGCCTTACAATCATTGCCAGAGGGGTCAGGACATCAGATCCAGCCTGAGGATTCAGCGCAAATCAAGCTTGGAGCCGAGGTGAAGGGAACCAGCACAGGCGTTGCTGGCAACTATAACAGCGGTGAAGGTGGAAGACTGGAAAAAGCATGTACCCCTGCCATTGCCATACGACACCTGGGCGAAAGATTGGGTCACAAATCAGGATGGAGCACTGATCATTTGCTTTGTTCCAGTTTTTTGATGCCTAGCTGAGAGAGGCACAGACCGATAACAAGAGCAAGGAGGTTTTTGCCGGAGGTGACCCCCTCTGAAACAAGGGTTGCTTCAGATACTCCACCAGCAGGCCTCTGAGTTCCGGTTCCCAAGTGAAAGCAGGTCTGCACCTTTGTTTGTTGATAAGGAGGTGCCTGGGCACACTGGGTACAATCTGCGGCCCGACAAAAAAGCAGTGCGCCAGCGGAGCAACACAGGAGTTAGCGAAGGACTTGAGTTCAGGGTACAGGTGCTGTGCCTTTGGTGCTTGTTAGATTAGGGTGGAGAATACTGGTGAACTCCCTGAGACACTGGACAGGATCGTTGAGGGTATTCGCCCCGAAGGGTGATTGCCCTATGCTGAAAGAAAGTTTCCTCTCTCAGCCTGGGCCGTGATTGTGTTTCCTGAGTTACAAGTTGTGCAGCTCCACCGTGGGAGAAGTGAACATTTGATGAAAAATAGGAGCCTGTCTGCGACGCTCAGACGGACACTGGGCGAAGACTCCCCTCTGGCTGGTTGTACAGAGGCTTCAATTCCCCAAGTACTTTTTTGTTAGCAATGTACCCCTTTGGTTGTCCAATTTTGGTGGAGGAGCAGCCCTTTGCGGCTCCTTGTCCTAATTCCCATGGCCCGTTTGGTCCTCCTGGTCCCCCAACACAAAGATTGTTGTTGTGACAATTATTGTATTCGTATGTGGAATATTGCTGTTTCTGCAAGAAAAAATATTTTGTTCATTCTTTGATAAATACCACTCTGCTCCCCCCGAACATATCATTGGTACCCTAGCCCTCATAAAGAAGAACACCATGAGGTCTATCAATAAAATGTTTTTATTTAGACATAGCATCAGACATAGGCTGTTGGCTATTTCCAAACTGAATAAAATAGCCACTGAAATCCACTAGAACTCAGGGACATGGACTTGGACTGGTTGGTTTTGGACACTGTTTTCTGTTTGGGGCTGAAAGCTATTATCAGCCCTATATATAATTGCTGCAATCCTTTTTTCCCGCTGCCTTTGTATTTGTAGAAAGGCCTGTAGCTGCTAGAATGCACCTGTCTTAGTGTGTAGCTGTCAGGCTGTTTTAACTGATGTAAGCAGAAATGTCTCCACTCCCACTTTGTTGACCAAGCAATATTTGTATACCCATGTTAGTCAATACCTATTCCTGTATATGCCTGTACATCCTCTTTGAGTCTCCATGCTTACTCAGCTGTAAACTGAGTATATAAGGCCCATGGCCTCTGTATTCTAAGGACTACCTCAAACAGTGCCCGAGGGTGTTGTGTATATGTAGTCCCACTCATGAGAGGTTAATAAATCTATGTGGTTGATATTATAGCTTCCGTGCCAATCTCTCCTTTGTTGGTTTAAGAACCAATGGACAGATAAGGGTGGACCCCTGCACCAGTGAGCCCCTAAAAAGACTCATTTCCACACAAGAATGCCAGATCACACCTTTTCATTTCTTGTTAAGCACCAATGTGGATGAACCAAGCATCAATTTGCCATGCTCACGCCCGTATCTACTGTGGAGTGGTTCACACCAACTAACTCTTTCTTCTTTGAAGGAAGAAGATATGGGCGCATAGTGGTAAATTCCTGCCTCACCCTGTATTACAAATGCTGTTGTTTGATCTAGTTGTTTTAAAGCACCACTCCACTGAAGCGAATGAGTTAGCTATGAGCAATATAACCACCCTTTACATCATTATACCTCTAGTCATCATCAAACACACCAGTAGCAATAACATAAGACGTCGCTGCCAAATGGCTCATGTGGTTTGTGACACCTTAAGCTAGACCTGGCATTTTAACATTATAGCGCTCAGCATTCTGGTACTTGCAGTTCAGCATTTCCATTTACAAGAGCATATGTGTAAATACATGCAGGAGGCACTGAATGTCCCTCATGTGTAAAGAGGCCATTCAACAGCAAGTGAGACTCCCATTGACAGCTGCAAGACAGCTTCACCATTCTTCACAGGAACCAGCACCACTGGCGCGATCTGTGTAAAGAATAAAACAGTTCACCGTACCCGTGCACTGTATTTGCATAGCCAGGGTTTGCTGAGCGCTCAGGTACTATCTTGAGACACAGGAGTCCAGAAGCCGTTTGACAGCTAGTGTCCTGGCGGCGCAGCAGGTGTGTGCACCTACTTTTTGTGCCCGGGGGGCACTATGGAATTACAGAAGTGACCACAGACGCTTGTGCAGCCCCTTTATGCACACTGATAGTGCTGGAGCACATGCGCCGCCAGCCCTATCTTCAGAGGGCGTTCCCTCATTTGCATGGGAGCGTGGCCCCATGCAATTGAGTGAATCATTCTCAATCCGCACACGCATAGTTCGCTCACTTGCATGGGAGCGGCGCCCCATGCAATTGAGCTAATCATTTTTACTGCGCACCGCACAGTATTATGGACGTAGGCATAGAGGCAAACATGTCCTTAGGAGGCGCACTGACAGCGGGCTGCAAAAAACGTGGCACGTAGTCAGTGCGCCCGCTGAGGGCAGGCTTCTGGAAGTTTGAAAGGGGGTGCCTATGGACCCCCAGATATTGCCTTGCAGATTGGTGCAGTCACACTGCACCCGACGGCAGGGGGATCTGTAAACCCTCTTTAATGTGCATGTGGGTTGCCACCTGCACAGAGAAACGCTAAGCGGATTTGAAGCAGCCACAGGGCCAGACTGGGAAACAAAACCGGCCCGGCAAAGTGCTCGGCCAGCCCCCCTCCCCACTCGGGGGGAGGGAGGGGGGGTTTGGAGTGCCGCCGAGCTCTTTGACGGCCCTGTAACAAAAACGGCCCCCAGGGGCCCAAAACCGGCCCCCACCCGTGCGGCGCACCGGGGGATTGCCCGGTGCCCGCTATGGCCACTCCGGGGCTGAGCAGCAACTCCGTATTTCTGTTAATACGCTGCCCCCCTGCGTAGCTTTAGTTTGACACTGCCCTGAGGGTAGCGCATCCATTGCAATTGGGCGGGATGTCCCTGTTTGCGCCTGGCGCACCTGTTTGAAGATGCGCCAAGGTGCAAACAAACACAGTGCACCCTATCACTAATATGGGACCAGGACTCAGAATTACTGTACATTAGCCCAGGCACTTGTGGAAAGCAAGATGTTGCAGCATGGCATAAACGGTTGTGCTGATCAACTTTTGCACTTCACAATCATTTTGTGCTCCAAAGTAGCTTAGTATCGTGAGCAGCAACCCTCCACCCCCTTTGTCTTTGCAAAGAGGGTGTAACAAGTCAAGGAGAGCACAAACACCCATCGGTTTTCAGACAAAGCCAGAGCGACTAAAATAACGTGATTTGACTTTGCATAAAAACCCAACGCCAGATAAAGCCAGGCGCAAAAAAGCTACAATTAGAATTCGCGTGATTTTTTTTACTTGTAAAAGGTGTGATTGACAAGAAATTACACATTTTATTCAGCTTAATCTTGGATGGTAGTCCCGTTTTTCAATTTGTGATGTAGGGAGTAGTTCGATTACAAATCTCACACAAGGCTGCGCTGGGAAAGCATGGCTGATCGGCACCTTTCTAATAATGGACTGCACAATTTGGTAGTCTGTTCGCCCCGCACACGCTGCAGATTTGAATACAGCGGCGCACACACATTTTGCTAAATATGCCCGGAGGCTTTTTTAGAGACAGGACAATTGTCTGAGGAGCAGCGTAAGTAGGAGCGTTTAAGGGCATATGAGATCCTGTTTTCAGCAGTACAGGTGTATTTTGATGGAGCAGATGAAGACAGTTTTTTGGTACACAAAATATATATTTTTTTTGCGGGGGAAAGAATCATCAGAGGTCACCGGACAGATTCTCGGGATCAGCCGTATTTCCTTATAATATTAGTAATTTTAGCTATATTTGATGTTGATACCTTTCAGCTTGTTAATTGTGTAGACAGCGCCCCCTAAAGACTTTAGAAAAACTGCACGTTTTATGTTACAGGTATTTCCCAAACAATTGATGAGGTCCAGTTTTGAAGGGAGTTGAGCTCGGGCGTTTTTAAAGGGGCAGAGCAGGACAGAGCACAGTTTTTGGTGTTTGAATTCTGGTGTTTTATGGCATCCCAATGCTCTGTTTTCTTGCCCGGACTGGAGGATGAGTGTGTTTTAAGTGGCCACGCGCAGTCGGCTGTCTTTCTGAGGCGGCACGGATCAGGTGCCCCTTGGAGAGGGGGGAGGGTGGGCCTCTTTGAGAGAGCAGGAGTTCCCTGCTTCTGTGTACAGGCTGATTTAGGTGTCTTTGTGCCTGTGTCTTGGCGATGCACAGATACACCGTGCCTAGCAGCCATTTGTAGGGGCAGTGATCTTGATGGCTATGTGACATGCTTAGTAGAGAGTTGTAAGGTAATTGGAATGCTCCTGCAGGGGAGGTTTCTGTAGTAGGGACAATGATTAATTAGTAAAAAAAAGTAAGTGCCGGGGATCTTGTCAGGAGGCAGCTTGCACCAGCCCATTGCTCCTGTTAGCGCGCCTAAAACCGAAATAACTACTAAACACAAAAGTGGGGAGAGGATGTGACATAATGGCCAGAGCTGCTGACTTCAGAGCTGGGGAACCAGGTTCGAGTCTCGGCATTGGCTCAACATCCTGTGATTCTGGGCAAACAACTTAATCTCCCTGTGCCGACCATAAATTAATGTGTCCTTAAGGCGCCGGTGTTGATTAAGTGCCGGTGCTGAGCTCCGGAGTTCACCGGCTCAAATTAAGCACTGATTAGGGGTCACCGCACTAGAGTGTAACAGTTTGTGTGAGTGTGCAACAACTGTCAAAGTGGCATGAGCAGTGTGTGTTGGGATGTGACCAGGGGACCATAAAACAACATGCAGACACAGCTGAACCCTGACCCTCGTATCTACACCACAAACCAAATAACAGAGTAGTAAAATCATAACTGGGGCAAAGGAAGCTGGACAGGCACACACAGCTAAGTCATTCTCACAAGTCCTACGCGTGAGTGTATGGAACAGTAGAACCTTGTTTGTAGACAGTGTTCGCGTGTATGCATGTTTGTCATGCACTGTAGGGGCAAATACTACCCTGTAGATGATTCAAACAAAATGGCATGCTTCAATAAAACCTGTGTTTTTACATGATTACTGTGTGTCCTTGCGTACTGGCTGTCAGGGTGATGCACGTGCGAGAGATTGTACTCCATCTGGTGACCAGTTGAAGAAGGCAGCTTGATTGGCTAGAAGTGTGGATGATCCTCCCTCTTCCTTGAATGGTTGTTGGTTTGGAGAGTGCAGAATTGAGTGTTCGATTGGAGAATGTGTGCATACCAGTCACCTATATGCCTCCTTCGCATATGTGCTGTGGCCGTGAGAGCGGTGAGACTTAGTGCTTGCCAACTGACAGTCAGGTGGAGTTATTTGGTTTGGGTTTCTCTAATGATAGTATTGGATGGGACTAGTCCCGGACAGACTCTTCTGAGAAGCATTTCCTTGAGGTTGCTTTCTGTGTGGTCCTCCAGATCTGAGAATATTTGCTCTTTCTTCCTAGCTTTCTGTTGTAGTTGGAGGGCAGGGTCTTCAGGCTAGAGTATGGAGCTCCTTAAGTAGGAAGTACGTTCTTTATTTCCTGTTAGACTCTTAGGCTACAGCAACAGCAGGTAGGTGATATCAGGGCTCAATCCTCCCTCCAGCTGTCCCTAGTTCCTAGCTTCCACTGCAGACCACACACCAATCTTCTATGACATCATTCACTCTCTGCATGACGTAGAGGGAATGGGGACACACAGAATACTCCATCCCAAAAAATTGGGGACCCTGAGCGCATAAAGGTCCAGCATATATGCTCCACTGTTAACTCTCAAAAGAAAAAGGTATTCTGTTCCTAAAGGGTACAAAGGACAAAGGTGAGTAGGTCAGAAAAAAAGAGAGCCACTGCAGGGGGAACAGTTTCTTTTTGGAAATGGGGCCCTCACACACCCATACGGGTGTCATGCTTCATCATCGGGCTCGCTCCTTGTCGGGCCAGCGTTGCAATGCCTAACAGGCACCCTCAAGGGGTCTCTTTATCGGAGATCTTTTTCCAAAAACGTGATGAGGGATGCAAGTTAAGGGCCCTTTGTGTAGATTAAGGAAACATAGGTTTTTAGCATGTTCCTCCATTGGAGAACTTCACCAACGAACTACCGGAGCTCTGCTTAACCCAAACATGGGTAAAGTTTATGTCACGAGCTGGCTGCATGAAAGGTGGGTGATATTTACTGAGCAAATGGGAGGATCACCGTCCTTTCATCGTGGCAGCATCTTCTCCCTCAGATGAGGAATTACTCATATTTCTTCACCAACCCTTTAGCTGGAGAGATGACTGGCAGATAGGTCACAGCTTATTTTGGGACCATTAGGGCTGCTACCTGAGTCATGTTGCTTTTCAGAATACAGGTCATGTCGACCAGGATGTAGGGACCATTGCAACTGTTAACTGATCCAAGTTGGTGCTCAGAGTTCCAGCGCAGTAGACCAGGATGTTACAGGTTAGTTGGTGGTCTGGCTAGTTTTCAACCTATGGATATTTGACAGGATCTCTGCGGCCCAGTGAAGTCTACACAGGCTTCCAGTTAAAAAACAGAGCAAAGCCCTTTGCTACTGTCATAAAGCATTGTATGTCTGTGGTTCTCTGTTCTTCCACAGAATTCTCCCTGATATTCAGCTCTTTATCCTCTTTGGTCAAGCAAGTTGCCAGTTATGATGGTGCCTCGCTTCCCCAAAGACAACAGCCGGTGGTCGAATGTACTCAGTGGTTGCTCGCACTCTATGGAATGCTCTGTCAAACTCTCTTTGTCTACAGAAAGATTTTTAATTAGTCCGACAATCTTTGAAGAGTCACATTTTCTTTTAGGGATTGCTGAGGTCACTGTTCCTTTCTAGCAGTTTGAGCTCCATTGAGTCTTAGGTCATCTGTATGTGATTTATAAGTAACTAATTCATTCATGCATTAATTCCTTCATTCATCCATCCATCCATCCATTGATTACTGATCTATCAGATTCAGGCATCAGACAGTTGCATTATTTATAATGTTACTATTTGCCATTGCCCACATTGCCTACACAAATGTAAAGCACTGTAGCAGGGCCAGTTTCTAAAAATACCCAATGTGTAACATGCAATTGCAAGGTCAGTATGCACATTGCACAAGTGTCTGAAGCGCCATGATCGGGTCAGTTTCCACGTTGTCCCTATATGTAAAGCGCAGTTATCATGCAGGTATACGCGCTGTACCCATGTGTCAGGCACCATTACAGGTCCCATTTTCACATTCCTGAAGTTAGTGAAGCACTATAACTAGAATTGTCTCAGTACGTAAAACACTGTGTATCCAATATTGCCCAGTGCAGGAAGCACCGGTATTCATTTTGTCCTAATATTTAAAGCACCATACCTACCCCAGAATCCATGCTGACCGAGTATGAGAAGTGCAGTAGCCAAGTTGCAAGGGTGACAATTTCATCCTCTGCTCCTTATTTCCTCTTGAGACCGCCACAGACGAAAATGTGCAAATACTGACTCTTAATTCAAAAAAAGGGGAAAAAGAAGGGAGTTACTTAAGCCACTTTGAAAAAGTAAGACCCACCTCAACATTAATCACAGGCATACGCGAAGTCATTTCCAAACAACTTACTTCTTTTCAGCTCAAAACCTGGGCCAAGCCACATTCACTCCGTAGCATACCAGATATATTATAGAATTAACGTTTCCTAAATTCAGGCACATTATTGATTAAAGTATAAAAAACACAAACTAATGAGATGATCTACTAATATGTCAGCACCAATTTAAACAAAAAATTTAAACTTCTGAGAATTCAACATAAAAGTACCACCCCGCCATACATAAGGATATCGCAAGTCACTGAGGAGTTCCATGACCATAGAGAGGAATGAGGCCACAGGCTGAGTTCTTTCTTAAGATCATGGAATTGCAAAGTGACTTGCAATATCCTTTTAATGTAGAGGATATTTCATTCATTATAACACCATAACCCTTCCCCCAAACCACTTAAATCCTTTGCATCTTGCTCTTTCATATATGAGGGAAATAGCATGGTTGCAGACACGAAGAATAAAAACAGAATCTGCAGTGCAAAATGAAACACATCAAAAGCATTTAAGAATTTGCTGCAAAAATGATATCCGTATCAGTTTAAAGTAAGTCAGATTAAAAAAATACGCTGCCTCAAGATGGGCTGAAACAAGCAGAGAGATTCTGTCTTTGCTGTATTGACATATAACGTGGAAAAAATGAATAAGCTGCCATTAATATCTCCTTTCTTCTGATCAATGTTCCTTTTAGAAAAAACTGATCAGAAAAAGGATAGGTCAGTTGTCATTTTCATTGTTTAAACTGCCTTTCACCTTGACTGCTGGCTCAGGCAGCAGGCATTGTGGTGTCACAATTCAACTGTGATAATTACAATGAGCAGTTATGTCATTTCATTATTACAGGTGACTATAGACGTAACAACTCCACTCTAATGAGGAAATTAGGGACCAGCTTTTTTACAGGGTTTACAGGGTCCCATGTGTTATAAAGAAATGTATATTCATATCACAATCACGCACAAAAATCTCCACTTTCTACATAAGGCAACACAAATCATAATTGTCTATAGAATGCATTCATATCTTTCAAATAGTTCTATATATATTTTCAAGGGATCTTAAAAGGCCATGTGCGTCCCAATTCCAGGGTCTGCCTTTGACCCTCGATTCAAAGAAGAACTCTGAATTATTGAAATATTTCCTTAGTTCTTCTCCAGAACAGCGTATAAAATCCAACTAGTTTTAAGCTTACTTATTTGGAAAATTGTGAAGTAACATGAATTATTGGGGCACATTTCTTTCAAAAGCTTTTTGTTTGACAGCTCCCTTGAACCTGGGTTGAAAATAGTCTTTCTCCCTGTTGATTAAGCTGGTAAAAAAAAAATCTAAAGCCGCTTTTTGGCCCTTATTTATAAAACTATTTTATCATCACAACACATGTGATTCGTAAGAAAACTAGCTTGGTGCTCACAAAAGAGTATCAGGCATATGCATCAAAGTAAATACCGGTTGCAAATGGGCAGATTCTCAGAATCTGCGACCGGTATTTTTGCATTTGGGATGCATCATCCCAAATGCAAAAATCGCAATTTAAGGAATCTCTAAATTGAGATTCCTTAAATTGCGATTGCATTTAAGAAATCCCAAATTGAGATTCCTTAAATGCAATGCATGAAAGTAAAAAAAATAGCGAATTCGCTAATAGGAGTAGCAAATTACCATGAAGTTGAACTTCATGGTAATTTGCTAAAACTTTGAAAAAATCACTTTTGTGCATTTTTCAAAGTTTCATGTTGCGCACACACATGCCCTTAGGGCATGTGTGTGCGCAACATATGTGCAGAGATCAATTTCAGGGGTACAACAGGGTGTCATTTTGACACCCTTGCACCCTTGAAATTGCATGAGCAATTTGCGAGTACCTACTGGTACTCTCGAATTGCTCATGCAATCTCCAATTCATTCCTATGGGCCTGTAGGCCCATAGGAATGAATGGTACAGCATTCCTTAATTGCGACTAGCAATTTGCGAGTAGCAATTAAGGAATGTTTAGGCATCGCTATTTTAATAGCGATTCCTACATGCATAGGCTTTTGCAATTCCTAAATAGCGATTCCTTAAAAATCGCTATTTAGGAATAGAAAAATCGCTATTTAGGAATAGAAAAAGGCTACGTTGATGCATCTGCCAGTATGTCTTTATAGACAGGCTGCTTTAAAAAGTATTTCCTATTTAGGAAAGCAAATGCAAGGATGGTGACCTGCTGTCTCCTGCAGGCCATCATTCCTGAATTGACAGTCATTAAGAGTTGTGATCTGCCTAAATAATATTCATAATGCAGGTCCTCTTGTGACAACCTGTGCATGTACATTTTGTGATACAACCTGTTAGTACATAGATCGCATCACTAATTGCATGCCCATTCATAAATCACACAGTATGAAAATTGAACAAATCCTGGTTTGCGAAAGGGCCATTCATTGTACATCGAACCCTTCATCTCCAGACCAGTCCTGGCTGCAGCGGATAAACAGTTCTCCGGATGGAAAAATAGCAAATGCTGTGAAATGTATGAAAATGTAAAGGGTTGCACATTGAAACTGTCCTTTGAGGTACAAAGAGTATTTGAGTTAGCTTTGCTAAATGAACGTTCTTCACTCTGTGGGATTTCTCAGAAGACGGTGTGGGGACAGGACACTTTTTATATCTCATCGGAGTGGTTCAAGGTAATGTTATATCAATGTTTTTTGAAAAATAAGTTGTTCTTCTGGGCAAACTCTTCAAATTGTTGTAGGCTCAATAAAGATGTACAGGATAAATTGTAATTATTGAACAGATTGATTCTCAGTTTTGAAATATTACGCCATTCACCATCATTATGAAGTCATCCAGCTAACAGTTTGTTTCTTTATTTTCTTAAGCACAACATCATCAAATAATACCGTGGTGTTATGAACCAGGCCAAGCACAAGACAGGACATGGAGCAGAAGACAACAACCAAAAATACTAAACAACACAGACCAAGAGCTAACAGACTATAGGCGTTTCATGGCTAGGAGTTCCATTGGGGTGGTACTATGGGAGAGAAACATTAATCTCCTTTCTTGACTGCGTCCAGCCCACATAGGAAACTATATAGAGATTTTACCCCAGAAGACGTATAGGAACAGTTATTGCCAAGCATTTACGGGCCAGGCATTTAGAACTCACTCTTTTTTCACAGGAACCTGCAATGCCTGATTGATTGGAAAGTTGATGATCCTAATGATCATTCATCAGAATGTGCCTCATTTGTGCATGTGTCTCACCTTTCATGCTTTGCACCTATATGTTACAGCCAAACGAGGGAGTGTGTCACCATTGCAATGGAGGTTGCTCTGTGCCAAGCATTACATTTGGCCCTTTATAGCAATACTGTCCACCTGACCATGGCAGCAATAAACAAATTTACCCCACAATTGCCACCACCTGGGATTGCCACTATCTGATTAGAACAACCTGGTATGTCTAACCATAGTCTTAACTACAACTCTATATTGATTCATCCATATCCTGACTATCATTTTCTTGTGGAAGCTGATGCTTCCAACGAGGCCTCAGATAGCCATTCCTTCACAAGAGTCACACGTGTATCTTTTGTTACATCATGTCATTTAATACTTAAAACACCTTGACCTTCTGAGGGTAACTATACCATCACAGAGAAGGAATACCATCACAGAGAAGGAAGTATTGACCACCAAATCAGCATTAGAGTACTTGCATTCCTAGAGTCATGTTGATGCTTGTAAACAACTTTTGGAACTTTTTAGTTCTCAAAACAACCAGACGAGTCAATGTCCGTCAGGTTCCTTGGCAACTATTCTTTGCCTCCTATGAGTTTAAAGTTATCATCTGGCTCAAGAAGACACAGAATGGTAAGGCACATGCCTTATCTCATCTGGTTGTACCTGAGCCACAAATCCCCATTGGATATCAAAATTGAGCAGTGGCCTTGAGCAGGTTCATCATTTTACGTACCAAACCCTCATCCATCATTTGGGGACACCGGAGTGGGTACCAGATCGGTCCTTTGACTAGCCTCTAGCGAGAGATGTTGGACAAGCCACCATGCCACCAAGGGAGTGTAGCTGAGCCATCAGACGCTATCTCTCTGCAGGCTCTGCAGCATGGTCACAATTCCAAGACTGGTTCATCCAGGTCAAAGAAAGACTTTAGCACTTACGGAAACGGTCTTAAAGCTCCCCTTGCATGATGCAAGGTCAAATGAC
Source organism: Lissotriton helveticus (assembly GCF_964261635.1). Classification (NCBI taxonomy): domain Eukaryota; kingdom Metazoa; phylum Chordata; class Amphibia; order Caudata; family Salamandridae; genus Lissotriton; species Lissotriton helveticus. Next base: position 1,528,539,004 of record NC_136069.1, read on the forward strand.
TATGTGCAAAAGTGCCCCTTGAAAAGCACCTTGCCTTAAGCAGTGTGTTTAATGAGACAGCAGCAGCAAGCAGCGTGATGTGTAGTAAGGTATGTGCATTGAGGCAACACATTTTTTGCACTGGGTCTTTGTGAGACGCTTATATTTTTGTGCATTTTTTTGGAGTGTCTATAACAATTTATACCATGAATTGTATGTTTTTATATTTTTAATGGTGCTGTATAACTTTTATGGTTTTTGTTTTTAAACCGAATAAAGTCTTTTGAAATTGAAAGTGAGATGCACTTAAAAAACATTTCTTGTGAGATGCACTTGAAAAACATTTCTTTATGTCATCTATCACAAGCAGTCGCGAGTAAGAAAGCCTTGTGCCTTATGCATTCCTTTTATTTCAATTCATTTCCGCTTCCTTATAATGTTCAATGGTGTTCAGAGGCGCAGTAAAAGCAGTGCAATTGAAACAATAAGTGCTGATGTTCGCAGGATTTCCCACCTGCCGGGAGCCCACGCTGCTTCAATGAATGAATTAGCTATGGAAGCCCAGGTACACCACATGTATTCCTCCTGGCAGCTCTCTGTATTTGGCCATGCTGTCTTAAGCTACATTGTTCCATTTTTACCTTCCCTCCACCTCTAATGTTACAGGCGCAGCAAACTACAGTTAAAAGGGTCAATTATGATGTATCTCAGGCTTTTAAGATATGTATTTTAACCTGGTGACTTTAATAATGCATCATTTCGGCCTGGTTCACAAATTTAAGTTACCCTTTTGAGTAAGTTTACACTTTGTAGTAAGTTTACTACTTTCGGTATTCACAAACGCCAAGTGTAAACTTACTACAAAAGCGTAAGTTACTTGTCTCCACCCCCAGAGTAAAGCAATTTGGTTACTCTTGTGTGGGCGGGTAACGTCCCTACCTAAAACCCCTCCCCGATCATTCCTAAACGCCTCCTGCTCCTCCCTAATCACATCTCCTTTAGCAGTAAATCTGCCCCTTTACCCATCCTCTCCCCCATGTCCCTCCTACATTTACAACCAAAATCTATATTGACGTGTGCAGGGACGCTGTAGTTGGGGCGGGAAACTCCTCACATAAAAGCATAGGCAAAAGTTACCCTTTGTAGTACTTTTTGTAGTAGTACAAAGTGCAGTCTGTACATCAGGTCCAATGAAATCTGCCTATTTTCTGTGCATGGAGCCAGCCAGCTCCCTCCAGCACAACATAACACGAGGTATATAGCTAATGTATAGGCTGCAGTAAAACTGAAGGAGCATTGACAGACTTCTTTAGCCGTGGAGAAGAGTAGGCTGCTATAAAGTGGGCCCACTCTTTAGGAATTAAATAATAGAAAGTTATAAGTATTTATTACATCACCATATTGCCCAGGTGTACCTAAGCATTGCCTTGTCAGTTTCATTCCAGTTCCTTGTTACATAATCACTTTATTAATAAAAAACATATGTTACTCATTACTTTTACACATGGCTAGTAGTGGTCTCTTAAAGCAGGTCCAGGGTACTCACTGCTGAAACCCTACGTGAGAGTTTCAGAAGTGGTGACAAGATGAATCAACTAGGGTGTGATGGGGCAAACCAGACCAGTTGCACCATGTTCGACTTTTTTAACAATTATCTAGATTCACAAGTGGGTGAGGGCATCTGACCTTATGATTAAAATCATTATTACAGTGTGAACACAGAGCCCGCGTTTGCATGATCAGTCCTTTGTGGCCAATTGATAAAAGTCACCTCCTACTTACTCCCATCCCCTTCATTACTCACTGACTGCACCTCGAGAATCAAAGGGACGATGTTGAGTCAAGACGAGTCGCCTTAGCGTGGTATTCCACAAACCTGGCTTTTGGCAGAACCGGTGGAGGGCTCATACGCACATCCTTGGGCTCGTTCACTTCTTTTACTTGTTTATTTATTAATTCATTCTATAAAGTAAGCCCTGATACTTCAGTTTCTAGGCTGGAGTCATCACAGGGCTTGATAAATCTTCAGTACAGGGTAGGAACCCCTTATATCTTTTCCACTGCGGTTTTAGTGAGGGGCACACTCAAAGACTGAGGCTCGCCCATTGTAAACTAAAAAGATCTCGATAAGTATAATAACAGGAGTGAATTTTTCAGGGTTACCTTTAAGAGAATTAGTTCGAAAGTCTTGGCAGTGGCAAGCAGAGCCCGGTTCAAAGACCCCTGAGCGTCTGAAGAGAGGCAGCAAGTCAAGAAACATACACATATAAGGGGATATTCTCAAGAACGTGCGATAATCATCGCCAAAATCGGTTAACGCAATCTTTCATATTGCCGTCTATCGCGGGAAAATAACTCTGTATTAACGTCCTATTCACAACACAGCAGTAACCAAATGCCCATGATAAAATCACCAGGACGGCTATAAAAAATCTAAACCCGAACGTGAAAAAAGTTGCGATGGGCCCAACAGTGATAAAAAATGCAGCGATAAGCAGCGCCACGCCTGCAAGCCCCACAAGTCAGGTGGGAAAAAATCACTATAAAAGCGTAAAAAACCCTCCCACAAATCATACACATACAGCCGCGAAGCGCCATGGAGGTAGCCGGAGCAAGTAGAGAGGACAACCAGAACCCCACAACCCCCACGGAGAACCAGCCTGGGACCATCATTGGGGAGACGGTGGCAGGAGTTGGGGGACCGGACACTGCACAACGTGACCTGAGCCAACATCAGCAGGGTGAGTAACGACCAGGGACTGGGGGGACGGGGGGAGATGGGCACAATGGCACACATGCACAAGTAAGTATAGCACATCTGTGGCCAAACCATGTCCAAGAGTCACAACTCTGACCAACAGCCCAATTTACCCAAGTCTGCAACATCTCAGCACTGTATGAGCATGGAAGTGCAAGGCACACCGCCTGAAAAGGATAAGGGCCAGCCAAATCAGAGCCGAAGGGGCAACTCACCGACAATGCAGCATACATACCTAAAATGCAGAGCACCCCAGCATTGACAACTATGTGGTATAAACTGCAACATTTTCACAACAGAACATGTAATGTGGCTTGTTGTGGGTGGGGTTTGGATTGTGTGCGACTTTGGGATTCATATTTGACATGTCTTCCATGTGGCATATGAGCAGCATCACTGTGTGTTACATTGCCTCACAGTTGCTCCTCCCTCCCCCAAACCCATTTACTTATGTGCGCTGCGCGATTGCATCACTTGCACTCATACGGCACAGTTTTGTCATGCCTGTCTGCGCATGTCCACAAGCCTGACAACGACACTGCGATGTTGACCGTTGAAGGTGGTGGGCCACGTGAGTGTAGGCCTATGATAAGGATAGGGTGGACACAGATGTAGCGTACATGCCTTGCTGAACTGGCGCCGCTAATGTGGCTAGGCATTTGACTCATGCTGCGGCAATACAGGTACACACAAAACTTGGCATGTATGATCCTGGAGCCCGAGCGGTCTTGCGCTCCTTCATTAGGTTTCCTCTTTCGTGCGAGCCCACCCTCCGGGTGCATGCTACATTGCAACATTGTCACTTACAGGGGGGGACTTAGCTACATGTCCAAGCTCTTACCCACTGCCTGAGGTGACATAGTTGCGTTTGCTGTCCACAGCACAATGCAATGTGGTAGGGCCCAGGGGCCATCATTTATACATAAAGACCACACAGACACATTTGGATGGGTAGTGGAACTGGCTACGAGCACGTGCGCCCGGCCCCTTTTTATTACCAGGATCACATATCCAGTGACGCCTGTGCTGGATGGGTGTGGGGTGAGTGTGAGCCAGCCCTCAGGGAATGGTTAGTGCTGGCAACAACTTGAACAGTGATCACTATTAAAGCGGAAACAGAAAACACCAACATAACACAAACAACTGCGAAGCATCATGGAGGTAGCCGGACCAAGTACAGAGGTCACCCAATATTCAATTGGAAGGGGCCATGACTTGTGGTGCACTGAGGTAGGGGCACCAGAGCTGAGCGTGCTCAAGTGAAGAAATTGTCAATGATGTGTCCCTTTGGGATGTTCCTCATGCAGCTGCAGTGGGGTGTGATACACCTACTTAAGGATTGTTCGACTTGTGCAAAGCTGTTATTAGTTGAAGATTAGAAAAGTTGATAGTTTAGGTAGGTGCTCCTGAGGTGTCGTCTTCTACCCACAAAAACGAGTATGTATTCACGCTAGCAGTGCGATCAATTGAGAATTTATGGCATCTCTTAGGGCACACTAATGTTTGGGGTGATTATCCTCCGTATACTAAGAAAAAATGTTCACTTGAATTGGTATTGTAGAAAGCTTTTATTTGCTTCAATTTAGTTTTGTCAACGTGTTAATTCACATAAATTGATAACGTTTTTATTTTTTTATTTTGAATGTTTTATATTCTCCTGCTCCAATGCATTTCGGGTTAATACCCTTCGTCTGGGAGCATCTACAAAAAACAACATATACAACCAGTGTAAAATCTGTTACATATAAACACCTGAAATAACATAAATACACCGTGTGTTAGGGGTGTATGTTCATTAATGGTATAAAAAAACGGCCGACATGCTTGTGTGAATAACCGGATTAGGAGCGTTGAAGTGAATCGAGTAAGGTGATGTAGGGTTTTGTTGGTATCGTTAATAAGGTGGTGGGGTCATGTTAAAAATTAGTGAGGGTCAATGAACTTTAACGACCTAATTTGAAAACTGTGGATTATCAGTGTGACAAGGGCATTGAAGTAGTCGGTAGTTAATATGCCCGCATCATTGAGGTTATAGCGTATCGCCCCAACGGCTTACTAAAGATTATGCGGTAGTGCGAATTAGTACCGCTAGATTATAAGGGCTAGTTACTTACGCGAGAAGTCTCCTAGCAGTATGCGTTGTGAAGCTGCTCAGCCGTGTGTAACGGGGTTTGTGTTGGTCGGCGTTTCACCGATCGGTTCAGCAGTAGTTTAATGCCGATCACGTGATGACGGATAAGGGTCATAGAAATAGGACTATCGCGTGTATTCGCTGTGTGTTTAATGCCAGTTGTTATGTGTTAGCTAACTTCGATGCATATGTAAAAAAACGAGCCGCAAAGCTCATCAGTTTCCCTGCTGTGAATATAGTAAACAACAGATAGCAAAAAAACAATGATAAAGCATGAGTTAATAAACAAATGATACTAAAGCGTAAGTTAGTGAACCAATTGTACAGAACCCTACACTGTATATTAACAGTAAGGAAGCAGTTCAGGAACGTGATTCCAATCGAAATGGGTTATAGAGACCAGTCTATATGAGATCATTATAGGTAACATGAATATTCGATGCGTTGATTAAGTCCATAAGGTTTCATGGATTGAAGTCTACATATCCAATGGTTTTCTCTTTGGAGCAAATGTTTGTTATTATCTCGCCCCTCGATTTTCTTGATAGTTTCCAATACCATGAATTTCAATTGTGATATATTGTGATTCATTTCATGGAAATGGTTGGCTACTGTGGATTTAATATTTTTGGTTCTGATGTTGGACTTATGTTCGTTGAGACAAATTTTGATTTTACGCTCTGTTTTCCCGACATAAGTTTTACCACATGGGCATTTTAGCATATATATGACATTGTTGGTGTCGCAAGTGGCAGTCACATTAATTGATATTTTGTATCCTTTCATGGGGTGTGTCACTTTGTTGCCATGTATGATGTTATTGCAGTTGTTGCAATTGTTGCAAGCTTTAGTTCCGCGTGACTCTGATTGAACATTTTGAGGCTGTTTGAGGATCTCTCCTAAGTTTTTTCCCCTTGTGTAGGCAAACAATGGTCGTGATTTGAACATGTCTTTAAAATCGGACTCTAGTTGTAACATCGGCCAATGTTTTAACACGATGTTTCGAAATGTTGTGCTTATGTTGGAATATTTGGAAACGATGACCATTCTGCCACTTTGGGGTTTTATTCGCGTTATTTTCAGCAAATCTTCACGGTTTAGATCCTTAACTTCTTTTTTGGCTGTCTCCAAGATTTGATCTGGGTATCCGCGTTCTCGAAATCTGTTCATCATTTCTTCCATACGAATTTCCGTGAGGTTGGGGTCAGATGTAATGCGCTTGACTCTTATCATCTGGGATTTGGGTAGATGCTTTTTAAGTGATGCCTGATGGAAGCTCGTGTAATGTAAAACATTATTACGGTCCGTTGTCTTGCGATATATGTCTGTGACGATGTTGTTATTTTGCAATTTGATGTTGACGTCCAAAAAAGTTATGGATTCTGCATCGATTATCCATGTGAACTTTATTCTTTGGTTGATGGTGTTGAGTGCCGTCAGAGCGTGTTCCAAATTTTCTCTAGTGTCTTTCCACAGGAAGAATAAATCGTCTATGAAACGAACGTACATCTTAATGTGTTTGTTCCAATTTGGGTTGGCCCATATGTGGTTGTTTTCGAATTCGCCCATATAGATATTAGCGTAGACTGGCGCTGCGGAATTTCCCATACTTGTGCCTACCAATTGTAAATACCAGTCCTCCTGGTGTTTAAAATAGCTTTGGTATAGTGTAAACATAACTAATTCCATTAGGAATATCTTCATGGATTCATCTAGCTCTAGTTTCAAGATAGCCTGTTCCATGGCTTCAATGCCATCAGCATGTGGAATTGATGTATATAATGCGCTGACGTCGGCCGTGCACATCAATAGTTGTTCATTGGGATGAATTGTCAGGTTTTGTAGTTTATTAAGAAAGTCCGTAGTGTCTCGGATGTAACTTGTCAAAGATTGGACTGTTGGTTGTAATTGCTTATCTAGAAATTGACCCACCGGTTCGTGGATGCTTCCCCGGGTGGAAACTAAGGGGCGTATTGGTGGATCGGTGAGATTCTTGTGAATTTTAGGCACTGCGTATATTGAAGGGCTTCTCGGGTTGGTTTTCAAAAGAAAGTCCCTGTTTTTTTTATTGATCCTTCCCTGTTGAACGGCAGTGTCTACAATGTTTTTCAAAGTGGTGGCAAATTGTACTGTAGGATTAGTTGGTAGTTTCATATAGGTGGATTCATCCATTATGTGTTTGTTTAATTTCTGATGGTACATTTTTGAGTTAATCACGACTAAGGCGCCGCCTTTGTCTGCTTTAGTTCATGTGATTTCTTTATTGTTGGCAATGGACTTTAATTTGTCACGGTCCTTTTCGGTGATGTTCTTGTGAGAAGTTTTGTTGTAGTTAATAGTTGCTAAATCTTGTTTGATGAGTTGTTCGAATAGGTCTATAGTTTTGTGGCTAACTGGTGCTTGGTAGGTACTTGGATTTTTTAACCCCATTCGGGGGTCTGGTCCTTGATCCGTGTAAGTGGTTACAATGATTTCAAAAAAAGTTGCGCAATCTTAGTTTGCGGGTTAATTTGAATGTGCTAACCTCTAATTCTAACAGGTCTGATTTGGTAGCTGGTACGAACGAGGTTCCTTTTTGTAACAGTTTTATCTCTTGATTGGTGAAGGTATAATCTGAGATGTTGATTACTAATTGTTTTGTTGCTTCTTGTTGCTTTTTTTCGGTTGGGTCACACTTCTTGTTTGTGGAGGTTCTTTTTGTTTTGCTCCTCCTGAGTCGTCTAGTGTTCCGGCCTGTTCTAAAAAAGAAACACTGGTTGGAGCAGTTGATGTGCTCGTTGTTGGTTCTTGTGTGGGTTCTGTTGATCGTTGTTCCTGGGTACGACCACTTGGTTGTGTCGTTCTGCGTTGACGTTCAGCGGTGTCGCTGTCTGTAGAAGATGTATCCGTGTTCTGTGTGTATGGGCGGGTTCTTCTTCTCTGGGCGTATACCTCTGCCCAGGTATACACTTCTCCCATTTTATAATCAAGCGTGTCACGCCGAAATTTCCTAATTTTCCTTTCATTGATGTCATTACTATGTTTGTCTAGCTGTTGGTTAATATCAGCTATCAGTGTATCCCAGTCTTCTGATGACATGCTTTTGGTTAATTTATCGGTTGTTTCCACTATTTCTTTTTCAATTTCAATCAAAATATTAGATAACTCCTCTATGATTAACAAGATCAGATCTAGGCTACACTTATTAAGGATGGCATACCATTTATCCTGAAATATAATATATAGTGGAAACAACCGATGAATTAACCAAAAACATGTCATCAGAAGACTTGGATACACTGATAGCTGATATTAGCCAACAGCTAGACAAACATAGTAATGACATCAATGAAAGGAAAATTAGGAAATTTCAGCATGACACGCTTGATTATAAAATGGGAGAAGTGTATACCTGGGCAGAGGTATACGCCCAGAGAATAAGAACCAACCCATACACACAGAACACGGATACATCTTCTACAGGCAGCGACACCGCTGAACGTCAATGCAGAACGACACAACCAAGTGGTCGTACCCAGGAACAACGATCAACAGAACCCACACAAGAACCAACAACGAGCACATCAACTGCTCCAACCAGTGTTTCTTTTTTAGAACAGGCCGGAACACTAGACGACTCAGGAGGAGCAAAACAAAAAGAACCTCCACAAACAAGAAGTGTGACCCAACTGAAAAAAACCAACAAGAAGCAACAAAACAATTAGTAATCAACATCTCAGATTATACCTTCACTAATCAAGAGATAAAACTGTTACAAAAAGGAACCTCGTTCGTACCAGCTACCAAATCAGACCTGTTAGAATTAGAGGTTAGCACATTCAAATTAACCCGCAAACTAAGATTGCGCAACTTTTTTGAAAACATTGTAACCACTTACACGGATCAAGGACCAGACCCCCTAATGGTGTTAAAAAATCCAAGCACCTACCAAGCACCAGTTAGCCACAAAATTATAGACCTATTCGAACAACTCATCAAACAAGATTTAGCAACTATTAACTACAACAAAACTTCTCACAAGAACATCACCCAAAAGGACCGTGACAAATTAAAGTCCATTGCCAACAATAAAGAAATCACATGCACTAAAGCAGACAAAGCCTTAGTTGTGATGAACTCAAAAATGTACCATCAGAAATTAAACGAACACATAATGGATGAATCCACCTATATGAAACTACCAACTAATCCCACAGTACAATTTGCCACCACTTTGAAAAACATAGTAGACACTGCCCTTCAACAGGGAAGGATCAATCAAAAACCCAGGGACTTTCTTTTGAAAACCAACCCGAGAAGCCCTTCAATATACGCAGTGCCTAAAATTCACTAGAATCTCACCGATCCACCAATACGCCCCATAGTTTCCACCCGGGGAAGCATCCACGAACCGGTGGGTCAATTTCTAGATAAGCAATTACAACCAACAGTCCAATCTTTGACAAGTTACATCCGAGACACTACGGACTTTCTTAATAAACTACAAAATCTGACAATTCATCCCAATGAACAACTATTGATGTGCACGGCCGACGTCAGCGCATTATATACATCAATTCCACATGCTGATGGCATTGAAGCCATGGAACAGGCTATCTTGAAACTAGAGCTAGATGAATCCATGAATATATTCCTAATGGAATTAGTTATGTTTACACTATACCAAAGCTATTTTAAACACCAGGAGGACTGGTATTTATAATTGGTAGGCACAAGTATGGGAGATTCCGCAGCGCCAGTCTACGCTAATATCTATATGGGCGAATTCGAAAACAACCACATATGGGCCGACCCAAATTGGAACAAACACATTAAGATGTACGTTCGTTTCATAGACGATTTATTCTTCCTGTGGAAAGACACTAGAGAAAATTTGGAACAAGCTCTGACGGCACTCAACACCATCAACCAAAGAATAAAGTTCACATGGATAATAGATGCAGAATCCATAACTTTTTTGGACGTCAACGTCAAATTGCAAAATAACAACATCGTCACAGACATATATCGCAAGACAACGGACCGTAATAATGTTTTACATTACACGAGCTTCCATCAGGCATCACTTAAAAAGCATCTACCCAAATCCCAGATGATAAGAGTCAAGCGCATTACATCTGACCCCAACCTCACGGAAATTGGTATGGAAGAAATGATGAACAGATTTCAAGAACGCGGATACCCAGATCAAATCTTGGAGACAGCCAAAAAAGAAGTTAAGGATCAAAACCATGAAGATTTGCTGAAAAAAAACGCGAATAAAACCCCAAAGTGACAGAATGGTCATCGTTTCCAAATATTCCAACGTAAGCACAACATTTCGCAACATCGGGTTAAAACATTGGCCGATGTTACAACTAGAGTCCGATTTTAAAGACATGTTCAAATCACGACCATTGTTTGCCGACACAAGGGGAAAAAACTTAGGAGAGATCCTCAAACAGCCTCAAAATGTTCAATCAGAGTAACGCGGAACTAGAGCTTGCAACAATTGCAACAACTGCAATAACATCATACATGGCAACAAAGTGACACACCCCATGAAAGGATAGAAAATATCAATTAATGTGACTGCCACTTGTGACACCAACAATGTCATATATATGCTAAAATGCCCATGTGGTAAAACTTATGTCGGGAAAACAGAGCGTAAAATCTAAATTCGTCTCAACGAACATAAGTCCAACATCAGAACCAAAAATATTAAATCCACAGTAGCCAACCATTTCCATGAAATGAATCACAATATATCACAATTGAAATTCATGGTATTGGAAACTATCAAGAAAATCGAGGGGCGAGATAATAACAAACATTTGCTCCAAAGAGAAAACCATTGGATATATAGACTTCAATCCATGAAACCTTATGGACTTAATGAACGCATCGAATATTCATGTTACCTATAATGATCTCATATAGACTGGTCTCTATAACCCATTTTGATGGGAATCACGTTCCTGAACTGCTTCCTTACTGTTAATATACAGTGTAGGGTTCTGTACTATTGGTTCACTAACTTACGCTTTAGTATCATTTGTTTATTAACTCATGCTTTATCATTGGTTTTTTGCTATCTGTTGTTTACTATATTCACAGCAGGGAAACTGATGAGCTTTGCGGCTCGTTTTTTTACATATGCATCGAAGTTAGCTAACACATAACAACTGGCATTAAACACACAGCGAATACACGCGATAGTCCTATTTCTATGACCCTTATCCGTCATCACGTGATCGGCATTAAACTACTGCTGAACCGATCGGTGAAACGCCGACCAACACAAACCCCATTACACACGGCTGAGCAGCTTCACAGCGCATACTGCTAGGAGACTTCTCGCGTAAGTAACTAGCCCTTATAATCTAGCGGTACTAATTCGCACCACCGCATAATCTTTAGTAAGCCGTTTGCGCGGTACGCTATAACCTCAATGATGCGGGCATATTAACTACCGACTACTTCAATGCTCTTGTCACGCTGATAATCCACAGTTTTCAAACTAGGTCGTTAAAGTTCATTGACCCTCACTAATTTTTAACATGACCCCACCACCTTATTAACGATACCAACAAAACCCTACATCACCTTACTCGATTCACTTCAACTCTCCTAATCCGGTTATTCACACAAGCATGTCAGCCGTTTTTTTATACCATTAATGAACATACACCCCTAACACACAATGTATTTAGGTAATTTCAGGTGTTTATATGTAACAGAATTTACACTGGTTGTATATGTTGTTTTTTGTAGATGCTCCCAGACGAAGGGTATTAACCCGAAATGCATTGGAGCAGGAGAATATAAAACATTCAAAATAAAAATAAAAACTTTATCAACTTATGTGAATTAATATGTTGACAAAACTGAATTGAAGCAAATAAAAGCTTTCTACAATACCAATTCAAGTGAACATTTTTTCTTAGTATACGGAGGATAATCACCCCGAACATTAGTGTGCCCTAAGGTATGCCATCAATTCTCAATTGATCGCACTGCTAGTGTGTTACACCTACCTCATCTTCATCATCATAACCCCAGGTCTTCCACACTGCCTGAGATGACATTGTTGCATCCGCTGTACATAACTCAATCATAAAGGGTCCATCGGTTGTGGTGCAGAGAGCTTGTGGCACCTGTGGCGCTCAGCGGGTGCGCAGCCTGGATTGATGTGTTATCCGTGAAGGTCAAGAATGGATTTGATGTGTGTGAGCCCTGCTGACCACAGTGTAGGCCGGAGGCAGAGGTCAGCAGAGGCCCACGGCCAAGTGGCGTTTACTTGTGTTGCACAGAGTTAGTGGCACCTGAAGCACTCAGCTGGTGCGCAGCCAGCGATGATGCATCGTCTGTGAAGGTCAGGAATGGATTGGATGTGTGTGAGCCCTGCTGACCACAGTATAGGCCAGAGGCAGAGGTCAGCAGGGGCCCACAGCTACATGGCGTTGACTTGTGTTGCACAGAGTTAGTGGCACCTGTGGCGCTCATCGTGTGCACAGCCTGCGATGATGCGTGATCGGGGCGGGCCGCACTGGTACCAATGTGTCTTGCCTACTGGACTGTGTCATCTGCAATCGCGACTCGATCTGAATTGTGAGCCCTGGTGTTCGCAGTGTAAGCCGAAGGCAGTAGTCAGCAAAGAAAATACTCCGCAGTGCTGTGCCACTGGGTTGGCTGGGGACCTGTGTCGAGGAGGCCGGCGGTCACGGTGGCAGCCTCGTGGCAGGGTGAGGGCCACCGCCCTGGCAGACAAATTGGCCTTCCCGGAAGTGAACCACACCCAGAGCCCCGGCCTATTTATTCACACTCCTACGCTGGACTGGCGTATGCTGGACCAGCCCACTCCGCTTAAGCTTACAAGGGAGGACGACACAGCTACATGACTGTGGTCTTCCCCACTGCCTGAGGTAACATGGTTGTGTCCACTGTCCACAAAACTACAAGCATCAGCAGTATATGTCCACATGGACAGGTCTGTGCTCTGCATACTGAGGTCTGTCCAGCACATCACAACCACACTTGGCATTGTGTGCATTCTTATTCATGGGTGACTTGCCTTCTTCACACTTGGTTCCCACCTATCTCCACATTCTGCTATTGTGTGGCTGAGGGGCCATGCCATTTTCGGAATGTCCACTATCCTGTTCTGCGCTGCCTCGGTGGTAGTCGGTGGTAGTCGGGGGGGGGGGAGGAGGTCTGGGCGGGGGGGCATAGGGATGGTGGCATTGGGTGTTGTGGCCCTCTTGGGTTTCCAAGCTGCATGATCAGTGTCTCCATGACATGTGTTGTTCTTCAAATGTGGCTCTGGGATGGGCTCCCTTTCCTACTGCAGTTTGTCGTCCTGCTTAACACCAGTAAAAGGCAGGTGTTAAATCCCTGTTGCTAAGGCGCCTTATCGCCTGTTTTCGGATTGCATCGCAGATCTGACTGGTCGCTGAGAATATCGCAAAGTGGTGTTTTCGTGTTTTTTTGCACGGGAACGCTTACTCTGCATATCATTAGCGTTAGTTGTCGCTCTCATCCATGGCAATGTTTTTTGCGAAAGCTATCGCTGGATAACTGGCGATATCGGCAGTTTGCACCAGCTTGAGAATTGGGCGATTATTTTTTCACCACTTTTGCTGCGCTAAAGTGTGGATAACTTGGTGATAAGTCCTTGAGAATATGCCCCATATTATGTAATGTGAATGATTTAACACACTTCAGGTTTGTTACAGAGGCATTATCAGAAAAGGGAATTATTAAACAACTGTTTAGAATGAGATAAACTTTGGGCTAATAGTGAGATTTTTTGATAAGATAGCATTGTCTAGTATTCTTGGTTTCTCCTCACCGGTTCTACTTTACTATGGCTAGTCACCTATGTACTGATAGATAAGCCCCAAATCCCCTAACGAATGGTATAGGACAAGAAATTGGAAGAGTTGGCAAAGAAAAAAAACCCATCCCTTTAAGCAGTAGTCAGCCCCCTTTTAACAGGCACAGAAATAAAAAAATAAAAAAGGTCTATGTGGTCCATGCCCATCACACAGATGGTAATGGTCTTCTGTCACATGATCCAGTTTTTTACATTGACCTAAAAAAATATCAAATCCAGAATATTGATGCCACTAAGGTCCTCATGACGAGTGGCCTCTCATCTCCGATGGGGCTAGTAACAGCTGTTACTGGGTCCGTCAGAATTAGTGATCTGGTGGAACACCATCGATCTCTTTACTTTCACGCAAAGATATCGGGTGCTGAAAACAGCTCGAATCTCACTGTTGAAGTACCGGGCAAAAAGAGGATTTACGGGGGAATCGGACCAAGATTTACAGATAGCCCCAGTAATTCCTCATTTCTTAGTGAACCCTGAGGGTCCGATTTGTAATGGGCTGAATTTTCCTCACATCCGAAATTACCGGTAGCTCCGGGAAACTCCAAGGGTGGGGGAAATCGAGCCCATTTATTTGTTAAAAAGCAGCTGCTACTCCGCAATGGCGGACAATCGTCGCCCCACTCACTGCAAAAGAAAAATAAAATGATTGATTATCGTTTTATTTTACTCTGACAGCCGATGCTGCTGAGTCAAGGGCGGGAGGGCCACGCATCCTTAGTGACAGCCAGCAGGGGGAGAAGGAGTTGTTGAGCACTGGAAGTGCGCATGATGGTTTGACCGTCATGCGCATTTTGATTTCTCAACCCAGATGTATTGTACAGCCGGGTGGAGAAATGGCAACAGTTACCTAACCAGGCCTCTCAGACCAATCCTAGTGAGAGCAGTGGCTGGATTGGGTGGGAGTGGCCCATGGAGTTCCTCATACTACTTCACTGAGGTGGCTGGCAGAGGGAGTGGCAGCGTGAGGTAACTGGTTTTTTTCATTATAATTAGTTGCCCCCACCATTGCTGCCTCACCAGTTTATTTTGGCAGCAGCTGCCCCTGCTAGGCAACTCATAGTGAGGGTATTGACTCTATCGTCAAAGCAAATACAGGTGAGTATAGATCTACCACTCTTAAATCCACATCTACAAACCTTGAAAACATGTATTGCCAACATATGTAGATGTGTATTTGTAACTATTTTCGCATCTTTATCCTTTCTCCATTTTCTCCCTCTCTCTCTTTCTCTGAGTCAAAGAGTGATGAGGAAAACTAAGTTAAATTAAATACTGCCTGAATGCTGACAAAGAAATGCAGAGCTTGGGGAGACCAGCACAACAGACCCTCTTAAAGTTGTACACACAGTAATTTAATGGCAGCTATTTTGGTTGTATTGGAAGACAATGGGGTCGCTGGCTACTTGCTCCCCATCCAGCCTACCCAAATACCATTTAATCATAAACGGCAGTTCAACAGTGCAACTGATACTTCAAAAACTTTTTGTGACTTGTTTTTTTTCCCGATGAGCAAATAAAAATGCCTTCACATTTTTCCTTCCAGCTGCCACCTCCTCTTTACAGCGTTGAAGTACTGCCACTTTTATAGTTTTTTGTGTTAAAACCAAGATATCCTGGGGCAGATGTACAAGCTCTTTGCGCTGCCATTGCGTCACATTTTGTGACGCAACGGCAACGCAAACAATGCACCCTATTTGCAACGTGACGCATCTAGGGAGATGCGTCATGTTGTAAAGCCCTGCGTCACATTATACCTGCGTTAGGTATATTGTATACAGAGGGTGTTCCTATGCAGGAAAGCCTCGTAAAAGTGACGCAGTGAAATCTACAAGATTTCACTGCGTCACTTTTAGGATGCCACTGCGTCAAAACCTTATGCCTAAGCAGGCATAAGGAGTGACGCTATGTAGTGGGAATAGGCACAAAATGCATTGCTGGAGTTGTGTTGTGCTTGTGACACAACTCCAGCAATGCGTGACTTTTGCCCTAACAGATGCGTCAGATTTTCTGACGCATCTGCCAATCCTTCCGTCATGGTGTGCCATATTGTAAATATGGCGCACAAGCATTTTTCAGGGTGCCACAAGGAAAGTGACGCATCTCTATAGATGCGTCACTTACTTGTAAATCTGCCACCCTGTGTATAAGTATGGGGCTTCAATTTTGTTTTAATTTATTGAGGTTTGTCCCAATGGTTGCACCGTATGACTTTACATAGCCCACAGGCAGCAGATTGTGGAAGGAGCTCTTTTAGAAAGAGGAAATTGCGAAAGTTGTTGACATAAATAGTAACAAGCTCAATAGGTTTGTGGTGACTAAAATCATGAGACCCTAGAACTGTGCATGGCGAAGCCTATGGTCAGAAGTGTGACTCGGGCTGCCTCTCCTCAAGTTCTTCTCAAGCACAAAGAGAAGTCTGAACTTGGGCATGTGTGTGAAATGCATGCCTTTACCACTGCATCACGTGGTGGGTCATGAGGTGGACATGGTGGGTTTACTAACTGTTCCGTACCTCGCGCTCCCTTGAGGCGTTGCACTGCAGAGAGGAGCACAAGGCTGACCGTGAGATCATAGGGCCGGATCACATAAAGTGAGCTTGGGAACTGCTATTTTAAGACTTGTAACTGGACCACAAATCAATTTTTGACTTTCGCTATTACATTTCCTTGGTGTGAAACCATGTAGTGTTTGTTGGTGATCATATTGTGTATTCAATGCATTGTCAAGTTATCCTGACGTGGAGTTAAGAATAGAAAATCTATACTTGCCTTTATATACCTAACATTACAGGAAAGTCGTAGTTATTATTGTAGATTGACTTGAAAAACGTCATATTTTGACATACAATCGACCTAGAGGATTTGTCCTTGGTAAATCATGAATTCTAAGTATGTTACTTGTTATTCTCAAAGGGGCCCGTAACTCTAGGTACCAGCCACATCAGGAATTTTGTGCCACTCATAGTGATGGTTCAAGGGCTCTAGTCGCAAACTTTGAAACAAGGAACCTTGATTTCAATCTTGGCTTCTCCAATGGATCAACTTGTGCAATCCTGGGCACATCTTTTTATATTTCTATTTCCCAATTAACTTGTATGAGAATAATGTGGAAGTGCCTAGAAAAGTCTGAGTTTACGTGGGTGCTATTGAAGAAAGTATATTTATTCATTCACATTACAGCAGTAATAGCGAACTCCAGAACCCACGCTTATGACGGTATCTGTATATATATATATATATATATATATATATATATATTCACAAAAAAAACCATAGGTTTCACACACGTTATAGTTAGCAATTAGCATTTAAAAAACCTTGCAAATTCACTGATGTCATTTGAGATGTCATCAGTGATGTCATCAGTGATGTCACTGACTATGTCATGAGTGATGTAATATGTGACGTCATTAGCAGTGCATTGTGGGCGCGCCAGTTATAGTGAGTACAACTAACTATAACGAGGGAATTTCAATGGTTTTGTATGAGTAAATTGTCCGGCTAACTATAACTGATATGAAACCTATGGTTTTTTCAGTGAATATATATATATATATATATATATATTCCAGCTCAGGAAAACGTTTCTTTCAGGAAACGAAGAAAAGCGCACTCCGGGGGTAAAGCAGCAAGGTTTATTTTTCAGCCCACAAACACTTGTGCACAAGTGTTTGTGGGCTGAAAAATAAACCTTGCTGCTTTACCCCCGGAGTGCGCTTTTCTTCGTTTCCTGAAAGAAACGTTTTCCTGAGCTGGAATTATTTCCGCGAGTATCGGCGCGGAGCTTGCACCCGCTGAATGAGTGCCCTGGGATTGCCGGTGCAATTTTGGAGCTTTAATATATATATATATATATATATATATATATATATATATATATATATATCGAGCTCACACCTTTTACTTCTCTTCAAAGGATACCGCACTCACGGGGATGCTGATTCAAATTACTTTATTTTGGGCAAAACAAACGCCTTCTTCGGTGTTCACAGAGCCTGAGTGTTAATACATTTAAATACATTTCCTTAGGAGTAGAGATTGAGAAGGGACTACAGCGTTATGAGTGATCTCAGCGCCATCTTTGAACGGTGAAAAACGTACGTGTCTTATTACACATTTGTACATATTTACATAAAATATTTCCACTTACGTTCTGTTGTTATATTTACATTTGTATATACAATTGTACAGTTAGTAAGGCCGTGGATCGGCTTAGGTCCCAAACTCTAATCATTTTCGATCTCTCCTACTTGACCATCACTGCAATGTAGGGTTAGAGTTGACACCGAGAGGAACGTGGTAAATGCTCTTTGACTATCTGTCGATGTTAGCTATGTTGCAACAGGCCTGTTGCAATGTCCCAATCATGGTTCAATCAGGCCGTGTATCGGCCACACGTTCTACATGACTAATGTGTCATATATTCCCTGATGGTTAGGGCATATAGTTTCTCGTACATGTATGAAGCCCTAAACTGTAAAAACAGAAACCCAAATACACAAACCAAAAAACAAAAACCGGAAAAATCTCCTATACTTTACATTTTTACATTGTTCATATATTTACAAATCATGAATTTCAAGTCAATATTTACTATGTGCAGATCCATTAGATTTAATTAATTTTACTTCCTCTTAACCCAGATGTACTGTAAGTTCTTCCCCACTATTTAAACCTTTCGGATGTTTAGTCATAAGATCTATTATGTAGCGTGATTCTAGTCTGCGCAGTTTTTTTTAATCGGTCTCCCCCCCTGATGTTGTTGGGAACAGAATCTACACCATAAAATTGTAGCTTATTCCTATCTTTTTGGTGTAGCTCAGAGAAATGACGTCATTAGCAGTGCTTTGCGGGCGCGGCAGTTATAGTGAGTACAACTAACTATAACGTGGGAATTTCAATGGTTTTGTATGAGTAAATTGTCCAGCTAACTATAACTGATATAAAACCTACGTTTTTTTCAATGAATTTGCTAGGGTTTTTAAATGCTAATTCCTAACTATAACGTGTTTAAAACCTATGTTTTTTTCAGTGAATTTGCAAGGTTTTTTAAATGCTAATTCCTAACTATAACGTGTGTAAAACCTATGGTTTTTTCAGTGAATTTGCAAGGTTTTTTAAATGCTAATTCCTAACTATAACGTGTGTGAAACCTATGTTTTTTTTAGTGCTAACCCCTAAATAAAATATGTGTGAAAATCTTTGTTTTTTTAATGAATATAAATACAACATCAAAACATTGAAAGTTGTTTTTTTTCTCCTTTCTTTACTGCCCTTCCCTTAGTTTTTCATTCCCCTTACCTCACTCCTCTACCTATAGTCCCCTTCTTTCACTCACTCTTCGACTCCTCTTTTGTCACTCACCACACTCCCCTTTTTCACTCTTTCTCTCAGTCCCTTTCTTCCCTTCACTCAGTCATTTCAATCACTCATTTATGCACTACGCTTTCAAACAAAAAAATGAACGACACAGTGTATTTGGAATATAACTCTTTTTAGAGAATTGAATGAGTTCTGAAAAGAGCTTTTTTTTTTCTTTTGTCTTTTTATATTTTTTTTAGCTTTTTTTAAAGTTTTATATTTTTTTTGTTTTTTTGCAAAAAAATCAGGAACTGCAACTTGGAAACTATTCAACAAAAACAAAATAAATGAAAAATATAAAAAAAAATATCTCTTTTCAGAGCATTTATGATCATGAATGCTGCGTTCAATTACTTTCAGGCTCTGTTCACCAAAAACAATACCATCAAAACATTTGTTGCATCGCATATGCACATGTGCCAAATATGGCTTAAAGTCCATTTCTGCTGTTGCTGGCGATGGAGGTCGAGCTGTAGATGTGCTGGCGGCAGCTGGTGGAATCTGCTGGGCCAGAGCTCTTGTGGCTGCTTGGGCATATTGCACAGGGTGGACATTTTTTACATGTCTTATCATAGTATGGATTGAAAAAGAGTATTTTTTAAGAGGGTTTCCCCTTGAAAGAACAGAACCACAAAGGGTACACGTTACTTTAGGGGCATTTACCTTTTTTAGTCCCTCAGGAAAAGTAAAAAACTTCCAAATAAAAGAAGATTTCCCCTTCTTGGCTTGCTGGCGATATTCCATGTGGGAGTCAGAAGAAGAAGATGTTCTTTCCTGTCTTTCTGCCATCCTGTTGTTTTTTCTGCTTCCAGCTCCAAAAAGGGTCCTTCTTCCAGGAGAATAAAGCAAATAGTGAGGGAAATGGGTGGGGTTTTTGAAGATTCTAGATCTGAAACTGCTATGAACCAATGAAAAATGTTGTTTTCGAGTCACATGACTTGACCTTTTTTTTTTTTTAATTAAATTGCGAGGTGCGCGAACCCCGCAAATTTTTCAAGAAAAAAAAGGTTTTTTTGCCCGTCGGAGTTGTTTAGGGACCCCCTGAAAAGCTCTAGGGGGCCAGGGACTGTCTACCTTGCCTCCTTTTCACGTTTTGAAACTTTTATGTAAATCGGGTAAAACGCCATTTTAAACCGACGTGCGCGACCGGGTGCGCGCACCCCGCTATTTTTTCAACAAAAAAAAGAGTTTTTTGGCCCGTCGAGATTCTTTTGGGACCCCCTGAGAAACTCTAGGGGGTCATGGAGTATCTAGCTTGCCTCCTTTTCATGTTTTGAAACTTTTAGGTAAATTGGGCAAAACGCCATTTTCAAGCGACGTGCGACCGGGTGCGCGCACCACGTGCGCGCACCCGAGTGCGCACGTCAAGTCATGTGACTCGAAAACAACACTTTTCATTGGTTCATAGTAGTTTCAGTTCTAGAATCTTCAGGAACCCCACCCATTTCCCTTACAATCTGTTTCAGTCTTGTGGAAGAAGGACCCTCTCCAGCTTCACTGACAAGAACTTGAAATGGCTGCCAGACAAGATTCATCTTCATCAGAATCTGATGACCAACATCGTGTTCCTCATCGGCGAGTCAAAGAATCCTTCATTTGGCAATTTTTTTGCTATCCAAAGGACCAAAAAAAGGTGAATGAGCCGAAGGTCACATGCAACCTTTGTGACAGAGTTCTTTCAAGGGGAAACCCTTCCAAAAAATATTCCTTTTCCATCCATACAATGATTAGGCATGTGAGGCAAGTTCATCCTCCACAGTTTGTGAAGGCATCCACCAGAGACCTGGCCACACAACTGCCACCAGCTGTGGCCAGCACTTCTTCGGCAACACCTCCATCTCCCTCAACTGCCGAACTGGACCTGAGGCCATATTTAAAGAAGGTGCACATGAGGTGCAACAAGTGCTTCGAAATTCTCGTGTACTCAGAACAGAGCCTTGTGCTTGTGGAAAAGCGCATCATGGAGCATGTGTGCATGAAAAGGCGATAATTTTTTTTATTTCAGATTTTTTTTTTGTTCCTGTTGAACACTTTTGAAGTTCAGGATTTCAGTTTGCGTTTCAAAAAAACAAAAAAAATATAAAACTTTGAAAAAAAAAATACAAAATAACAAAACAAAAAAAAAGTTCTTTTCAGAACTAACTCATTTTTCCAAAAAGAGCTCTATTTCTTACGCACTATGTCATCTTTCTTTTGAATGAATGTGTAGTGTATATATGACTAACTGAAATGAATGACAAAAATGGAGTAAGGGACTGAGCAAATGAGTGAGGTAAAGAAAGTATAGTGACTGAAGAAAGTGAAGTAAAAGAGTGACTGAAACAAGGGGGCAGATGTACGTTACATGGTGCATCTCTGCAAATCAGCAGGGATGCGCCAAGTAACCTACGACAAGCAAAACCACCCGTGCGCCACCACTGAGATGCCACATTTACAATGTGGTGCACCATGGGGCAAAAACGGCACAGATGCGTGACGCATCTGTGCCGTAAAGGTGTCGCATTGCTAGAGTTGCGTCGCATGCGCGATGCAGCTCCAGCAATGCTCCTGGGGGGCCCATTCAACTAATGCTGCGTCAAGCCTTACGCCTGCTTCAAGCAGGCGCAGGGTTTTGACATAGCATTGGCCTAAAAGTGACTGAGTGAAATCTTGTAGATTTCACTCAGCCACTTTTAGCAGGCGTTCCTGCGCAGGAACGCCCCCCCTCCCTGCACCGGAACGCCTCCTTAAGGCCGGGGCTTTACAACGTGACGCATCTCCCAGATGCGTCACGTTGTAAATAGCCCGCACCATGGCGCATCTTTAGCACCGCCGCTGCGTCACAAAAAAAAAAAAGATTCATCAACCGGCGCCAAAGTTATTCCCAATAGAATGTTGCGGATTTCCTATGGAAACTAGGTCCTAACTATAACTACCTACTGGCGACCGCCAGTAGGTAATATATATATATACCCCTTGTGTCCTTGAAATCATTCAACAGAGGTGGTTTTGTGCTACATATTCTCCGCGTGAAGTCAGAAACGCGGTACAAGGACCCGCCCCCTCAAGTGTCCTGGGAGCTATACCGGAGGATTTTCAGGGGAGGAAAGGGCGACATCCTGTTGCAGTCGGCGTCTGAAGAAGGCTAGGAAAGCCGAAATGCATTACACTGTGCAATGAACTGAAAATAAAGAGGTCCTCCGTGTATCCCCCTTGTGGAGGTGGTTTTGTGCTACATATTCTCCGCGTGAAGCCAGAAACGCGGTACAAGGACCCGCCCCCTCAAGTGTCCTGGGAGCTACTGGCATCCTGCTCTTTTGCTCCATTGTGTTCGAGGTATCGAATTTCCCAGGAACGCCACGGGAATCAGCTGGATGCGGGGCTGCTGCTTGGACAGTCCGTGAAATACACGAAGGAGAGGGTAAACCCTGCGCTCTCCTCAGCTCTGTGTCTGTTCTCCCTGTGAACGTGGCTGGAGCGTTGGGGACTCGAGGGACCTCCGATTCTACAATTAAGGAAGCTGCTTGCCACCACATGGCCCCCCCCTGACTGGGTAATTCAGCGTTTCACCCCGCCTGATCACTTACCTTGCTACTGCATGCTGGGAACTGTAGTCGTGGATTGGACTGCAGGTGTTCCCAATAAGACGGGTCAGCTGATACCGGAGGATTTTCAGGGGAGGAAAGGGCGACATCCTGTTGCAGTCGGCGTCTGAAGAAGGCTAGGAAAGCCGAAATGCATTACGCTGTGCAATGAACTGAAAATAAAGAGGTCCTCCGTGTATCCCCCTTGTGTCCTTGAAATCATTCAACAGAGGTGGTTTTGTGCTACATATATATATATATATATATATATATATATATATATATATATATATATATATATATATATATATATATATATATATATAAATATATATATATATATATATATATATATTTATGAAATGTATTCACGTTTGTATTTTGTTTTCACTGCAGGTACCGGTTTATTAATTTTGGGACAATGTGAGACACAACACGTGAAAGACAGAGATGCTGAAGCAAGCTTTATGTATGAACAATTGAATGATGGGATGAGCTAAAATGTCAAAACGCAAGGCTCGGTTTGTAAGAAGGCAGAAGGACTAGCGTACAAACTAAGCATATCGTTGTATACGTGAAGCACCACCCTAAGAGAACTGTTGAGAAAATGTGCTATACAGTGCACAGACATGCCTTTTTGAATCTTAGCCCACTGGGGCTTGAATGAGAGAGGTGCAGTTTGGACCTGCGCAAACGCGCAGATTGTGGTGATTTACCAGACAGCCCACTTGGGCTGAAAGCAAACAAATGTTCTGGTGGAGTAAGCAGGAAATGCTATTGGCAGTAGGATGCCTGTTTTTTGTTGGTGCGAGTTCGAAGACCCGCGCTGACTCACAATATACCAACCATCCCACTTTACTTATTGATTATATTCTCTCCTGTTTCTGTATTATTTTGCACTTATTTTGCATCAGGGGAGAAGTTACTCTACAAATGAAATGGTAATTTGTAATGAAATGAGATTCCTGAGCTGTGCTCTAGCTTGCTGTGTAAAAAAACGTGAGTCTGTTTTCATAGCTCCAGACAATACGTGACACTGGTAGTCTGCCTTTTATGCCCATAAGTCACATGTTATGCATTTAAATCATGTTGTAAACAAGCACTATTACTCGTGAGCAAGGGGATTCAGTTCCTGAAACGCGTCGAGTGCGTTGTGAATAAACACAATATCTGAATTGAAGTGCTGGCCTGGACATCGTTCTTGTGAGACTGGGTAGAACGATTGTTGTGGAATACGGGGGAGTGGCAATCCCGTCCCGGCCTGCCGCTGTTAGTGGCCATCCCTGCTTCATCGCCGACTTCTGGTGGATTTTTTTTGAAGTTTAGGCCCGCCACTGCTGCCTGACAAGAGGAGAAGCTCCTGGAGAGACTACCCGAAAAAAACGGAGATTTTGTCAACTTTGCCCACTAGAACGGAAGGACACGTGACACTCGGAGAATCGAGCAAACAAACACGTTGACTCCACATCACTGAAGGTGTGGCAAGACGGGAGTCGGAGGGACCTCAATCACACAGCAGAGGCAAGCGGAGGTCTGATTACCTGTACACCAACCGGGTAACAGAACCGAACATGCAGATAAGTGGGCGCTCTGAATAACTACAGCGCTGATTAAGACTAAGAAACACATTAAGTTCGCTGCGATGGCTACAAACAGAAACACAAAGAGGAACGAGGCAGCGAGACAAATGTTTGACACCCGGATAACTGGGGTGAGCACAGATACGACATCAAGCACGATGAGTGGCGGTGATGCGAAGACCAAACAGGACAGCTGGAATAAACTATGGAAACTGCTCAAGTTAGAGCAAACGAAATGATGGGAGGCAACCACCCTGGCAAAGTACATTGAGGTAGGAAGAATCCCGAGAGGGTTGAGAATATACACCACACCTACCTTTAACGATCCGGACCCATATTTGGTCGAAGAATGGGCGTTAAATAGCCATGATTGCTCAATGACAATGCTCAAATTACTAGTAAAATATGCCCAAAAAGACTGTGAGAAATGGGCTGTGGAAATCGAAGATCTAATTGAATATCTGAAATCGATCTGCAGTAAAGATGAATTTGAAACAGATATGGCGAAAATTGATAAGAAACTGGAAATCATTGAGAAAGAAATCAAGGAAAAGAAACAAAGGAAATTCCTGAGAGATCATGTGGACTATGAAAAGGGGCAGGTCCTGACTTTCTCAAAGAAATATGATCACCTGCGCACCCAAACAACAATCCCCACACCTGTGACGGGGTCAATGAAACCCACAATGGAGGTAACAGAGGGGGGCAGTAACGTGCAGGATGATGAAGTGGAGGAGATAGAAAACCGGCCAGAGGAGACGAACGCCGGCTTTCTAAGCCCAAAAGATCAAATTTTAAAAGAATTCTCCATGATGGCGAAAGGAAGATTAGAAGCCCAGAACAAGACAAGCACAGGAGGAACAAGAGGACGAGGAAGAGGAGGCAGAGGAGGAAAGAAGCCAGACGCAATGGTAGCAAATATATCAAGCCCGGTGGGAACAAGAACGAGGGGCCAGAAGAAACTGAAATGAAAGACACGAAAACAGTGGTCAACCTATCCAACAGGAACCTTAATGATGCAGAAATTGAGGTACTGTCTTATGGATTATCTTTGTGCCCCTCTGCCAATTTTAACTATACCCAGAGTAGAATAGATCTCTTCCAGTTCACGAGAAAACTAAAATTAAAAAAATGGTTTGCCACTAGAATGAACTAAGAATCTAGCAGCAGCATACCAGTACCTAGCACACTTGAAATAGGTGATGCGGAGATGCTCCAAGTGCTACATGACTTAGGGGGGAACCCAGATGTAATTGAAAATCCCACCCTTAATCTAATTAATGAAAATATACGGTTGGACCTCAACAGTAACAGCGGGTTTAAACCAAAATCAATTGTCTTACCCATGATAACAAATGATGCCATAGATGTTTTCGA
Source organism: Lissotriton helveticus (assembly GCF_964261635.1). Lineage (NCBI taxonomy): Eukaryota > Metazoa > Chordata > Amphibia > Caudata > Salamandridae > Lissotriton > Lissotriton helveticus. The sequence goes on from NC_136069.1 coordinate 1,528,564,630, forward strand.
GAAAGGAGTGGTGGATGCATTTAAGAAACTAGCTAAGAAAAACAGCTGGGGTAGGAAAAACCTCACTCAAGCACAAAGACTAGCGATTGACAGTTTACGAAATGACACTAGTATCGTTGTTAAGAAATCCGACAAGGGTGGGAATATTGTGATTATGTCCCAAGAAATGTATATTAATGATGGTTTGAAACAGCTGAATGATGTGGACAGATATGAAAAAAGTAACAGAAAAACCCATGACACTGAAAATAATAGATACCAAGAGCAATTGAATGAGTGGACTAATGAGGGACTCATTGAGACTGATGAGTATAACTTTCTAAAATGTAAGTTCCCTAAGCTACCGGCTCTTTATTTATTACCCGAATTGCACAAAAACCCCACAAATCCCCCGGGTAGGCCGATTGTTTCTTCCAGAAACAGCTGCCTGGAGAATACATCCAGGTATGTAGATTATTTTCTTCAGCCTTTAGTGCAAAGCCTCCAGGCTTACCTCAAAGATTCAGGGGATTTTTTAGAACATGTATGTATATATATATATATATATATATATATATATATATATTCCAACCAAACACTCTCTCACGTAGAAAAGAAAGAAGTCCGGGCCACTTCGAGTTTGCAAAGCGTACTTTTAATTTACAAACGGCTTGTCTCAATGCGTTTCGCAGGTAAACCTGCTTTCTCCCTCGTGAGAAAGCAGGTTTACCTGCGAAACGCGTCGAGACAAGCCGTTTGTAAATTAAAAGTACGCTTTGCAAACTCGAAGTGGCCCGGACTTCTTTCTTTTCTATGTGAGAGAGTGTTTGGTTGGAACATTTGGGAGTCGCTACCCCGTCCGAGGCCCGCCACTGAAAGCGGCAGGGATCCGAAGCGAACTTGTTTTGTTGGATATATATATATATATATATATGATTACAGCAAAGTTTTCTTCAAAGGAAGACGCCGCACACCACCTCAAATTTTGACTTGTTTGTTTATTTCTTGTAGGTTCCCCACCTACGCGTTTCAGACAGGTAAACTGTCCTTGATCACGGTTACAAACATGTGTCCATCGTTTGTGTCTACCATTTATACTGATAAGCTCCACCTGGCAGTTTAGGATGCATTGTGGGTTCAGTAGTTTATTAAGCATTTGAATATCTTGCAATGCGTTTTGACCAGCCGGATCGCGGCAATACAATGGCATTGGTGAACGTTTGTTATTATTGGTCAGAAATTGTATCATTGAAGTAATTTCATGATACTATTAATATGACCAAATAGGAGCGATCATGGACTGAGTGTCCATGTGGGATGTTACATGGCTGAGTGCCCATTTTTTTTTTTTTTTTTTTTAAAAACCTTTATTTGAGCAAGCAAGAAGGTACAAGGATGGGCCTACAACCACACGGGCCAGCCGCTAAAAAGGAGTAGACACATATCAGTTATGCCCGCAGAGGTAACAGTCAACCAACAATGCAATACTCCACATTATATACAGAGCAAAAAACAGGTTTTATGTTTATAAAAGAACAAACATACAAAAAGGCGAGAGTGTATCACTGAAGGTCAGCCCAAGGGACGCAAGGGGGGGACAGCAACGGAAGTGCAGTAGCAAAATTCTAAGCACTAAGGAGTTCGGAGGGGGGGGAGGGGCGCAGAGATCAGGAAGAAGGGGGGGGAGAGCCGGAAACACCAGCTCAGTCCCTATATGAAGATTCCGAGAACGCTAGCCTAAGGAGACAGGGTAACCTCAATAGTGTCCACAAGGGGAGGAGTACAAATGTCGCCACGGTATTCATTCCATTGACCCCACACCTTCACCCATGCCCTGGGTCTGCCCCTGGCTACATAGACGGTTTTCTCACGGAACATGGACCAATCCATGTTATCCTCCCATTGCGAGAGGGCAGGGGGCCCGGAGGCCCCCCAGAGTTGCGCAATATCTCGCTTCGCAATCATGTAGCCCAGGGTGGCCCATCTAGTCTGTGCCACCGAATAGTCAGTGGGCTCCCAAACGTTCAAAAGACAGCGACGAGGTTCCGGACGCAAGGACATCCCTGTCACCACAGTCATCAGATCAAGCACAGCCACCCAATAAGCAGCCACCATCGGGCACTCCCAAAGAATATGCAGGAAAGTAGCACGCAAACCACATCCACGCTTACACAATCCATCGGATGAAAAGCCCATCACCATCAGTCGCGGCCCCGTCACGTACACCCGATGAAGGATCTTCAATTGGACCAGACGGAGTCGAGCCGGGACAGCCACCTCCTTCGGGGAGGAGAGGGCCGACTGCCAATCCTCATCATCAAGTTCCAACCCATCTCCCATCCACTGTTCCCGAAGTCGGGCCAATAAGTCAGTCCGATTGTTAATCAACTTTTTATAGATCAGGGAGATAGTGCTATCAGGAAGATGTCCGTCAAGGATACGGTCTTCAAGGGGGGAAGAGTCAGGCGGAACCTCACCAGGAGCAAATACCGAAACCAAAGCGTGCCTGACTTGTAAATAACGAAAGAATTCCCGACCACTCAGGCCGTAGTCAGCCTGAAGGGCCTGAAACGGGCGCACAGAACCTTTAGAGTACACATCCCCCACCTTAGAGATCCCAATCAATTCCCAACGGTCAAAACCCTTGGAAGACCAAAGACCGCCCAGACGTTCTGAAGCATACAGCGGCGTCGCCAACGTCAAGCGATCCTCCCAGCCCAGGCTCACATTCGCGGCACGCCATACCGACAAAGCAATCAAAGTAGGCCCCACAAGATGGCGCCCAGCGGAGCGAGAATAGAGCACTCTGTTAAAGTCACCTCCCGGAAGCTGAAGTTTATCCAACTCAAACGCCGGATTACGACCTGGCGAAAACATAGCGTGATTGATAGCGGACAGATGGGAGGCCCAGTAGTATCTCTTAACATCGGGGAGCGCCATGCCCCCATCATACCACGGGATGGAAAGTTTCGCGAGAGCAATGCGCGGTCGCCCATCCCAAATAAGTTGCCTCTGAAGGCTCTCAATCTCCCGAAAATAGGCCTTAGGGATAGGATCGTAATAATTCTGGAGAGCGTAGAGAAACCGCGGTAATGACATCATCTTAAACAGGGCCGCCCGACCCAGGGGAGACAAGGGAAGTTTGCGCCAACGGGCAACGTCCAAACGGAGCCTAAGCAATGGGGGAAGGAGATTACGATCAAAACGAAGGGACGGGTCCAAGGTAACAAAAACCCCCAAGTATTTGAAGCCATCCCGGACCACCTGAAGAGGAAGTCTACTCGGCAACGGAGGTAAGACACCAGATAAAACGTACACACAGGACTTAGACCAGTTGATGACGAGGCCTGAGTTAGCGCCAAAGGACACAAGAACATCAAATAAAACAGATAAAGACTTGCGAGGGGAAGTAAGATACAAGAGGATGTCGTCCGCATAAAGCGAGACGCGGTCTTCGAAGTCCGGGGCCCAACGAATCCCTTTAAGGGATGGTTCCCAACGGAGCCAGGCCGCCAACGGTTCAAGAGCGAGCGCAAACAACAGAGGGGACAAGGGGCAACCCTGACGGGTACCCCTGCCCAAGGAGAAGGGAGCCGACACTCTACCGTTCACTACAACTTGTGCCAGAGGCTCCGCATACAATAGTCTAACCCAGCTAATAAATTCGCACCCGAATCCGAATTTCTCAAGAGTCGCCCATAAATAGGGCCACTCCACAGTGTCAAAGGCCATGGAGGCATCCAGGGACGCCAAAATGGCCGGTTCAGTCAAACGCCCCGCCCTCGCCAGCACGCCGTGGAGGCGACGTAAATTCAGAGCAGTGTTGCGATGCGGGATAAAGCCAGACTGATCCGGATGGACCAAATCCCCGAGAACCGAAAGGAGACGGGTCGCCAAAAGTTTAGCCAACACCTTAGGTTCATCATTTAATAAGGATATGGGCCTATACGAGGAACAGAGGTCACGCGGTTTACCCTCTTTGGGGATGACGACGATTGTCGCCAGACGCTGATCATAAGGAAGTATGTTCCGCTCACGAGATTCTAGAAACATGGCGCGAAGATACGGCGCCACCCTATCGGGGCGCAACTTGTACAACTCAATAGGCAGACCGTTCGGGCCCAATGCTTTGCCCGAACGGAGCGAGCGAACTGCAGTGGCTATCTCATCATTCGTAAAAGGGGAGTCCAAAGCAATACGGTCCAAGTCGGTGACACAGGGCAAAGTGATATCACGCAGAAGAAGGCGGGAGTCGGCAACATCCCTTACAGACACGGGAGCATATACCACACGGAAATATTCCGCAAAACGATCAACAATAGCAGTCGGATCAATCACATTCTCACCACTCGCAGACTGAATCACGGGCACCACACGATTAACTCTTTCTTTCTTGTCCAACCACGCTAGGAGTTTGCCCGCCTTGTCACCCACATCATACAATCTGCCCTGTTGCTCACGAAACATCACCTTCGCAGCGTCAGTGACCAAGGATTTATATGCAAACTGTTTTAGACCCAGGGCATGGAGTTTCTCAGGCGTGACACCAGACTCTAACTCGACCTCCAAAGCAGAGATCTCACCCTCGAGGTCCACCACCTCCCTCCTCCCAGCCTTCTTAGCTTCAACAATCAAGGAAAGGGCCTGCCCACGAATCACAGTTTTAAAAGCTTCCCACAGGGACACAGCCGAAGAGACCGACCCCTCGTTTTCCAGGAAATATGCATCCATGGACTTGAGCAAGAGGGTACGAGTCTCAGGGGAGGAAAGATACCAAGGGTTAATGGGAGCCACTCGGCCCGCCGTCTCTACCCCAACCTCGAAACGAAGCCAGAGCGGCGAGTGATCAGAAATACCCCTTGGCAAATGCAAAATCTCACGAACCGCAGACGCTTGGGCCGCGGGCATCAGGAAATAATCCAGCCGAGACAGACTGCCGTGAGCCCCAGAATGGAAGGTGTATTGGAGCTGAGTAGGATGCAACAGTCGCCAGCAGTCCACAAGGCCAAAGGTATCTAGAAACCCACCCAACCACTGCTGAGCCTGCGGGGTATCTCTAGGGGGATGGCGATCGTGAAGGCCGGAAAGCACCGAGTTAAAATCACCGGCCAGAAAGAGAGTACTATCAGGGAGATCTAACAAAACACGGCCCAAATCAGTAAAAGTAGAGGCCTGCAAACCCGGGGGAACATAAACATTGAAGAGAGATAGGGTGCGGCCCTCATATCTACCCACCAAAACAATATATCTCCCACGATCATCGTGAATCACCTCATCGATCGCCAGGGGGAGGGAGGTTCGAACAAGAATGCCCACACCCCTAGATCCGGAGGTAAACCCCGAGTGCGCCACAAGGCGGTAGCCCCATCTATTCATTGCATAACAAACATTACCAATCAAATGGGTTTCTTGCAGGAAAACAATGTCCGGTGACAAACGTCGTATACATTTTAAGACAACACTGCGCTTAATACGATCTCCCAGGCCATTAACGTTCCAGGAAAGAAATTTCAACCCTCTACCCCCCATCCCAGCCGCCCGAGCCAAGACCCCTCGTCCATGAGCTAGACATCAGAAACAGCAGCAAACACAGGAGCAACTCGCCTTGAAAACAACACACAATAAAGAAAAAACTTCCCAACCCCCCTCCCCCAAACTGAAGAGAAACACCCTGCACCCCTGCAAAAAGCTAAAGAGCCACCCCAACCTGCAGTGTGCCTGTCGCCCAAGAACCCCTATTCTACACAAAGACCCCGGAGGAGGAAAGGTCTCCGTTCCACCCACCCCCCGACCTCAGCAAGAACAAAAAAAATAACAAACGAAAGACAGAATAATCACAATGTAGAGGGACGCCGGCCAACACTCCTGATAGTGTATACAAAATAAGACATAAGAGCCGAACAGTTAGACCTCCGCACCACCCGGGTGAGCGGCGGAGTCAGTCTCAGGAGGACGATCAGGCAATGAGTCCAGCCAGTCATTAACAGCATCTGGTCGATCAAAGAAAAGGGTACGCTCATTATATTCGACCCGAAGTCTGGTGGGAAAGAGCATGGCGTAACGTAGGCCCCGATCCCGAAGACGTTTCTTAGCACCACGAAACTCCATACGTTGTCTCTGAACCTGTTGAGAAAAGTCCGGGTAGAAGTTCACTGTAGCATTCTCAAAGGCCACCGGGCCCTTCACCCGCGAGGCCTGCAGGATAGCGTCCCGGTCTCTATAATGAAAAAGCTTCGCTACAATGGGTCTCGGCGGGGCTCCCGGCTTGACTTTGCCCCCTGGAACACGATGTGCGCGTTCCACCGTGAAAAATTTTGTAAGACCAGAAGGGGCCAGATGGTTCAAAACCAGATCCTCAACCAGGAGATCCACCGAGTGGGGTTCAGGGTTCTCCGGTACACCAACCAGGCGAACATTGCAGCGACGCGCCCTATTTTCAAAATCCTCCAGGCGACGGGTCATGAAGTCGTTCCCCCGACGGAGATTTCCGATCTCTGTCTGGAGCTCTGAGACGTCCTTCGTAAGGCTAGACGATTTAATATCCAATGATTGTACCCTCTCATTCGTCTTGCCAAGATCAGCACGAATCAGATTCACCTCAATAGCTACGGTGTCAAGTTTATGGGCCAAGGCCTCGTACTGTAGGCCGATGGATTCCCTCACACTCGAGATGGCGCCCATGATATCCTGTAGGGAGGGCTCCGCCGACTCTTCCAAAACTCGTTCGGACGCTATACTAGAACCAGGCAGGGCAGCTCCGGGGGACCCCTTAGAATGGGTATAACGGTCCATGACATTTGATTGAACTGGAGCTCCGCGCAGAGGTGCTTTCGTCTTGCGCGTCTCTCTGTCCCCTCTGCCCGCCATTTTGAAGATGCGTCACAGGACAAGCCACCAGGTTCGACGGGCCCGACACTCAAAGTACAGGATCAAAAGTACACTAAAAAGGGGGCACAACTCGGGTAGAGGTCGCAAAGCCAGCAAACAGGTCAAATGAAAGCCCAACAGCCGATCTGCCTCCAAGTCTCAGCCGCAACACGATATCCACACCCGTGGCCCAAGTCGGAACAGAATCGAAACCGAAACTTAGGAAGGGGGGACCCACAAGGCCAGATCTCCTGCCGTTGTTGTTCAATTGCAGGACGGCTACAGAACCGCACCCCGTCCCGGGCGCACCTCAAGGGCGGAGCCCAAAAGTTCAGAGCACCATATCTCAGGAATATGATATCCAAATCAAATTCCGAAAAGTGCCAGGGTAATCAGCCAAACGTCCCCCACACGAATTCTTGCAAGAAATCAGGATTCAGCCAGGATAAGATGCCGGGAGCGGCGAGGGTCCGGAGAGCGCTGTGCTCACGCGGCCATCTCGGATGCCCGCCAAGCTCCTCCTCCTCGGCTGAGTGCCCATTGGCCCTAAACTTTGCTCCTAGTGTAATCGAGGCTAAGTGCCTCCGTTAGGTAATGTCATTGTATGCTTTGATCAACAGCAGGTTAGGCGCAGAGTTAAAAGCTATTAATTACATTAGGTCAAATTAAATTGCACGGTCAATCAGGTTATGAAACTTTTGGATTCAACAATTAGTTATCTACAAGGTTAATGTTCAGTTCAGAAAGGATGATTATAAGTGTACGCTCAGTTCTTCGTCCATATTGAGACCCCACGGCTGTCTGGTCTTAAACCTGATGATCAGTTTGGATTCGAGGCGTCTCAATTTTGTTACTCGATCACCTCCTCTTTCATTTTCTCCCACCATGGCAATTCCTGCATATTTCATATTTTTCCATGTTTTGCCAGGATGCGTCTTCAGATGTTTTGCCGTTGCGTAGCTCATGTCATTGTTCTGGATGGCTCTAGTGTGTTCGAGTATTCTTTTTTTAAGTGGGCAGATGGTTGAACCAATATACTTCTTTCCACAGAAGCAAACAATCTGATATACTACGAATGATGACTCACAAGTTATCTTGTCCTTTATATCAAATGTTCTTCCTTTCGGATCTTTTATGGTTTTTATGTTCTGGCCAATCGTACATGCTTTGCATGTTGTGCATTTACTGAATCCCAGTTGTCGTTTTTCTAGCCAACTCAAAGTTTTGATTTCCTTTTTAAAGTGGCTATTAACTAGTGTGTCTTGTAGGGAGGGCGCTTTGCGAAAAGTGATTAGAGGTCTATCGCCTATTGACGCTCCTATCTCATTATCCTTTTTCAGTACATTCCAGAATTTTTCCAAAATTTGACGGATTTTATAACTTTCTCGTGAGTATGTTAAAATCAGTCGTGGTTTTTCTTCATCATCGTTCTGTAAAGGTTTGCCTTTGGGTATCAGTGTTTCAGCTCTTGTTTTGGCTCTTGCTTTTTGCTCGCCCGTAGTTATGTCCGCCTGTTTGTATCCACGCCGGATAAAGCGATCTCTAGTTTCTGTAAATTTGTTTTCCAGTTCAATCTCTTCCGAGCAATTCCGTTTCATTCGTAGGAATTCCCCGTAGGGGATGCTTCGTTTGAGTGAAGTGGGATGGAAACTTGTTCCATAGAGCACACTGTTTGTAGATGTTTTTTTCTGAATACTGTGGTTTCCAGTTTGTTGTTGTTGATGTAGATTTTCGTGTCGAGAAATTCGATTTCATTCTTTTGGATGTTTGATGTGAACTGTAATCCTACCTCGTTCACATTCAAAATCTCGATGTATTCCATCAGTTTTTGTTTGGTCCCTTTCCACAGGAGGAACAGATCATCTATGAATCTGAGCCAAACAACCACATCCGTGGTGTATGGCTCGTTCTCCTCTCTCCAAGCTATGTTTTTTTCCCACCAACCCATGGTGAGGTTGGCATAGCTCGGAGAGAAAGAGACTCCCATGGCACAGCCACAGACTTGTTTGTAAGTTTTCTTGTCAAAGGTGAAGACATTGTTCTCCAGGCAGAACGACATCATGTCAGTCAGCATGTTTGTGTGTCTTAACTCAGATATCGGTCTCTGATTGAGGAAGTATTTTACTGCGTTCATACCTATGTCGTGCTGGATCGATGTGTACAATGACACGACATCTATGGTTGCTAACCAATACTCTGGTTGCCATTCGACTCCCATGATGATTCGTAGGAAGTCGCCCGTGTCCTTAATGAACGAGCTCAGGGTTGGGACTAGAGGAGCTAAAAAATAATCAACATAGGAAGATACGTTTTCACATAGAGAGCCACAGCTCGATATTATCGGGCGTCCAGGTGGTTTGATCAGGGTCTTGTGGACCTTTGGAAGGAAATATGCTGTTGGCATGATGGGATGGGTGACTGTTAAGAAGTTCTTTTCTTCTTTGCTTATTAGGCCACTTCCTTGCCATGTCTCAATTTGTTTATGTAAAGTCCGCATCATATCCATTGTTGGATTGTGCTCCAATAGTTGGTAATTGGTCCCATTGTTTAGTTGGCGATGTGCTTCCTCTAAATAATCAGTTTTGTTAAGAACAACAATGTTCCCACCCTTGTCTGCGGGTTTTATTTCAATCATTGGATTGGATTGGAGATTTTTTAGAGCGATGCGTTCGTTCTTAGTTACGTTTTCTTTGTTATTGATTGTATTTTTCATTGTCTCCAGTTCCGCCACTACCAAATCATGAAATGTATCAATACGATTGCCAGGGTAAAGAACAGGACAGAATTTAGACTTCTTTTTCAAATTGGTCTTTGGATGTGTACCTATCACTTGACCCATTTGAGACAGGAATTGAGTGTTGGTCAAGTCCGTTTGCTCCACTTGGTGAGCTAGTTCAAGAGCTGTTTGTAAACTTGTCGCGTCCGCGACTGAAAAGGTTTCTGGATGTTTTGTTTGTGCGATGATGCTGGTTGTAGGCAACTCCTCTCCTTGTTTTTTTCGCGAGAAGAGTTTCTTTAGTTTCAGCTTCCGCACATATTTATAGATGTCAATTCTAGTCTCAACTTCATCATGGTGCTTGTCAGGGCAAAAGGTTAAGCCTTTGCTCAGAATAGTCTCTTCAATGGTTGTCAGCTTATAGTCAGATAGGTTGATTATTAACTTTTGATCCAATTTGTTGACCTTTTTTACTTTTTGAATGTCCTGTTGCGAAGAGGGTATCTTTGATTTGTTGCCTCTCCGGGTTTTCCTCCTTGTGTAGGATTTGATGCCTGTCCCCTTCCACCTCCTCTTGTTCTTATGCTGCCACGTCCTCTTCCCCGTGTTTTTGGGGTTTGTTGGTCTTTGTGGAGCATTTCTAGCTCCTCTAAAAAAGTAAGCTTTTTTGATGGCACTCTAGTTTGTTCCCCGTCGCTTACTTCGGACTCGGTTTCACTAACAGTATTGTCTTGATGTGCATTTGTTGGTCCAGTCTGATATTGCATTTTTAGCGTTTCAAAACGTTTAGCAAATGTGAAAATGGTCCCATTTTCGAAGTCTGCTTCATCACGCCTGAACTTGCGTTCCTTTCTATCTTGAATTTCACTGTCATGTTTGTCGAGATTTTTATCCATGTTTTGCCGTAGATTTTTGATGGTTTCTTCGCTTTCTCCTTGTGCTTGGATTTGATCTTCCATTTCTTGTATCTTGGTATGTAAGACTTCTAAGTCTTTTCTAGCATGTTTGACAATGATAAGTATCACTCTACGTGAGCATTCCATATTGTTCTCTCCCCACTCTTCAAGCATTTCTGCACTGGTATCTGGGTGGTTCGGTAGGGTGAAAATGCGAAGTCCCCTGGGAACTAGTCCTAGCTCCGTGTATTTATTCAGGGTGATTATTTCCCAACTTTTGGAGATTTCTTTTCTTTGGAGTTTCTCTAGTTGGTAAAAGAGTTGCTTAGTAGTTAATTTGACAATTGTGCTGGTTGCACTTCTGACAGTTGTTGAACTGGATGCTGCAGTGTTCTTGACAAATATACTCTCAGCTTTTTCTAGCCGTTTCGCTGTGCGTTGTTCCATTTTAATTTGAGGGGGTTTGGGATTCAGGTATAAATTACGATTTTCTGATAGTGCAGATTTAACATTCGTGACCTTTTTTACACGTGGTTGTTATTTATTTTATATGGGGATTTGCGCAGTTCAGAAATGCGATGTTGTTGTTAGTGATACCCAACACAAGAAATAAACTGTCTTTTTGAGGTGAGCAAAGTCTAGTTCCTGTCTGGAAGCAGTGACAAAGTAACAGCGCGTTTCAGTAGTTGGAAGGCGCGCTATGCCAATTGCTCGCTACAGCATTCCCATGCGCTATGACACGCCACAAGATTTGTTTTTCTTTTGCTTTTTCGCCGTTTCACTTACCCGGGAGTCTCCCGTCGCTCGTGGTGCCCTCCGACACTTCCAGTCGGCGTTCAACCGGCGGAAAGACCAGTGGCGTCTTGCTAGTGCGTGGGTTGAAGGATCTGCGTGCTAGGATGAGGTTCCGTTGGCAGAAGGGTTAGGAGCCGGCAGGTAGCGGAAATCCGTGCAGCGCCGTTCTGGTTCCACAGAAAATCTTCTGCGACAATACACCCTTACAAATCTGTTTCTGTCAAAGCACGCCAAATAATGCTGGGCTCTCTCTCATGAGTCAATAGTTTTGCAGCAAGCGTCCCAAGATGAGAGGAGCGGCCACAAGCTGGTGCAGGCGGCGAGGTTCAGGACACCCTCGCAAATCAGTGATTACAGCAAAGTTTTCTTCAAAGGAAGACGCCGCACACCACCTCAAATTTTGACTTGTTTGTTTATTTCTTGTAGGTTCCCCACCTACGCGTTTCAGACAGGTAAACTGTCCTTGATCACGGTTACAAACACGTGTCCATCGTTTGTGTCTACCATTTATACTGATAAGCTCCACCTGGCAGTTTAGGATGCATTGTGGGTTCAGTAGTTTATTAAGCATTTGAATATCTTGCAATGCGTTTTGACCAGCCGGATCGCGGCAATACAATGGCATTGGTGAACGTTTGTTATTATTGGTCAGAAATTGTATCATTGAAGTAATTTCATGATACTATTAATATGACCAAATAGGAGCGATCATGGACTGAGTGTCCATGTGGGATGTTACACGGCTGAGTGCGAGGAGCAAAGTTTAGGGCCACATGGACACTCAGTCCATGATCGCTCCTATTTGGTCATATTAATAGTATCATGAAATTACTTCAAGGACAGTTTACCTGTCTGAAACGCATAGGTGGGGAACCTACAAGAAATAAACAAACAAGTCAAAATTTGAGGTGGTGTGCGGCGTCTTCCTTTGAAGAAAACTTTGCTGTAATCACTGATTTGCGAGGGTGTCCTGAACCTCGCCGCCTGCACCAGCTTGTGGCCGCTCCTCTCATCTTGGGACGCTTGCTGCAAAACTATTGACTCATGAGAGAGAGCCCAGCATTATTTGGCGTGCTTTGACAGAAACAGATTTGTAAGGGTGTATTGTCGCAGAAGATTTTCTGTGGAACCAGAACGGCGCTGCACGGATTTCCGCTACCTGCCGGCTCCTAACCCTTCTGCCAACGGAACCTCGTCCTAGCACGCAGATCCTTCAACCCACGCACTAGCAAGACGCCACTGGTCTTTCCGCCGGTTGAGCGCCGACTGGAAGTGTCGGAGGGCACCACCAGCGACGGGAGACTCCCGGGTAAGTGAAACGGCAAAAAAGCAAAAGAAAAACAAATCTTGTGGCGTGTCATAGCGCATGGGAATGCTGTAGCGAGCAATTGGCATAGCGCGCCTTCCAACTACTGAAACGCGCTGTTACTTTGTCACTGCTTCCAGACAGGAACCAGACTTTGCTCACCTCAAAAAGACAGTTTATTTCTTGTGTTGGGTATCACTAACAACAACATCGCATTTCTGAACTACGCAAATCCCCATATAAAATAAATAACAACCACGTGTAAAAAAGGTCACGAATGTTAAATCTGCACAATCAGAAAATCGTAATTTATACCTGAATCCCAAACCCCCTCAAATTAAAATGGAACAACGCACAGCGAAACGGCTAGAAAAAGCTGAGAGTATATTTGTCAAGAACACTGCAGCATCCAGTTCAACAACTGTCAGAAGTGCAACCAGCACAATTGTCAAATTAACTACTAAGCAACTCTTTTACCAACTAGAGAAACTCCAAAGAAAAGAAATCTCCAAAAGTTGGGAAATAATCACCCTGAATAAATACACGGAGCTAGGACTAGTTCCCAGGGGACTTCGCATTTTCACCCTACCGAACCACCCAGATACCAGTGCAGAAATGCTTGAAGAGTGGGGAGAGAACAATATGGAATGCTCACGTAGAATGATACTTATCATTGTCAAACATGCTAGAAAAGACTTAGAAGTCTTACATACCAAGATACAAGAAATGGAAGATCAAATCCAAGCACAAGGAGAAAGCGAAGAAACCATCAAAAATCTACGGCAAAACATGGATAAAAATCTCGACAAACATGACAGTGAAATTCAAGATAGAAAGGAACGCAAGTTCAGGCGTGATGAAGCAGACTTCGAAAGTGGGACAATTTTCACATTTGCTAAACGTTTTGAAACGCTAAAAATGCAACATCAGACTGGACCAACAAATGCACATCAAGACAATACTGTTAGTGAAACCGAGTCCGAAGTAAGCGACGGGGAACAAACTAGAGTGCCATCAAAAAAGCTTACTTTTTTAGAGGAGCTAGAAATGCTCCACAAAGACCAACAAACCCCAAAAACACGGGGAAGAGGACGTGGCAGCATAAGAACAAGAGGAGGTGGAAGGGGACAGGCATCAAATCCTACACAAGGAGGAAAACCCGGAGAGGCAACAAATCAAAGATACCCTCTTCGCAACAGGACATTCAAAAAGTAAAAAAGGTCAACAAATTGGATCAAAAGTTAATAATCAACCTATCTGACTATAAGCTGACAACCATTGAAAAGACTATTCTGAGCAAAGGCTTAACCTTTTGCCCTGACAAGCACCATGATGAAGTTGAGACTAGAATTGACATCTATAAATATGTGCGAAAGCTGAAACTAAAGAAACTCTTCTCGCGAAAAAAACAAGGAGAGGAGTTGCCTACAACCAGCATCATCGCACAAACAAAACATCCAGAAACCTTTTCAGTCGCGGACGCGACAAGTTTACAAACAGCTCTTGAACTAGCTCCCCAAGTGGAGCAAACGGACTTGACCAACACTCAATTCCTGTCTCAAATGGGTCAAGTGATAGGTACACATCCAAAGACCAATTTGAAAAAGAAGTCTAAATTCTGTCCTGTTCTTTACCCTGGCAATCGTATTGATACATTTCATGATTTGGTAGTGGCGGAACTGGAGACAATGAAAAATACAATCAATAACAAAGAAAACGTAACTAAGAACGAACGCATCGCTCTAAAAAATCTCCAATCCAATCCAATGATTGAAATAAAACCCGCAGACAAGGGTGGGAACATTGTTGTTCTTAACAAAACTGATTATTTAGAGGAAGCACATCGCCAACTAAACAATGGGACCAATTACCAACTATTGGAGCACAATCCAACAATGGATATGATGCGGACTTTACATAAACAAATTGAGACATGGCAAGGAAGTGGCCTAATAAGCAAATAAGAAAAGAACTTCTTAACAGTCACCCATCCCATCATGCCAACAGCATATTTCCTTCCAAAGGTCCACAAGACCCTGATCAAACCACCTGGACGCCCGATAATATCGAGCTGTGGCTCTCTATGTGAAAACGTATCTTCCTATGTTGATTATTTTTTAGCTCCTCTAGTCCCAACCCTGAGCTCGTTCATTAAGGACACGGGCGACTTCCTACGAATCATCATGGGAGTCGAATGGCAACCAGAGTATTGGTTAGCAACCATAGATGTCGTGTCATTGTACACATCGATCCAGCACGACATAGGTATGAACGCAGTAAAATACTTCCTCAATCAGAGACCGATATCTGAGTTAAGACACACAAACATGCTGACTGACATGATGTCGTTCTGCCTGGAGAACAATGTCTTCACCTTTGACAAGAAAACTTACAAACAAGTCTGTGGCTGTGCCATGGGAGCCTCCTTCTCTCCGAGCTATGCCAACCTCACCATGGGTTGGTGGGAAAAAAACATAGCTTGGAGAGAGGAGAACGAGCCATACACCACGGATGTGGTTGTTTGGCTCAGATTCATAGATGATCTGTTCCTCCTGTGGAAAGGGACCAAACAAAAACTGATGGAATACATCGAGATTTTGAATGTGAACGAGGTAGGATTACAGTTCACATCAAACATCCAAAAGAATGAAATCGAATTTCTCGACACGAAAATCTACATCAACAACAACAAACTGGAAACCACAGTATTCAGAAAAAAAACATCTACAAACAGTGTGCTCTATGGAACAAGTTTCCATCCCACTTCACTCAAACGAAGCATCCCCTACGGGGAATTCCTACGAATGAAACGGAATTGCTCGGAAGAGATTGAAATGGAAAACAAATTTACAGAAACTAGAGATCGCTTTATCCGGCGTGGATACAAACAGGCGGACATAACTAAGGGCGAGCAAAAAGCAAGAGCCAAAACAAGAGCTGAAACACTGATACCCAAAGGCAAACCTTTACAGAATGATGATGAAGAAAAACCACGACTGATTTTAACATACTCACGAGAAAGTTATAAAATCCGTCAAATTTTGGAAAAATTCTGGAATGTACTGAAAAAGGATAATGAAATAGGAGCGTCAATAGGCGATAGACCTCTAATCACTTTTCGCAAAGCGCCCTCCCTACAAGACACACTAGTTAATAGCCACTTTAAAAAGGAAATCAAAACTTTGAGTTGGCTAGAAAAACGACAACTGGGATTCAGTAAATGCACAACATGCAAAGCATGTACGATTGGCCAGAACATAAAAACCATAAAAGATCCGAAAGGAAGAACATTTGATATAAAGGACAAGATAACTTGTGAGTCATCATTCGTAGTATATCAGATTGTTTGCTTCTGTGGAAAGAAGTATATTGGTTCAACCATCTGCCCACTTAAAAAAAGAATACTCGAACACACTAGAGCCATCCAGAACAATGACATGAGCTACGCAACGGCAAAACATCTGAAGACGCATCCTGGCAAAACATGGAAAAATATGAAATATGCAGGAATTGCCATGGTGGGAGAAAATGAAAGAGGAGGTGATCGAGTAACAAAATTGAGACGCCTCGAATCCAAACTGATCATCAGGTTTAAGACCAGACAGCCGTGGGGTCTCAATATGGACGAAGAACTGAGCGTACACTTATAATCATCCTTTCTGAACTGAACATTGACCTTGTAGATAACTAATTGTTGAATCCAAAAGTTTCATAACCTGATTGACCGTGCAATTTAATTTGACCTAATGTAATTAATAGCTTTTAACTCTGCGCCTAACCTGCTGTTGATCAAAGCATACAATGACATTACCTAACGGAGGCACTTAGCCTCGATTACACTAGGAGCAAAGTTTAGGGCCAACGGGCACTCAGCCGTGTAACATCCCACATGGACACTCAGTCCATGATCGCTCCTATTTGGTCATATTAATAGTATCATGAAATTACTTCAATGATACAATTTCTGACCAATAATAACAAACGTTCACCAATGCCATTGTATTGCCGCGATCCGGCTGGTCAAAACGCATTGCAAGATATTCAAATGCTTAATAAACTACTGAACCCACAATGCATCCTAAACTGCCAGGTGGAGCTTATCAGTATAAATGGTAGACACAAACGATGGACACGTGTTTGTAACCGTGATCAAGGACAGTTTACCTGTCTGAAACGCGTAGGTGGGGAACCTACAAGAAATAAACAAACAAGTCAAAATTTGAGGTGGTGTGCGGCGTCTTCCTTTGAAGAAAACTTTGCTGTAATCACTGATTTGCGAGGGTGTCCTGAACCTCGCCGCCTGCACCAGCTTGTGGCCGCTCCTCTCATCTTGGGACGCTTGCTGCAAAAAAAAAATAATATATATATATATATATATATATATATATACATATTACCTACTGGCGGTCGCCAGTAGGTAGTTATAGTTAGGACCTAGTTTCCATAGGAAATCCTCAACATTCTATTTGGATTAACTTTGGCCCTGGTGGATGAATCTTTGCGAATTTCTCAAAGAAGATGGCTCGGTCCGCTGCGCTCCTTCCCGGAAAGTTTGGGGGGGATTGGTGAAGCGGGGGCTGAGATAAAAGGGGGGTCCCAAAACGTGTTTTCTCCATGTTATTTTCCATAGGACGTTTGGACACGGCTACAGGTCGAACGGCTGAATGGGTTTATAAGAAATTTGGCAAAACTGTAGAGTCCGGCTCGCAGATTACGCTTTTTTTGGAATGGTGTAAATCCGTTCAGTAGTTGCTGAGAAAATTAAAGTTAAAGTCAATTATATATCTTGTTGGAACATGGAAAGGGGAGAAGGTAGAGATTGTTTTGCTGCGTAGGTTTTCTCAGGGTGTGCAGTAAGGTCCTTAAAGGCGAAAATATATATATATATTTTTTTTTGAAAAAAGTTGCGGGGTGCGCGCACTCGGGCACGCACACTTATTTAGAAGAGTGTGAAAATGGAGATAAATCAGAAGTTTGAGTGCTTTGATATAAGGTGGCTCTGAAAAGAGCCCTTGTGTTAATTGAGTTTTTTCTGCATGTATAAGTAAGTAGCGATGCAGAGCCGGATGTTGCAGAGGAAGATTCTGTTTCTGTCTTCCTTCTTACTTAGTTATGTTTTTTTCACTCTCACTGCAGGCTTTTAGTCTGTGGATGGAAATCCATGAACCTAGACTCACCTATGAAAATCATACTATTGATGCTTGACTGAGGCCAAGGAGATCAGAGTGCATGTGTGTGTAAGGTGATGTACCTCTGGGGAGATGATGTTACGTTTAAACGTAGCCCCTGAGTGCTTAGTTTGGTTCTGTTCTCTCACTGTTGTTGATTTAGAGCCCCAAACACAAAGGCTTGTTGTTGCTTGTGAATCCCCAAGTGTATATTTGCTCATACTGATCCATAACGCCCCGGCGTATCCATGTCGTAGGCTGCACGAGTGGGCGAAACTCAGCTGGCCGAGCAAGACTTGGGGAGGGGGCAGGAGCCAAGAGGAAACAAGGAGGGGTTTTCATCATTTGGGACAAAAAATATTTCTAAACCAATGAAAAGTTTTATTAACAAGTCACATGACCTGTTATGCTTACGTTACGCGCTCCGCGCCCCGGATTGCTTCCGGGAAGCTGCGCTTCGCGCCTCGCGCACCGGAGCACTTCCGGGTGCGCTAACGCAGCGTGTCATATGACGCATTATGCAACAACGCGATACGTCGTTGGGGCTCCTCCGGAACTGATTGAATTGGTAGTCTACAGTGTTTCTGGAAGTTTCAGACTGAAGCTGGCGTCAGCATGAGAGCACCCCGTGGCTACGTCGTGGCCATTCTGCGAGCAATCATGGCAGAAGCTCCCCACCGGAACTCTGCGGGAGTCGGGGCCCCGGTGACTCTTGTAGAATCTTCAAGGCTGATGGGACGCTTTTGGGAATGGGGCCCATGCCGTAGCAGTCAAGCGTCCGAGTTCCAGGGTTGTCCAGAGCCATCCTTGCAGGCCAGGCCCAAGTCTGTGGAGCCGACCGCCATTTCCTGAGCTCCGTGGCAGCCGCCTGTCGCTGTACCGCAAGAGTGGGTGTAATTCAGCCGGATGGCGGGTGAGACCCTGTATAGCAAGAGCAGGCGTAATTCAGCTGGCCGAGCGAGGCACTGTGCCGCAGGAGCGGGCGCAACTCAGCTTGTCGAGTGAAGCACTGGGGTGTAGCTGAGAAACCTCCACCTGGGGAGGTGGGGGAGGCTCGTTCGCGCCGCCTCTCCCTTCCAGTGCACCCCACGCCGTCTCCTGGCGCAGGTATATGTGATGGTTGAACCAGGGCACCGCAGGACGTGTCTTCAGGTCAAACGGATTGTGGGACAAGGTCCAGAATGGAAGAGTCACCAAAAGGCTAAAAGTTCCGCCGGACCCCGGGAGCCGGCCGCCTATGTCGAGTGAAGTGCTGGGGTGCAGCTGAGAAACCTCCACCTGGGGAGGTGGGGGAGGCTCGTTCGCGCCGCCTCTCCCTTCCAGTGCACCCCACGCCGTCTCCTGGCGCAGGTATATGTGATGGCTGGACCAGGGCACCGCAGGACGTGTCTTTAGGGGTGTAGCTGAGAAACCTCCACCTGGGGAGGTGGGGGAGGCTCGTTCGCGCCGCCTCTCCCTTCCAGTGCACCCCACACCGTCTCCTGGCGCAGGTATATGTGATGGTTGGACCAGGGCACCGCAGGACGTGTCTTTAGGTCAAACCCTCAACTATGGCACCCAACATCCAGGACTTATGACATTTGTGGAGGGCTGTGACATCAAAGCATCTCAGGGACCAAGCATATGCAGAGTCCTTCCTACAGCCTCTGCGTTCCTTCTTACCTAGTTATGGTTTTTTCACTGCCACTCCAGGCTTTTAGTCTGTGGATGGCAAACTATGAACCTACACTCACCTATGAAAATCTTACTATTGATGCTTGACTGAGGACAAGGAGATCAGTGAAGCGCTGGGGTGTAGCTGAGAAACCTCCACCTGGGGAGGTGGGGGAGGCTCGTTCGCGCCGCCTCTCCCTTCCAGTGCACCCCACGCCGTCTCCTGGCGGAGATGTTGCAGCAGGCTGCCATGTAAATAGTTATTTAATTAAACGTTTTACCCTGTTACTTTGTTGGTGTGTTGTATATATTTATAATATTTGCATAGGGTTTCTCGTTATTTTGGGCGGGGTGGGCGGCGGAGGAATTTCACTGAAAAAACCATGCATTTGGATCGATGTTGCAGCAGGCTGCCATGTAAATAGTTATTTAATTAAACGTTTTACCCTGTTACTTTGTTGGTGTGTTGTATATATTTATAATATTTGCATAGGGTTTCTCGTTATTTTGGGCGGGGTGGGCGGCGGAGCAAATTCACTGAAAAAACCATAGGTTATAGACCATATATAGTTAAATATCTAAAGTCCATCTCTGCACTCGATGGAGATACAGGTCGTCGATCAAAAAATGTGCTGGCCACCTCTAATGGTAATAGCGTGGCCAGGGCTTTTGTCGATGCCTCTGCAAATTGCAAAGGGTGCACTTGTTTGACATGCCGCACCATGGTATGTATGGAAAAGGAATATTTTTTTGTTGGATTTCCTCTTGAGAGAAACGAGTCACATATCGTGCAGGTTACTTTTGGTGCATTTACTTTCTTTTGATGTTCAGGATAAGTGAAAAATTGCCAGATGAAAGATTCTTTTTTTCTTCTTAAAGGTAGTCGATCATTTAGTTCAGATTCGGAAGATGAATGAGATACGGTAGCCATTTCACCAAAGTCTTCCGAAAAATGTAGGACGTTGTTCTCTCTTGAGAGTAGAAAAGATAGTGAGAGAAGTGGGTGGAGTGCTGCGTGTAAATTCCAGAATAGAAACCAGTAAGAACCAATTGGAAGTGTTGTTTTCATGTTGCAGCAGGCTGCCATGTAAATAGTTATTTAATAAAACGTTTTACCCTGTTACTTTGCTGGTGTGTTGTATTTATTTATAATATTTGTATAGGGTTTGTCGTTATTTTGGGCGGGGTGGGCGGCGGAGCCGAGCTATCTTGCAGCCATCATGGCGTCGAGCTCGGTTTCTCTCACTAGTTTCGTATTTCTCATGAGGGGTTGTTCCTAATGTTTCTATTTTAGCGAGGTGAAAAAGAGATCCTATCAGTGGCCTACTGATTTTGCTCGATTCCTTTTGTTTTTTCTACCGATTTTTAAGTTAAAGTTTGCTAGCACGATACAGCGGCTAGTCCGCATTTTATATATATGTCTTTTTTATTAGGGGTCTCCTCCGGTGGAGTCGGACGATCTACCTCTAATAACCAGTAAGTGTTCCTCTGAAGGAATGCGTCCTGAAAGTGGCTGACTGTAATGTATGATATTTCACTCAGTGACTTTCAGGCCCATGCTGTTTCAAAACTGTGCATGTGCTTGAAGCAGGCGTAGGTATTGACGCAGCATTGTGAATATAGTGCATTGGTGAGCCTTGCTGGAGCTGCATCACAGTTGCGATGCAACTCTAGCAATGTATTAGTTTTTGAGCACAGATGTGTTACGCATGTATGGTGTTTTTGTACCATGGTGCGCCACATTTCAAATGTGGCACACCATGGGTAACGGAGCACTACCATATTGTGGTGCACATTAACTGGTGCATATCTGGGTATGAAGTAGTTAACATAAATCTGCCCCATAGGTTACAAATCCGCGTTTAGTAGACTGTTTGGCCTTTGTAGTGTTATATTTTTTCTGTTATTCTATGTAGGTATGTAATATTGCAAGATTTTTGTCACGAAAAAGAAGCCATGAGTATTGGGTTTGTGAAAGATTGCAAGATTTTTAAAATTAAAAAGGAAAAATCATGGCATTGTTTAATATAGTATTGTAAATACTTATCTTTAACAATGATGAGAGAGTAAAAAAAGGTTAACCTGATGTTCGAAAGTTATTCACAGGCTTCTTTAGAGGAAGTATTCTATATGATTGTAGCGTGGGTGTTTCACTTTTTTATAGGTAATAGAATGCATTCTGCAAGCATGTAGTACTCCTCCTGCTACAGCATAAATATTCTTCAGTGCTTATTTTTATTTCGTAAGTGGTATTGAGACCGACACAGAACTTCAATGGATCGGAGGGGTGTTCCTGTGCATCTGGAGGACTGCTAAGCCGTTGCAGCAGTGGGAGTGAGGCCTCTTACAGGGGCGTAGCGCAGCTCCTTTTGATGTTCACAATTGCAGATAACAGGGTAGAGATGTGAGAGAAGTGGGTGGAGTGCTTCGTGTAAATTGCAGAATAGAAACTACTAAGAACCAATTGGAAGTGTTGTTTTGAAGTCACATTACTTCACATGCGCGTCTCAGGACGTGTACGCGGTGATAGTATCTGGTCACGTACGCCATTTGGAAGTAGCGGTCTAATTCAGCGAAGTTTCAAAACGTGAAAAGGAGTAAATCCAAATATATCCGGATTTAATATATCTTCTGAGCTCGAATCAAGCATACAATTGTTAAAGTGTAAAACCTTTTTTTTTTTTTTTTTTAAATACCAAGGTGTGTACATTCGGTCACCCACGAAAGTTTAAAAAGACATTTGGCTCCATTTAATGAAAATTTTCATAATAATAAAAAAGAAGCCTAGGTTTACTGTCTTTGACGTAGTATAAGTTCTTTGATGGGTCTATGAAGAAATTTAATAAGTTGCAATCGCGAAGTTTTCCCGAAATATATAGGCGGGTGCGCGCACACGGTCGCGCACGAACGAAAGCCAAAAAAGGGGAGATAAACCCCCTTTATAATATGCTCCTGGAGCTGTTTTTGGTACAATGAGTTAGTTCTGAAAAGAACTTTTTTTTTTTTTTAAAACAAGTGTTATGTTGTTTTTGATTTTGGACCAGGGCACCGCAGGACGTGTCTTTAGGTCAAACCCTCAAGTATGGCACCGAACATCCAGGACTTATGCCATTTGTGGAAGGCAGTGACATCGAAGAATCTCAGGGACCAAGCATATCCAGAGTCCTCCCCGGGGTATTTGCACAACGGTCCTCCACCCCTAGGCCGCCAGCTATGCTACCTTGACAGGAACAGTGTCATGCAGTTTTTGATTTTTTTAACTTGCAACAACATTTTCATGTGTGACACAGGATCAAAATAAAATGAAGAAATTTATCTTTTCTCGGGGCATTTATGACTCTCAATTTTTAGTTTAGTAAGAATGAGGCTCTGCTCTCCGTACAGAAGAATTTCTCCACACTCGTTGCATTTCATGTGCACCTTTGCAAGATATGGTCTCAAGTCCATCACAGCACTCGATGGAGATACAGGTCGTCCACCAGAAGATGTGCTGGCCACCTCTGATGGTAATAGCGTGGCCAGGGCTCTTGTCGATGCCTGTGCAAATTCCACAGGGTGCACTTGTTTGACATGCCGCACCATGGTATGTATGGAAAAGGAATATTTTTTTCTTGGATTTCCTCTTGAGAGAACCGAATTGCATATCGTGCAGGTAACTTTTGGCGCATTCACTTTCTTTTGTTCTTCAGGATAAGTGAAAAATTGTCAAATAAAAGATTCCTTTTTTCTTTTTAAAGGTAGTCGCTCATTTCCTTCAGATTCGGAAGATGAATGCGGGGCGGCAGCCATTTCAGCAAAGTCTTCCGAAGGGTGTTGAACGTTGTTCTCTTTTGAGAGTAGAAAAGATAGTGAGAGAAGTGGGTGGAGTGCTCCGTGTAAATTGCAGAATAGAAACTACTAAGAACCAATTGGAAGTGTTGTTTTCAAGTCACATGACTTCACATGCGCGTCTTAGGACGTGTATGCTGTGATAGTATCTGGTCACGTACGCCATTTGGAAGTAGCGGTCTAATTCAGCGAAGTTTCAAAACGTGAAAAGGAGTAAATCCAAACATATCCGGATTTAATATATCTTCTGAGCTCGATTCAAGCATACAATTGTTAAAGTATAAAACCTTTTATATTTTTTTTAAAAATACCAAGGTGTGTACATTCGGTCACACACGAAAGTTTAAAAAGACATTCGGCTCCATTTAATGAAAATTTTCATAATATTACAAAAGAAGCCTAGGTTTAGTCTCTTTGACGTATTATAAGTTCTTTGATGGGTCTATGAAGAAATTCAATAAGTTCAGATTGCAAAGTTTTCACGAAATATATAGGCGGGTGCGCGCAGTCGGTCGCGCACAAAAGCCTGGAAATGCGCTATCCATTTTATTGAGAACTGTTGCCGAGAGTGCGCACACCGGGTCGTGCACGAAAGTTTAGAAAGGCTATTTTTATTTACAGGCAAATTTTAATGCGTTGAAAAAAAGGCAAGGTACAGACTTTCTAATTCTGTATCGCTTTACAAGGAGTCTCTATGCAACTTGAACAGTGAAGAAAACGGCTTGTTTCTGAAAAAAATATTGCCAGAACTTTATTGACAAAAGTATAGGTTGTATACACGAGATATTTCTGAATTAGCATTTTAAAAAACAATGAAATTCACTGAAAAAAACATAGATTTTACACACGTTATAGTTAGGAAGTAGCATTTACAAAACCTATGAAATTCACTGAAAAAACCATAGGTTTGACACCAGTTATAGTTAGCTGGAAATTTTACTGATATAAAACCAATGAAATTCCACGTTATAGTTAGTTGGACTCACTATAACTTGCGCGTGTAATGCACTGCTGATGACGTCACATATTACATCACTCATGACATCACTGATGACACCATCCAGTGAATGTGTGTCTTTCTGAAAAATAAATATGTGTTATATATGTATATATTATTGAATATCTTAGTGAATACATATATTAGTGAGTAATGCTTAAATATTTAAATATATGTATTAGTGTTTCACTTTGTGTATAAGTGGCTGCATGGGTTGATGAGTAGGTACATGTGTATGTATATAGGTTATTAGATGTTTTTCTTAGTATCAGTATGAGTGTTTGCATGCTTTGGTGGGAGTATTACTTAGTACATAGATGCAAGAATGACTGAGTCTCTGTTTGTATGTGTTTTGAAGATAGCATATGTGCAGGACTGTATGGGTGGATGAGTGTGTATATGTCTGTGTTAGTGAGTGAATGACTGTCTTATTAGTGTCTTTATCAGTAACTACATATGTTTTAATCTAGTATATGTGAATATTGATGTATATAAGTGAGTATATGTGAGAGTGAGGGATTGTAAGAGTTCCTGTTTAAATTAGTATGTGTTTCTATAAGTGATTTTTTAAGAGAGTAAGTATGTGTAAGTTTCCTTAGAAGTAAAGTGGTAGTGTGTGTATAGCTGTTTATGCAAATAAATGGATGTTCAATAGTTTATTTGCATGTGTGAGTATGTGTGTGAATAACTTTTGGATGACTGTCGGTGTGTAACAGGATGTGTAGGTGTATCACTACATATGATTAGTGAATATATGTATGAGTGACTATATAGAACTGTTGGTGAATTAGTGCATGTGTATATAGATGGTGGAATTATTGAATTGGTTGTTGTAACTGGTATGGGTATCTCCATTTTTTTGAAAATTGTAGTTTCTATTTTTGAATAAGTGTTTCAAGGGTTAGATTACAGTGAAAGGAGGTCTGTCACTGTGTCACAAGGATGGTGTCATCAGTGATGTCATGAGTGATGTAATATGTGACGTCATCAGCAGTGCATTACACGCGCAAGTTATAGTGAGTCCAACTAACATTAACGTGGAATTTCATTGGTTTTATATCAGTAAAATTTCCATCTAACTATAACTGGTGTCAAACCTATGGTTTTTTCAGTGAATTTCATAGGTTTTGTAAATGCTACTTCCTAACTATAACGTGTGTAAAACCTATGGTTTTTTCAGTGAATATATATATATATATATATATATATATATATATATATATATATATCGTTTCCCGTTTTGGTCCAGACCATGGGTTTCCGGGTGCTCTTCGGCGGTGCACACGAAGCGCGGCAGGACCCAGCCGTGTATTTAAATGAATCCGTTTTCCCCAAGGGGAAATTTTTCTTCATGCACTCTCGGGTATTTACAAATTACAAACCAACACGTAAATTGCAAAGTTCGTGCGGTTTATTCCTCAATTTTAACAGCAAGCCAGCAACACCTTACGCGTTTCGGTCTCTACGGAGACCTTGCTCACAGGAAAACCTGTGCATGAAGAAAAATTTCCCCTTGGGGAAAACGGATTCATATGTATATGTGTGTATATATATATATATATATATATATATATATATATATATATATATATATATATTACCTACTGGCGGTCGCCAGTAGGTAGTTATAGTTAGGACCTAGCTACCATAGTAAATCCGCAACATTCTATTGGGAATAACTTTGGCGCCGGTTGAGGAATGTGCGTGTAATTTTCCAAAATTTTGGCCAGTTCCGCTCTGCTTCTTCCCTGAAAGTTTTGGGGGGATTCGTGAGGTGGGGGCTGAGAAAAAAGGGGGGTCCCAAAACGTGTTTTCCCCATGTTAATTTCCATAGGACGGTCTGACAAGTCTACAGCCCGAACCGCTGAATGGAACTACGCCAAACTTGGCAAAATTGTAGGGACTGGTACGCAGATGTGCCTTTGCTACATTTGGTGAAAATTGCTCCAGAGGTTTTTTTGAAAATTAACTTCAAAAACACATATGTATCTAAAGGCGCGCTCCGAGCGCTCACCGGTACGCGTACCGGGGAGCGCACCCGGCGCGCTACGGGAGTGCGCGAGCGGAAAGCTGATTGGCTGTCGGGTGTCTGTCAACATTCCAAACAGTCCGGAGAGTCCGCCATCTTCTGTCTCTGTAGAATCGAGACAGAAGAGGTGAAAAAAAAGAAGGGGGAAATAATTAAAAGGGGGCAGGGTAGACACCCCTTGACCGCCTAGGTTTTTTGAGGGGGGCCTAGAAGGACCCTGAAGGGCAAAATAACTATTTTATTTTTTTTGAAATTTTAGCGGGGTAAGCGATGGGTGCGTTCTCAGGTGCGCTCTCCGGTACGCGCACCCTGAGCGCACCACGGGGAAAAATACTGCAAGAAAATAGAGTAAAAAAATAATTTTGATTGCTTACAAGTAGGGTAGCTCTGAAAAGAGCTGTTGTGTTATGTGGGTGTTTTTTGTACCTACAAGTAGGTACCAATGCAGAGTCTCATATAAGCATGGGCGGATTTTGCGGATCCACGATCTGCGGATTTTGCGGATTTGCGGATCGTGGATCCGCAAAATCCGCGGATTTTGCGGATTTGCGGATTTGAGCTGTCCATCATAGTGAGTCCATGGCGGGAAGATGGTGCACACCGCGTGTGTGTGAGCGGGACCAAACGTGCGGGGTGCACATGCCTCTTGTGTGTATAAAAGGTCTGACACCGATCAGAGCAGTAGATGAAGAGACAGAAGCTCCTGGTCACAGGAACAGCAAAGGGATTGCGCTCGTGAAAGTCAAGGATGCATAGGCCTCTATCCAGCATCACAGCTGATTTTCGACGGTAGATTTGGGAAGAAGGCACACCTGCCCAGCCTCGACGACGCTCACGATTGATTTTGGGGTGATGAATGAGTCACTGAATTTGAGCTTCAGCTAGTTCCAGCGACCATGTGTGTGTTACTATGCAATAGCCCCGAAGGGTGCAGGGGTCCCTTCAGCTCCTGGCCACAGGAACAGCACGAGGATTGCGCTCGTGAAAGTCAAGGATGCAAAGGCCTCTATCCAGCATCACAGCTGATTTTCGACGGTAGATTTGGGAAGAAGGCACACCTGCCCAGCCTCGACGACGCTCACGATTGATTTTGGGGTGATGAATGAGTCACTGAATTTGAGCTTCAGCTAGTTCCAGCGACCATGTGTGTGTTACTATGCAATAGCCCCGAAGGGTGCAGGGGTCCCTTCAGCTCCTGGCCACAGGAACAGCACGAGGATTGCGCTTGTGAAAGTCAAGGATGCAAAGGCCTCTATCCAGCATCACAGCTGATTTTCGACGGTAGATTTGGGAAGAAGGCACACCTGCCCAGCCTCGACGACGCTCACAATTGTTTTTGGGGTGATGAATGAGTCACTGAATTTGAGCTTCAGCTAGTTCCAGCGACCATGTGTGTGTTACTATGCAATAGCCCCGAAGGGTGCAGGGGTCCCTTCAGCTCCTGGCCACAGGAACAGCACGAGGATTGTGCTCGTGAAAGTCAAGGATGCAAATGCCTCTATCCAGCATCACAGCGGATTTTCGACGGTAGATTTGGGAAGAAGGCACACCTGCCCAGCCTCGACGACGCTCACGATTGTTTTTGGGGTGATGAATGAGTCACTGAATTTGAGCTTCAGCTAGTTCCAGCGACCATGTGTGTGTTACTATGCAATAGCCCTGAAGGGTGCAGGGGTCCCTTCAGCTCCTGGCCACAGGAACAGCACGAGGATTGCGCTCGTGAAAGTCAAGGATGCAAAGGCCTCTATCCGGCTTCCATGCGAGTCCATGCCTCTTGTGTGTAGGTCAGAGACCGATCAGGAAGCACTAATAGATAAAATAAAGCAGGTGCTCGAGCACCTGCTTTATTTTATCTATTAGTGCTTCCTGTTGAAGCTAACTTAGCTGACTTTGTAACAATTTTAGGATGGCGCTGGCAGCTTGCCGGCGCCATCCTAAAATAGTTACAACTTCAAGCTTGAAGGCTTGAACTTTTGCCCCCCGAATCCGCCGCTCGCGGATTCGCAGATTTTCGGTAAATTCGCGGGAGTGCGCGGATTGCGGATTTACCGAAAATCCACGAAATCCGCGAGCGGAACGGATTTGACGCTCATGCTTAGTCTCATATTCAAGAGGAAAACTCTATTCTCCTCATCTGTAAAATGAACACCATCTCTCCTATAGATGCCTTGTATGTTGTAACGCAAGTTGTGGTAAATGGAACCCATACCATAGTCTCTGAGGAAAGCAGAAACAGATTTATTTACATGTTTCCTTGCTTTCTCAATCCGTGGACAAAATTGGTTGGACCAGTTCCATTTTTGCCTTTGGCATATATTAGAAAATACCAAGGCAGTGTTTGGAAAAAGTGACATCAATTGCCCAAAGATGTCCTTTAAAAGCATTTCCAGACCTACCCCAGTCAAAGTGCCTAGGTCATTTCCACCACAGTGCACAATTATAAGGTCAGGGTGTGGAAGATGCATAAAGGATTTTATCAATGGTATCAGTTGGTGACTTCTTAATCCTCTCTGTCCAATCCACACATTGTCCACATTTGGTAAATCAAGGTTGTAAATTCCTCTGTTGCTTGCAAATGTTTCACTTCAGAAGACATAGCTATGACCCACAAACCAGACTTTAGGCATCTTGAAGGTAGATGTGCTTCTAGTCAGACGAGTTGTGGAAATGAAATAGCAGTTTGAAATTAGGAATTATGAAAAAAAAGTGGTTGAGATTCAGTGCAGTTGAAAAACAAGAAATGATTGGTGCTTTCTTAAAATTCACCACTGAAAATTAGGGTGCATGCTTTTTTTTTTTAAAGAAGTCATTTCAATGGTTGCGAAAAAGTCATTTAAAGAAACATTGCACTTGATTAGCTAGCACATTGAGAGGTCAAACACCCTTGCTGTATTCTTTTGCAACATAGTATGTTGAACTTGTGAATTGTGTGCTGGGTTAGGAGGGAGTTACCATGGTTACAGGGTGAATGAGCACTGGGGGGATGGGTGAATGTTATGTGAGTTTCAAAGTCTTGAAATGTACAACCAATTAAAATGTGCAGTTTGGTTTTGAATTTGTGTGGGAACAATTTTGATTGGTTATGTACAAGAATATGGGTCTGAAATGAGAAAGAATCTGTGCCATTATTCTGAGGCTCAAGTGAAAGAAGCATTATTCAGAGATTCTGCTTAAGAAAATCTGTTGAGTGTGACTGACACTGTTCTATATCCTCCAAAGCATTTTTAAAGGTGAGTAATGATTCTTTAAAAAAAAGATAGAGTGCTGTATGCACTATGGGGAAGATTAAGAAGCATATTGTGTTCTTTATTCTTGCACTTTGTGTTATGTTTTTTTGTAATATTGTTTAAAAATAGAATGGTGCATATTGGAAATGTATTTTGAAAAGGAGTTAGGTTTCTGCTTTGTTTCTGTAGTGGTCATTTAAATGAGCTGTGCTTTGTGTCAAAAACGATTTAGTATGAAAAATATTTTGGCACATGATCAGAATGTTAGATATAATGTACCATGTCTGTCTCTGCAAACAGTATGTGTGTCTCTACCTAAGATCACACTGATGGGTGAATCAAGCTTCACTCACAGTGTGATCTTAGGCACATGATCAGAATGTTAGATATAATGTACCATGTCTGTCTCTGCAAACAGTATGTGTGTCGCTGCCTAGGATCACACTGATGGGTGAATCAAGCTTCACTCACAGTGTGATCTTAGGCACATGATCAGAATGTTACATATAATGTACCATGTCTGTCTCTGCAAACAGTATGTGTGTCTCTGCCTAAGATCACACTGATGGGTGAATCAAGCTTCACTCACAGTGTGATCTTAGGCACATGATCAGAATATTACATATAATGTACCATGTCTGTCTCTGCCAACAGTATGTGTGTCTCTGCCTAAGATCACACTGATGGGTGAATCAAGCTTCACTCACAGTGTGATCTTAGGCACATGATCAGAATGTTACATATAATGTACCATGTCTGTCTCTGCAAACAGTATGTGTGTCTCTGCCTAAGATCACACTGATGGGTGAATCAAGCTTCACTTACAGTGTGATCTTAGGCACATGATCCGAATGTTAGATATACTGTACCATGTCTGTCTCTGCCAACAGTATGTGTGTCTCTGCCTAAGATCACACTGATGGGTGAATCAAGCTTCACTCACAGTGTGATCTTAGGCACATGATCAGTATGTTAGATATAATGTACCATGTCTGTCTCTGCAAACAGTATGTGTGTCTCTGCCTAAGATCACACTGATGGGTGAATCAAGCTTCACTTACAGTGTGATCTTAGGCACATGATCCGAATGTTAGATATAATGTACCATGTCTGTCTCTGCCAACAGTATGTGTGTCTCTGCCTAAGATCACACTGATGGGTGAATCAAGCTTCACTCACAGTGTGATCTTAGGCACATGATCAGAATGTTAGGTATAAAGTACCATGTCTGTCTCTGCAAACAGTATGTGTGTCTCTGCCTAATATCACAGTGATGGGTGAATCAAGCTTCACTCACAGTGTGATCTTAGGCGCATGATCAGAATGTTAGGTATAATGTACCATGTCTGTCTCTGCAAACAGTATGTGTGTCTCTGCCTAAGATCACACTGATGGGTGAATCAAGATTCACTCACAGTGTGATCTTAGGCATATGATCAGAATGTTAGGTATAATGTACCATGTCTGTCTCTGCCAACAGTATGTGTGTCTCTGCCTAAGATCACACTGATGGGTGAATCAAGCTTCACTCACAGTATGATTTTAGGCACATGATCAGAATGTTAGATATAATGTACCATGTCTGTCTCTGCCAACAGTATGTGTGTCTCTGCCTAAGATCACACTGATGGGTGAATCAAGCTTCACTCACAGTGTGATCTTAGGCACATGATCAGAATGTTACATTTAATGTACCATGTCTGTCTCTGCCAACAGTATGTGTGTCTCTGCCTAAGATCACACTGATGGGTGAATCAAGCTTCACTCACAGTGTGATCTTAGGCACATTATCAGAATGTTACATATAACGTACCTTGTCTGTCTCTGCCAACAGTATGTGTGTCTCTGCCTAAGATCACACTGATGGGTGAATCAAGCTTCACTCACAGTGTGATCTTAGGCACATGATCAGAATGTTAGATATAATGTACCATGTCTGTCTCTGCAAACAGTATGTGTGTCTCTGCCTAAGATCACACTGATGGGTGAATCAAGCTTCACTCACAGTGTGATCTTAGGCACATTATCAGAATGTTACATATAATGAACCAAGTCTGTCTCTGCTAACAGTATGTGTGTCTCTGCCTAAGATCACACTGATGGGTGAATCAAGCTTCACTCGCAGTGTGATCTTAGGCACATGACCAGGATGTTACATGTAATGTACCATATCTGTCTCTGCCAACAGTATGTGTGTCTCTGCCTAAGATCACACTAATGGGTGAATCAAGCTTCACTCACAGTGTGATCTTAGGCACATGATCAGAATGTTACATTTAATGTACCATGTCTGTCTCTGCCAACAGTATGTGTGTCTCTGCCTAAGATCACACTGATGGGTGAATCAAGCTTCACTCACAGTGTGATCTTAGGCACATTATCAGAATGTTACATATAATGTACCTTGTCTGTCTCTGCCAACAGTATGTGTGTCTCTGCCTAAGATCACACTGATGGGTGAATCAAGCTTCACTCACAGTGTGATCTTAGGCACATGATCAGAATGTTAGATATAATGTACCATGTCTGTCTCTGCAAACAGTATGTGTGTCTCTGCCTAAGATCACACTGATGGGTGAATCAAGCTTCACTCACAGTGTGATCTTAGGCACATTATCAGAATGTTACATATAATGAACCATGTCTGTCTCTGCCAACAGTATGTGTGTCTCTGCCTAAGATCACACTGATGGGTGAATCAAGCTTCACTCACAGTGTGATCTTAGGCACATTATCAGAATGTTACATATAATGAACCATGTCTGTCTCTGCTAACAGTATGTGTGTCTCTGCCTAAGATCACACTGATGGGTGAATCAAGCTTCACTCGCAGTGTGATCTTAGGCACATGACCAGGATGTTACATGTAATGTACCATGTCTGTCTCTGCCAACAGTATGTGTGTCTCTGCCTAAGATCACACTAATGGGTGAATCAAGCTTCACTCACAGTGTGATCTTAGGCACATGATCAGAATGTTACATTTAATGTACCATGTCTGTCTCTGCCAACAGTATGTGTGTCTCTGCCTAAGATCACACTGATGGGTGAATCAAGCTTCACTCACAGTGTGATCTTAGGCACATTATCAGAATGTTACATATAATGTACCTTGTCTGTCTCTGCCAACAGTATGTGTGTCTCTGCCTAAGATCACACTGATGGGTGAATCAAGCTTCACTCACAGTGTGATCTTAGGCACATGATCAGAATGTTAGATATAATGTACCATGTCTGTCTCTGCAAACAGTATGTGTGTCTCTGCCTAAGATCACACTGATGGGTGAATCAAGCTTCACTCACAGTGTGATCTTAGGCACATTATCAGAATGTTACATATAATGAACCATGTCTGTCTCTGCCAACAGTATGTGTGTCTCTGCCTAAGATCACACTGATGGGTGAATCAAGCTTCACTCGCAGTGTGATCTTAGGCACATGACCAGGATGTTACATGTAATGTACCATATCTGTCTCTGCCAACAGTATGTGTGTCTCTGCCTAAGATCACACTAATGGGTGAATCAAGCTTCACTCACAGTGTGATCTTAGGCACATGATCAGAATGTTACATTTAATGTACCATGTCTGTCTCTGCCAACAGTATGTGTGTCTCTGCCTAAGATCACACTGATGGGTGAATCAAGCTTCACTCACAGTGTGATCTTAGGCACATTATCAGAATGTTACATATAACGTACCTTGTCTGTCTCTGCCAACAGTATGTGTGTCTCTGCCTAAGATCACACTGATGGGTGAATCAAGCTTCACTCACAGTGTGATCTTAGGCACATGATCAGAATGTTAGATATAATGTACCATGTCTGTCTCTGCAAACAGTATGTGTGTCTCTGCCTAAGATCACACTGATGGGTGAATCAAGCTTCACTCACAGTGTGATCTTAGGCACATTATCAGAATGTTACATATAACGTACCTTGTCTGTCTCTGCCAACAGTATGTGTGTCTCTGCCTAAGATCACACTGATGGGTGAATCAAGCTTCACTCGCAGTGTGATCTTAGGCACATGACCAGGATGTTACATGTAATGTACCATATCTGTCTCTGCCAACAGTATGTGTGTCTCTGCCTAAGATCACACTAATGGGTGAATCAAGCTTCACTCACAGTGTGATCTTAGGCACATGATCAGAATGTTACATTTAATGTACCATGTCTGTCTCTGCCAACAGTATGTGTGTCTCTGCCTAAGATCACACTGATGGGTGAATCAAGCTTCACTCACAGTGTGATCTTAGGCACATTATCAGAATGTTACATATAATGTACCTTGTCTGTCTCTGCCAACAGTATGTGTGTCTCTGCCTAAGATCACACTGATGGGTGAATCAAGCTTCACTCACAGTGTGATCTTAGGCACATGATCAGAATGTTAGATATAATGTACCATGTCTGTCTCTGCAAACAGTATGTGTGTCTCTGCCTAAGATCACACTGATGGGTGAATCAAGCTTCACTCACAGTGTGATCTTAGGCACATTATCAGAATGTTACATATAATGAACCATGTCTGTCTCTGCCAACAGTATGTGTGTCTCTGCCTAAGATCACACTGATGGGTGAATCAAGCTTCACTCACAGTGTGATCTTAGGCACATTATCAGAATGTTACATATAATGAACCATGTCTGTCTCTGCTAACAGTATGTGTGTCTCTGCCTAAGATCACACTGATGGGTGAATCAAGCTTCACTCGCAGTGTGATCTTAGGCACATGACCAGGATGTTACATGTAATGTACCATGTCTGTCTCTGCCAACAGTATGTGTGTCTCTGCCTAAGATCACACTAATGGGTGAATCAAGCTTCACTCACAGTGTGATCTTAGGCACATGATCAGAATGTTACATTTAATGTACCATGTCTGTCTCTGCCAACAGTATGTGTGTCTCTGCCTAAGATCACACTGATGGGTGAATCAAGCTTCACTCACAGTGTGATCTTAGGCACATTATCAGAATGTTACATATAATGTACCTTGTCTGTCTCTGCCAACAGTATGTGTGTCTCTGCCTAAGATCACACTGATGGGTGAATCAAGCTTCACTCACAGTGTGATCTTAGGCACATGATCAGAATGTTAGATATAATGTACCATGTCTGTCTCTGCAAACAGTATGTGTGTCTCTGCCTAAGATCACACTGATGGGTGAATCAAGCTTCACTCACAGTGTGATCTTAGGCACATTATCAGAATGTTACATATAATGAACCATGTCTGTCTCTGCCAACAGTATGTGTGTCTCTGCCTAAGATCACACTGATGGGTGAATCAAGCTTCACTCGCAGTGTGATCTTAGGCACATGACCAGGATGTTACATGTAATGAGAAATTAATGTTATGTCTTGCTTATATTTAGGTGGCCTGTTTGTGGCCTTCACACTTTTCCCTTCCCTTACTCTCTTTACTCTACTTCACTAACTCCTTCTCTTACTCCCTGTGTCCTCTAACTTCTACACTCCCCTTCCCTCATTCTCTCTCTGTTAGCCTCATTCTCTCCGACCCCTTAGTCTGTCACTCCTCTTCTATCACGCTCACTCCCTATAACTCAGCCACACTCCCTCACTTATGTTTCTTTTCTCCCTCACTCAGTCCTCTACTCTCACTTTTTCCTTCACTTTCTCTGTCTCTTTACTCCCTTACTCCCCTTGTCTCACACTCACTTGCCTTTATCCAGTCTGTATCACCACTCTTTCCTCAACGTCACTGCTCTTTTCTTACCCTTCCACACCCCCGTTCCTTTACTACATTTTCTTCACTTATCCCTATTCCCCTTGTTCACTCCCCTTCTCCTCACTCACCTTCCACACTCACCTTCTTTCAGTCCCCCTACTTCACTTCCTTTCCCCTCTCGTCCCTTTCTTTGCTTTCTCACTCATTTTCCGTTCATCTCTCACTGCACTACACTTCAGTTACTCCTTTTGAATTTGTTAAGAATACAGCTCTTTTTTGAGAATTGGAGGTAGTTCTAAAAAGAACTGGGTTTTTTTCTCCTTTTTTAGTTTTTTTTTCTGAACAAAAACAGGGAATGCAAAACTGCTCAAAAGGAGCAAAAAAAAGGGGGAAAATTAGGGCTGGGGAGGGCAGCGGTGTTCTTGCCTCCTGCGTGTAATGAGCTTGATGCTCTGCTCACCATAGCAAAGCATTTCCTCGCATTGCTTGCACTTTATAGTAATGTCACTAAAAACAGGCTGAATGTTCGGAATCATCTCCAATTCCGCTGCACGTCCTCTCCCTGATGTTGTGGCTCCTCCAGTCGATGTAGAGGCACCATCCCTTGGGGGATTACGTGCCAGGTCTTGGACACTCTCCCGGGCATAGTTCTGGTGGTGGCTCCGTTGGACGTGGCGAATCATTGTGGAGTTGCCAAAACTGTACTTCCTTCTTGGGTCTCCTCTGGAAAGCACAGTTTTGCAGAATTTGCATTCCACTTTAGGAGCATTCACCTTTTTTAATCTTGCAGGTATTGAAAAAAAGTCCAAATAAAATGCTCCTTGGGCTGAGGAGGCTCTTCCTGAATGAAGTCATCTGACTCCTCACTGCTGCTGGGTGCTCTGGCAGCCATTCTTTACACAAAATGGTACAACAGCAAAGAACAGGTCTTGCTGTCTCCAAAGTGAAAGAAGAAGTGAAGGAAATGGGTGGGGTTTTCATTAGTTGTAAAAAAAAACTGTTAACAACCAATGAAAAGAGTTATTTTCAGCTCACATGATTTGACACGCTTACGCTGCGCGCACCGGAGCGCTTCCGGGGGCGCTAACGCGGCGCGAACGTAGGCGCTTCCGGGGGCGCTTACGCGGCGCGTCTGAATGACGTTTTGCTAGCTTTTTTTTACGCACGCGGAAATAGCGCTCTCGCTGCTCTCTCGGGTGAGCTTACCGGTGCGCGCACCCTGAGCGCTCCAAGACAAAATGATTAAAAAAAACATGAAAAATAGTTAGTAAAAAAAAAATTTGTAAAAAAAATAAATAAATAATAGTTATAAAAAACAGCTAATAAAAAAAACAGTTTAAAAATAGTAGGTTACAAACTCGATATATAAAGGAATTAGCTTTTAAAAAAACTATGAAATTCACTGAAAAAACCATAGGTTTCACAATCGTTATAGTTAGGAATT
Organism: Lissotriton helveticus; assembly: GCF_964261635.1. Classification (NCBI taxonomy): domain Eukaryota; kingdom Metazoa; phylum Chordata; class Amphibia; order Caudata; family Salamandridae; genus Lissotriton; species Lissotriton helveticus. Next base: position 1,528,601,231 of record NC_136069.1, read on the forward strand.
AGCATTTAAAAAACCTTTGAAATTCACTAAAAAAAACATAGGTTTCACAATCGTTATAGCTAGGAATTAGCATTTAAAAAGCCTTTGAAATTCACTGAAAAAACCATAGGTTTCACACGAGTTATAGTTAGCTGAACATTTTACTCATACAAAACCATTGAAATTCCCACGTTATAGTTAGTTGGACTCACTATAACTCGCGCGCCCGCAATCCACTGCTGATGATGTCACATATTACATCATTCATGACATGGTCAGTGACATCACTGATGACATCACTGATGACATCTCAAATGACATCACCGATGACATCACTGATGACATCTCAAATGACATCACTGATGACATCACTGATGACATCATCCATGTGATAATACAATACACTTCCTCACACTGTAATCTAACCTATGATACACCCAGTGTTAAATACAAACTACCATTCCTGAAACCATTGACACAGTAAAACCACTTACCACATACGCACTCACTGATTTCTAGGTCTACACACACATCCACTCATTCACCCATACTATCTTTCATACATACAGTCACTCATCAATACAAGACCAACATATGCACTCATACACCTATACAGAGACTCACACACTGCCACTAATCCATGGAGTTACTCACACACCTAGTCAGTCATGTAAAGAATCAATCACACTCCCATTTCCACAACTATACAGTTATACACACAAAACCTTGCTTATTTAAACATAGACTAACACATACTTACTATCTTTTACAATCACTGATACAAGTACATATTGATAGATACAGTCACTTATGCAATCACAGGCTGTTATATATAGTCATTTATATATGACAACTCTCACATGCACTGTGTTTTACATATGTACTTACTTGGACATGTAGCACTGAGATATCCATTCAGTCACCAACACACCCATGCACACAGTAAACCACCTATACAGCTGTTTCCTCATGCACTCTTGAACCCATACACCAAGTGAATCAACTGCTCACACATCTATGCACAGAGTCACACACCTCCCAGCCACCTCCACTCACACTCACCCTCACATACAAATACTTGTGTTACCAATCATTAACCCATATAGCCAGTCATATAGCTACTAATCAATACATGCAGCAGCTTACACAACAACAGACATAATGATGCACACATTCTGACAGTTTAGTCACTAACCCATGCATTCATTAAGACACATTTAATCTCCCACTCATACAGTCAGTCACGCACCTACTAAATCCATTATCAAAACACTCATACATACACTCATTCTACAATATGTTAAACACATTTTTAATTTACAGGAACGCACATTCACTGGATGATGTCATCAATGATGTCATTTGAGATGTCATCAGTGATGTCATCAGTGATGTCATTTGAGATGTCATCAGTGATGTCATCAGTGATGTCACTGACCATTTCATGAATGATGTAATATGTGACATCATCAGCAGTGGATTGCGGGCGTGCGAGTTATAGTGAGTCCAACTAACTATAACGTGGGAATTTCAATGGTTTTGTATGAGTAAAATGTTCAGCTAACTATAACTGGTGTGAAACCTATGGTTTTTTCAGTGAATTTCAAAGGTTTTTTAAATGCTAATTCCTAACTATAACGATTGTGAAACCTATGTTTTTTTTAGTGAATATATATGTATATATATATATATATATATTTTCACTGAAAAAAACAAAGGTTACAAGGACTTTATAGTTAAGCTCAAATTTCACTTGTACAAAACCATAGAAATTCAGCTGTTAGAGTTACCTGAGCTAATTATAAGATTATAAGTTACACCCGCAATGCACTGCTTATGACCTCACATATTAAATCACTCATGACATGGTCAGTTACATCACTGATGACATCTCAAGTGACATCACTCATGACATCATCCCATGAGTGTGTTTCACAAACATTTCAGAGACTGAAAGATATATACTAAGCTACAGCATAAGCAACATTACTATTCTCTCTGTACTAGTAATTAGCCATACTATTTCTACATATCTCATTTGAGTGGCTGAGTGACTGTCTGTATCAGTGCATGAGTGGATGTCTGAGTAGCTGTATGGGTGTGGGAGTGGCTGTATTGGTGTGTGAGTGCGTAGGTGGTTAGCTGTGTGGGTGAATGAGTGGCTGTATTGGATAGTTAGTGGGTGTGTGAGTTGCTGTATGGTTGAGTTAGTGGCTGTAGACAGAAAGTATGACAAATCAACAAATATATTAAGTGTATGAGTGACTATGTTGTATATGCTCTGATATGTCCTTGCGGCTATAGTTATATAGGCAGTACCATCTGCCCAGTGAAAAGCGTGTATTAGAGCATTACAGGGCCATCAAGTATTGTGATGTGAACTACCCAGTGTCTAGGCACTGGGCCAAAGTACATAATCATAATGTTGATCTGATGTCCTATTTTGGGATTGACAGGGTGCTGAAGAACATACGAGGCAGAGACAGGGAGAAGAGACTCGGGCTTCTGGAGTCTGAGTACATTGTTCTTCTTTGGAGTAAATCCCCAGCAAGGCTGAATGAAGATGAGGAGCTGTACATCCATATTGGCTGATTTGGACTTTGTCGAACTGCTTACTTCTGAAGTGCACTCTCTGAGTTTTGATTTGTCATACTTTCTGTCTACAGTATATTATTCTCTCATCTTTCTTTCTGTTTCTCTCTATGAAGTTTGGTGACATAGATAATGGCTATCCTCCTGTATCTTTCCTGGCTTTCTGCAAAGAATCCACTCTATTGATATGTGTAATGGATCTCTAGTCCTCAAGCGAACAGTTTCCCGATTCTGTGATTTTTGATCAGTAATAATTTATGGTATAATCACTACAATAATAAGAAGTGATTTTTCTTTTTTGCTATATAGATTCACTGTGATTTAGGGTGAATTGATGGAGGGCGGTGGTATACGGAATCTAACATCTTATTCTTTTGGGTAGTTTACAGTAATTTATTTTCTGAGTCACATTATAAATTATTCGATTATGGTTATCAATTGAGTATAGAAATATGGCTGCAGAATTATGTGTTTGAAATTAAAGGAAAACTATGTATACCGGTCCACTTGGCCTTCTACTGCATATAAATGGTGCCCTGATCCTCATTGAATAAGCTGCTGTACGGATATGGAATATAACAGAAACTATTAAAATGAGATGAGATCAGCCACTTGGCTGCCACACTCTAATAGAAGGCTCTGCAGGATGCACAATAGACGGCATATACCGATGTATACATTACACCAGATGTGATCCTGGTTTTTCATGAAGTGTGATGTGCAGGATGTGTTTTCCATGATCACTTGGTTTAAACTAACTGAGTCTGATTTCTACGTGCTACTTTATTTTTGGCTAACAAATATTTTCATTCTAAATATATGTTTTAAAAAAATGCGTATATAATAATTTATTTTTATTTATTTTATTTATATGTGACATTGTAATTTAACATTATAAAATATAAACAACCTAAATAAAGTTTAACATTGTACACATTAGGATGTTTTCATTGTCCTTACTTATCACGTGACCTTGCCTCCTCTGTTAAGGTGATGGGGCACAGTGTGTCTTTTGTAATCAGGCCGTGACGAAGCACCCGAGGAGGTGAAATGCGTAGCCACATAAAACTTGTTGGAATCTGAAAGTGGCATGCAAGTCTTCCAAAAGGCATGGATTCTGGTCTGTTCTTGAAAATATTATGGGCCCTGCACCCGTGAACTTGCACTAATCCCGCTGTGTGGACGTGGCCGGGCTGCTGCAGAACTGATATATATATATACATACATATATATATATATACATATATATATATATATATATATATATATATATATATATATATATAATATATAGATATATAGATATATATAGATATATTGTCGCTCCAAGGTTGTCCCCCTTTGAGTAGCACACGAGCAGCAGCTTGATTTATGTGTAGGTGAGGACGGGGATCCGCTTGTAGATGCTGCTCCGTAATGGATCTGCCCGACGCGTCTCGAAGCTCCATATGCTTCTCTTCAGGGGCTTTAACGGAAGCGGTGTGCGCAACCGCTAACCCACTTCTCCATTTTCCATATTACACACCCACTAATGGGAGGCTCAAATGAGACTGTGTATTATGGGAAGTGTGGTGCGGAAAGCACATGGTCAAGTCCTGTATGGACCCCGCAAGTGGGCCCGTCCTCGATCCCGTGTACGGCTGCTGTTTCACTTCCGAGACCCCCAAGGATGACGGGGTGGTGCATACTCCACGGCTGGACGGCCACGTATAAATTGTCGCTCCAAGGTTGTCCACCTTTGAGTAGCACACGAGCAGCAGCTTGATTTATGTGTAGGTGAGGACGGGGATCCGCTTGCAGATGCCGCTCCGTAATGGATCTGCCCTACGTGTTTCGAAGCTCCATATGCTTCTCTTCAGGGGCTTTAACGGAAGCGGTGTGCGCAACCGCTAACCCACTTCTCCATTTTAAACTCGCATTTAAACGAGAAAGGCACAATAGAGATCTAGAGAGGAGACAAGTGTGAGAAAAGGGTTAAAAAAGAGACAGGCAAGAAAAACACTGCAGAGAGGGGACAGGGTGTAAAAGAGACAGGCGAGAGATAGGTGAGTAGGAAGCAGTTTAACAAGACAGAGAGTTGGAGGCAGGTGTAAGAAAGGTGATACAGAAAGACTGGTGTGAGAGAGCTCAGATAGAAAGAGGTGGTACAGGTGAGAGAGGGAACAGAAACAATTGAGTGGAGAGGGAATGGACATGTGAGAAATAATTCATAAAGAGACCGCTGATAGAGGCAGGAAATAATCTAGACAGGTGATAGAGAGGTAGAAGGCAGATGAGAGAGAGGTGGGCAAAAGTACTGGTGTAAGGTAGATGAAATATGCAGAGAAGGTGGGAGAAGCAATAAGGAGACAGGTGAGAGAGACAGGTGAAAAAGACAAGAGAAGGGGCGAAAGGGGAGAGACAGGTGGCAAAGACTTTTTTAAGAGAGATAGTATGAGATGGGTGAAGGGGAATAGGGAAACTGATGAGATACCTGGGAGGGATGCAGGTGAGAAATTGAGGGCGGATAAAGAGATAGCAGCTGAGAGAGGTAGCAAGGATTGACAGGTGAGATGTAGATGACAAACTGCTGCAAGAGTGGTGAGAGAGGAGAGAGCAGAACCAGAAATAGAGCAAATTGAGACAGAGCTGAGGGGAAGATGTAAGTGCTTTGATAAAGAGGCAGAGGGGTGAGAAAGAAACAGCTGGCTGAGAGAGAAGCAGGTAAGAGGGAGATCATAAAGACAGTACCTAACCTCTTTATCAGCCTTGCACTTATTGCATGATATGTAACGACAGTAATGTCCCTTTTCATGGTGTCATCAGAGTAAAATGTCACGTGAATACTTTTTTGTCTAATGGGGGTACGCAGCTCATAAAGTCCAATAGTCAAATATTGATGTAAAAATAATTTCTTTATTCTAAATTTAAAAGATCTTACGAGCTTACTTGCTTTCTTTCGGTTGGTCTCCAGTGCATTACACGGAACCAACGTACATAACAATTATTACAACAAAACAATGGCTTATAAGGCATACATAAAGACGCACATTGACCTTGGGAGAATCCACCCTACCTGATAGTATGGAACGCTAACATTTGCCATTGTGAGAGGGTACATTCAAATTGTCATTCTTTCATTGCCCTGATGAAGTTCCCAGCATGGGAATGAAACGCGTTGGCTGGGGTGTCTTAGTTTGATGATTTTTACACATTTGGAATAAAGAAATTATTTTTACATCAATATTTGACTATTGGACTTTATGAGCTACGCACCCCAATTTGACAAAAAAGTAATTCTTTGATCTGGAGCACCGTGGCGTCACACAACGGCTGGCATTGGGGTTGGCTGCGCAGCTAATTTACTAATTGGAACTGGCACGAGGTGCGGAGCTAGTGGTCCGCCGTTGCTCAACTGGACAATTAAAATGTCATGTGACATCACTTCCTAGATGATATTAGGTGAAAGTTTGCATGATATCACTTTCTGTGATGTAACTGGGGGTGGTCAAACAGCAATTCTTGTCGCATCCGCTACCTCTAGGATATTGGTCAATTGGCGTCCGTGGAATTAGTGGGCATTCACAAACAGTTTCCAGACCCATTTCCACAGTGGACATTGAGCTCTGTCAAGGACTGAACTGAATCCATGCCCAGAGTGGCAATGGCAAGGGGTGGTCTCCACAAAAGGGGTAGAGAGGTGTTGGTGAAGAGGTTTAAAAAAGCAATAGATAAGAGACAAGGCATACATGCGAATCAATATGCCTAAGCGCAATGTACTTTATCTATAGGTGCACGTCAGAAAAGTCCTTCTCAGGCACATGATTGGGAATTCTTAACACTTTTCCAGGACTAGTCCTGGTAGTCTGCAGCTGTGAAAGGTTCCAGGTGTACCTTTGGAACAATCTGTGAATTCCTAATAAGCATAAATGTACACCCTGGGACGGTGCAAACCTACAGGTGCAGATTTATGAATATCTTTGTAAATCCGGTCACTTCTGCGGGCAACATAACTATAGAATAAAATACTGTGATGGATTCACACACTTCCAACAATAATGGAATTACTGTTTGTGTGTTTTTCCCTACTACAGGTCATAATGCCTGTGCTTCAGTTAGCTTGTTTTGTAATGGCTTTGCGTTAAAATGCATTTTGCTTTGCTCCAAGCACTATATGAAATACTAGCAAAACAGAAAAAAACGTGTCTACCAAAACTCAGATGTAGGGAAATCAAAGGGGGAACTGGAGGGTATAAAGCAGAGGAAAGCAGACATGTCAATCCTCTCTGCCCAGGGACGCTTTTAGGCTAAGGCCTCAGGCGCCCATTGAACTGGGGTGTAGCTACCATTGTGCCAAAAAGAAAACACACGGGTTAGTGTGAGGAGTAAGCTGGTAGATAAATAATATAACAAAAACAAGAGTCCCTCCCCAACTAAATACCTGTACCACTTTTTCTTATATGAGTACACTTGTTTGCCAACCGCTCAATTTGGTTATGTAGATGACGGACACAAAGATCACAATGAGATTCTGTGAGATGTATTTATTATGCTAAGAAACATACTACAATAAGTAGTGGAAAGATTTGAAAAGAGAATAATGTAGTGATTTGTGCAGAAGAGTGGCACAAACATGAACATTTAACAGTCTTTGAAATATAATCAGTTATCCTCAAAAGAATAGGCAGGCGACTGGTCAAATCTTTTATGGGGGAGCCCAATGTCCCATTGATTGACTGATGCTACGGGGTGTAATGTTGTCTTAACGCGTGGCTATTTGTACATTTGTGCTCCAACCACAAAATCATCTGGGATCTTGGTATCCCTCCACAAAAAAATATTAACTAGCCACCTATTCTTTTGAGGATATCTGATTCATTTTCAAAGACTGTTTCATATACATGTTTGTGATACTCTTCTGCAATGACCAGTGAGTTATTCACTATGTACTTCTATTGACTAATTATTGTATTATAAATCTTTGGATATTGTAGAAGGATCTTCTTCTTTGGGTACAGAGCAGTGGTGTAATTTTGAAAAGCAACAAAGGTGGAGTCAACACAAGACATCAGCATTTTTCCCGTTGCTATCTATATCGTGCAGTGACAGTCTTTACTTCACATGTGACACTAACAAGTCAGACACAACATCTCTTCAGTCAGACTTGACTCATTAGTTGGGCAGCGAGACAGGGGAGAGGGGAGCTGCCACTTCATGGGTCTTCTCTTTCCGTCACTTTTTCTACTCGGTGTGAGCTGCTGCTGACACCAGGCCGACACAGAGGAAGGCAGACTCCTGCGGCACAAGTCTCTCTCATCACATCAGGTAGACTGCTTCTAGGCCTGGGTGGTGAACTCCGCTCCGTTCGTGGAGTTTGCAGAGTTTTCCACACTCCGTGCTACATGGAGCATGCAGAGATCTTCACGGAGCGGAGTTTTTTCTTCACTCGCGCTCGCCAACGTTAAGTTGGTGAGCACGTGCAAGGAAATCCAACGCTAGACCACGTCCCAGCGAGAGTTCTCAACGCAGGTGGTCGTGGATGGTCGCAACCGCTCACGTTGAGAAACCATTAGTTTGCGTTAAGGAAGCTGCCACTTGAGTAGAAAATATACTCAAGCAACAGAAAGAAGCAGCGCCCTCTCGCTCGCGGTGTAAGGTGATGCTTCCCTCTCAGGAGTACCCACGATACAAGCACAATAAGTGTTAAGCTCTATACTTGGCTCTCATCAGATTTCTAGAATGGGTCACTTAGAGGAAAACAAAGGATCTTGGCTCTCCATAGAAACGTCTCTATTACTAGAACCTGTTAATCCTGACTAACCCCGATTGTACCACCATTAATTAACCCCTTCTATGCTGGTGACGAAACCACTCCATCACCAGCCACGGGTAGGCTGTGCTAATGACGGAGTGGTTCCAATACGGCCCGGCCACCATGCTTGCACGGAGCGTTCTATTAGGTGGGCGGGGCCGTGACGGAACCACTCCGTCATTAGCACAGCCCACCCGTGGCTGGTGACGGAGTGGTTCCGTCACCAGCATGTCGGTGCCGCGCGGCCCCCCTCCCCCCCAGCACCGCGGCGGAATTACCGCCGCGGCCAAGGGGTTAAATGACATTGCTAATCAGCAATCCCTTGCTATAAAGGTCACCTAGAATTTTTAAAGGTGGTTTTCTCTCCATCACATCACACTTCTGTGACTAGAGTTACACCCCCTCCCCATTGAGGGTCGAAACAGCGTAGACTATACAGGATAACAAGCAAACTACATTGTACTATTATTTTATCACAAATTGGTGTTTGATATAAACACACACGTCTGAATCACACTCAATCCTTTTGACTATCCTTGGATGTGATTTTTGTTTTTTACACTGAGGATACATTGCACTTATGTTGGTACTCCCATGTAGAAACATCGACTATTGGATGATATCTTTGGATAAAAGTCTGTCCCTGAAAATTGCAAAGTGTCTTTGCCATATTATTTACAAATTTAGATGGTGTTCATTGTATACAGTAAGTTTGGCTGAATATTTAAATTGCATTCAAATAATACTAATGAGAACCACTGTTCATGATGAATTAGAGGCCGAAACAAAATCAGCATACCAGATTCATTTGCGGTTGGTTCATTCATAGATTTAGGGCAGCGATTCATAACTTTCAAGATGCATGGAATCATTCCTGACCCAACAAAGCCTCAATTATTCACGGGCAAACTCATTGAGGATTGACGAGATAGCAAACTATTGCTATATTGCATACCAACTTCAAAAGGAGAGGGTACACCAGTTACACACCCAAGATCTTTAGCAAGTTAGTATGGGTCTCAAATAGCACTTTTCAGACTTACAGTGCGTCTTTTTTTTTTGTTTGAAAATCTTTTTATTAGAACAAAACAGCTCCATCAAGACTCACATCAAAGCAGCAGTGGAAGTGCAATGGCAGTCACATGTTACGCAGATGATAAGCAATAAAAACCCCACAGCAATTTATACATTAGTGGTCAATCCCCATATCCGGTCCCAACTGGAATAATCAATTGTGCCAAAAGCATCCTTACCACCCGACCAATCCCCCTCTCCGACCCAAGTCCCATCCCACCTTCCGTCACACATCAACTCCCCCCCTATGCAGTAGACATTTTTGATCGCACTCGCAGACCTACAAGACATGTCATGTAATGGGGGAGAGCCCGCCAAAAACACCCTCAATCTGTTGAGGAGACCTCTGGGGAGTCCATCCATTCTCCTCTATACCTCCTCCATGCCTGCCAGATCTTTTCCCATTTCTTGGAGGAACCCCAACTACTGTAAATTACCTTCTCGGCCCTCTGGCACCAATCAATATCACGCATCCATTCCTCCACAGTCGGTGTTAGATCATTCCCCCAAAGGCGAGCAATATTCCTTTTGACCCATATCCCCAGATATCGGAAGACAGTATGCCAGACCAGGCCTTCGCAGCCATCCACTGTGTGCAGTTGGGGTCTCGCCAGAACATAACCCAAGGATTTGCTCCAGTTGATGCGGTACCCAGAGTAGTCCCCGAACACACGTAACGTGACCATCAGTCTTTGTATAGAGTCGGACGGTTGCTGGGTGTATAGTAAAATGTCATCAGCATATAAAGATATGCGCTCCTCCCACCCGCCTCCTAGGTCTATGCCCCACACCTCAGGGTCCACCCGCACCCAATGCGCCAGTGGTTCCAGCACAAGGGCAAAGAGGGTTGGAGAGAGGGGACAGCCCTGCCTTGTGCGGCGCCCCAAACGGAATTCCCACGAGAGAGCTCCATTGACCCGTACTCTCGCCAAAGGTTCTGCATTGAGCAGTTTCACCCAGGCGCAGAAGTTGTCACCAAAGCCCAATTTCTCCAAAACTGCATAAATATATCGCCATTCAATACTATCAAAGGCCATGTGGGCGTCGAGAGAGAGCAACGTCGCTGGCACGTCTTTGCGCGTGGCCATCGCCTGCAGGACCCCAAACAGGCGCCGCAGATTGAGACGGGTGCTTCTATGGGGCATGAAGCCCGACTGATCCGGGTGGACCAGCGACTGTATCACTGCACCTAGGCGCATGGCCAGGATCTTCCCCAGTACCTTCATTTCATAGTCGAGGAGGGAGATAAGTCTGTAGGAACTACACATCTCCTGCGATTTCCCGGCTTGTGGACCACAACAATGGTTGCTACCCGCAAATCTCTCGGTAGTCGCCCCGTCTCCCGCGCCTCTAGGAACATGTTACACATGTGCGGTGCTGTGCGGCTAGCCACACACCCAAATGCCTCAGCTGGGAACCCATTAGGTCCTGGAGCCTTTCCCGTCTGCAGGTCCCCCATGGCCTCCTCCACCTCCCTAACCGTTATAGCCGCTTCTAGTGCATCTCTGTCCGCGTAGTCTAGTATGGGTAGCTGTAAGGGGGCCAAGAAGTCACGGCATTCCTGCGCGTCTCTAGTTGCGTGAGATCGGTAGACCTCCTCATAATAACTCGCGAAATCCTCCGCTATTGCCACGCTCGTGGTGCTAACCGACCCATCCGGACACTCTATCCTCGGCACCCAGCTGCCATCCCGGTCCCTCTTTTCCAACCAGGCAATCATTTTGTTGGCCTTGTCACCTAAGTCATACACTCTCCGCTGGGTGGCAAGTACGTGTGACCTCGCCTGGTCCGTTAGAACATCTTGTATCTCCTTACTCAGGAGGCGCGCCCTGTGCTGCCGGTCTCTGTCTTGAGTCGGGGTAATACAGTGCGTCTTTAGTGCAATTACCACCCCACGGTTCTGTGGTTGGAAAGCTGCAATATTTTTATCGCCCTGTTAGCAAGCTGTTGCTAACAGCTGTTAGCGACAGTTTACTGGCAATAGCGCCCGTTTTTTTACCGCTTTGCATGTCAGCGATATTTTTCGCTAATTACATGCAAAGTAGGTGTTCCTCACTAAAAGTAAAGAGAAACAGTCGCAAACACAACTTCCCTCTATTATCAATGCCCGTGAAGCGATAAAAAAAGTCTCGCTAACCGAGATTATCGCTTGATTTTAACGCCTGATAAAAACTTGACTTAGCCATCTAGTCAATGGGGGGTGGATTGTTAGGTTAAGTACACACTTGCCTTTTAGCAAGCTTTTCATTAGCACAGTTAATTTAGTGCTAGTATTCTCACTCTATTTCTGTTTTTTGCCGCTATCACTGGATTTTTTGTCGCCTTAGAGATAAGCGTTGCTAATAACGCGCTATCTCAGCGATGAAATCCAGCAATAGACGGCGATAAAAAAAATGCCGCAAACCTGGGTTAGCGATAATTATCGCCTCTTCTTGCTAATATGCCCCCATATTCTTTGTAGCCACAAAATACTTTCATATATCAAGCTCTAGATCTCATGGAATGTGCACATATTGAGTCAGTCAGTTTATTTATATGAAGTTTATAAAGCGCCTGGTTACACTAGCTAGTGTGTCCCCGCGCTGAGAGAAAAAAACTGAGTGACAGACTGGAGAGCAAAGTTCTGGGCAGCCCCTGGCGCGTTAGTTAGTTTGTGGGAAACAAGATGGTTTTTAACTCTTCGCGGAAAGCCGCTTCAGATGTTTCAAGTCGTAACCTCTGAGGGAGTTTGTTCCAGTGAGTGGCAGTCATGACTCTGAAGGATCTTCCCCCCATTCTTGCTCTGGTGAATTTTGGGACCTGGACTCGCCCGGTTCCACTTGATATCAGTTGGCGCGTCGGGAGGTAAGGTTCAAGCATTTTGTGAAGATACTTATGGCCCTTCCTCTGTAGGATCCGGTGGCCTACACAGAGTGCTTTGAAAACCACCCGTTCCTTAATTGGCAGCCAGTGCAAGGTTTTAAGTGCTCTCTTGGCTGACGCTCTCTTAGGGAGCATCAGAATCAGGCGGGCCGTCGCGTTTTGAACGCGCTGCAACCTCTGTAAGCAATTGGCGCTGGCGCCCAAGTACAAGACATTTCCATAATCCAGTCTGGATGTAATTAAGGCATGGATTAGAGTCTGTCTGGCCGACTGTGGTAGGAGGTTCCGGGTTTTTCTGAGGATCCTCAGCATTCCAAAGCACGTGCCTGCCACTTGTTTGGTCTGGTGCTCGAACGAGATTTTATTGTCCAGCCAGATACCAAGGCTTTTCACTGGATTGCTGGGAGTAGGTAGAGTACCCAGCATGGAAGGCCACCATGCCGAGGTCCATACTGAGGGGGCCCTGCCCACGATCAGCACCTCCGTTTTATTTCCGTTCAATTTAAGGCAGTTCTCGGCCATCCACGCGGCGAGTTCCTGCATACACGCATTAAAATTGGTGGCACACTGCTCCTTAGGTTGTGTCAGTGTCACCACCAATTGCGTGTCATCAGCATATGATACTACTTCTACCCCGAATCTGTCAGTAATGTCTGCAACCGGAGCTATATATAGATTGAAGAGAGTAGGGCTGAGACTGGATCCCTGAGGTACTCCCTGTTTTAGACCAATTTTGTTCGATCGTAAGGGACCCTGTGCCACTTGGAAACTACGATCTGCTAGAAATGATTCCAGCCACTCCCATGCTTTGCCCACTACTCCTCCCCTCTTTAAACACCATAGCAGAGTGTGGTGAGCCACGGTGTCGAACGCGGCACTCAGGTCAAGCAGAATCAGTGCCGCCGTTTGCCCATCATACGCGTGTTTCCTCAGGGTTTCTGTTGACAAGAGGAGTGCTAACTCGGTGGAGTGGAGGGCGCGGAAACCCGACTGGGTGGAGTGTAGCAGGCCGTTTGCCTCAATGTGCGCTGAAAGTTGTTTATTGACTGCCTTTTCTGCAATCTTTGTGAAGTATGGGAGAAGTGAAATGGGGCGTAGGTTCGCAATTTGTTCCATACTGACATTTGTTTTTTTCCTCAAAGGCAGAACTGCTGCCTTTTTCCACGATTTGGAGACCTGCCCTGACTCAAAGGAGAGTTCTAATAGCTGTGTGATATGTGGCTCAAGAATTTCCATACATCCATGGAGTGCTTTGGGAGGTGCAGGGTCTTCAGGGGAGCCTGACTTAATACTTACAGCAATCTGACATAGGCTCTCCAGCGGGGGCACCACAAAAGCAGTACGATAGTTCCTGTCCGGGTTTGCGGGGGTAAATTCTTTACCACCTCCTACCCTGGCCGTGTCCGGAAAGGTGGAATACATTTTATCCACCTTATTGGCAAAGTACTCTGCTATCTGATTGCAGGATTCTACTGAGCCCCTCATCATAGGGGTAGCTGTACTAGACAGGTCTGATAGCTCTTTGTATACCATAAACACTTCCTTAATAGAGTTGTCAGCTCCCTCAATCCTGCTGCAGTAGTAGATTCTACGGACCTTCCTGATTAGAGCATGGAATTCCCTCAGGCTGGTTTTATAAGTGTTTCTCTCTAATTCGGAGTAGCTTCTTCTCCACAGCCTCTCCAGATGTTTACATTCACTTTTCTTTTCCCGGAGTTCCGCGTTGAACCAGGGGGTGGATTTAGACTTTCTCAGAGGGGCACTGTGCGACCAAGGTGCCGTACAGTCGAGAGCTTCAGTAATGCGCCTATCTAATTCCTCACAGGCTGCATCCACTCCCAGCCCTCTAAGTGGGCCGTCCCTGCCAAAGGCCTTGGTGAATGCCTCTACTGAGAACTTTGCCCATTTTCTGCATCTTTTTTTCTTGCCCATCTCACCCCGTACTGTGAGCTCAGGTACTACCGCTCTGAACGTGACCAAATAGTGGTCCAACCAGATCACGGGAGTGGGAGGGGTTACGGTCAGCATGTTCCAGTTTGCAAAAATGGGATCTAAAAGGTGGCCTTGGCAGTGGGTGGGTAGTTCGGATTTTAACATTAATTGCATTCCAGCTAGCTCTTGCCGAAGTTCCTGTGCTTCCCCGCTTATGGGGGCATCGAAATGTAGGTTCAAGTCTCCCAAAAGAAGGAGTCTCTCGTACCTAGGGGCTGGCTGCATTAAGCTCTCAATCAAATGAGCAGCAAACCGCGTCCCTGGCCCTGGGGGTCTATACACCAGAAGTCCCTTAAGAATATGATCATGGGACGCCGAGATGGAGAAGGAACCAGTCTCACTGTCCACAATTTCTGCGTCCTCCAGGGTGCATGTCAACTCGTGTTTGTGGATTATAGCAATACCACCCCCTCTCCCCTCTTGCCTGTCCATTCTATTGATACCATAACCCGGCGGGAGAGCGCTAATAATGTCAGGAGCCGAAATGTTAGAAAGCCAAGTTTCGGTGAGGAAGAGAGCGTCCACCTGTCCCTCCAGAAGGAGGTCACAGATTTCCATCCTGGGCTTAGCTAAAGAGCGGCAATTGATGAGGGCAAGATTAAGTGTCTGTTCCTTACATCTGACCTCCCGCTGGCGGCTGATAGTAAAAGAGCAGAACATACATTCCTTATCAAAGTTCACCAGCCTCATACTGTGCTTGCATTTATCCCCAATGGGGGGCGAAGAGCCTTTAGCTGCTGGGCGTTATAGTGCTCTCTCGGAGGCGGACTGACAGGGCACCTAGCCCCAAGCCCCGGCCGGCCACGGACGGGCACAGACGGGCTTGCCTTTGGCGCGCCCGCTGCGCGCGTCCGCTGCGTGCGTGCATTTCGAGGCCTCCATTTTATGTCCCTGGCGCCACAACAACTAGCCCGCTGACTATTCGGGTCCCCCAATATGGCGGCCGTCCTCCGTGTGTCCCAAAAGCCACCCGGTCAGATCCCAAATCGTCTGGCCAGTGATGGTGCTCAGTGCACGATTAAAATTACGAAATTCAGGTGAGCGGTTTTAAAATTATGCGCTGTTACAAACGGACATACACACACACGGGCTCCCGGCTTCCGCCTCAGGAGTCAATCAGCAATAGACAGTCAATCGTTGCAGGGCGTCTTTTATGTCCCTGGCGCCACAACAACTAGCCCGCTGACTAGTTGGGTCCCCCAATATGGCAACCGTCCTCCGTGTGTCCCAAACGCCACCCGGTCAGATCCCAAATCATCTGGCGAGTGATGGTGCTCAGTGCACGATTAAAATTACGAAATTCAGGTGAGCAGTTTTAAAATTATGCACTGTTACAAACGGACATACACACACACGGGCTCCCGGCTTCCGCCTCAGGAGTCAATCAGCAATAGACTGTCAATCATTGCAGGGCGTCTTTTATGTCCCTGGCGCCACAACAACTAGCCCGCTGACTACTCGGGTCCCCCAATATGGCGGCCGTCCTCCGTGTGTCCCAAACGCCACCCGGTCAGATCCCAAATCGTCTGGCCAGTGATGGTGCTCAGTGCACGGTAAAAATTACGAAATTCAGGTGAGCAGTTTTAAAATTATCCGCTGTTACAAACGGACATACACACACACGGACTCCCGGCTTCCGCCTCAGGAGTCAATCAGCAATAGACTGTCAATCGTTGCAGGGCGTCTTTTATGTCCCTGGCGCCACAACAACTAGCCCGCTGACTACTCGGGTCCCCCAATATGGCGGCCGTCCTCCGTGTGTCCCAAACGCCACCCGGTCAGATCCCAAATCGTCTGGCCAGTGATGGTGCTCAGTGCACGATTAAAATTACGAAATTCAGGTGAGCAGTTTTAAAATTATGCGCTGTTACAAACGGACATACACACACACGGGCTCCCGGCTTCCGCCTCAGGAGTCAATCAGCAATAGACTGTCAATCGTTGCAGGGCGTCTTTTATGTCCCTGGCGCCACAACAACTAGCCCGCTGACTACTCGGGTCCCCTAATATGGCGGCCGTCCTCCGTGTGTCCCAAACGCCACCCGGTCAGATCCCAAATCATCCGGCCAGTGATGGTGCTCAGTGCACGATAAAAATTACGAAATTCAGGTGAGCAGTTTTAAAATTATCTGCTGTTACAAACGGACATACACACACACGGGCTCCCAGCTTCCGCCTCAGGAGTCATTCAGCAATAGCAGATAGTTATTAGAATTTATTTCAGAAGTTTGAAAATATCCATAAAAAATTCAAAACAAATAACGCATATATACAAAAAAAATACTTAACAGTTTTTTCAAAATGCATATAAGCACACATAGTTAATGTACATTATATTTAATATTAGCTTATTAATTAGTCAAATTATGCAGATTTTCTGTATTAAAAAATACCACAAAGATTGTAAAGCGGACCCCAATCATCAAATATACAATAGTTAGGTCATACCAACTCACATTAAGCCTTTTCTAGGTTTTGCGTGCACATCGTTTATGCTGAGCTTGCAAAGCATTTTGTATTTTTAAAAAAACAAACTTAGAAGGGTCTTACAGCCTGCTGTTACATTCCTTTTGTTCGCATTCTTGTCACACTGTTTTTCTTGCTTGCCATTGATTGCGACGTGCTATTTTCTGCTATGCTGTGTTCGAGAGCAATGTATAGTTTGAAGGTTGCCAATCTGCTACTTGGCAGGATACTGTTGCGAAAAAAAACCATTTTGTGGGTATACTTTATAACAAGGTGGTCACGTGTAATACAGAACCTAAACAATAAACAAGGATTTCCATAGAAAAGCAAGGATTTTTCTAGGAAACACAGGATTGTCTAAGGAATGAATAACATATCACTTCAGCAGGGAAATTTTTGACACCAGGTCAAAGCATGGTCCAGGGAATTTCGTCATTTAAACCCCGGGAATCTGTGGACAATCTGAATATCCATTTTTGTTCCTTGACAAATAAATATCTCGTTGTGTCCCCAATGTGTGATGGTATGAAGGGCTTTTCCAGGACTGTCCAGGTAAAATCGGTCTCACTATGATTACGCTCGATGAAGTGTTTAGTAAGTTTAGAGACACTCTTTTTGCACCGAAAAGCACTTTTGTACTATAACATCCTCGTCCGCACCTTTCTGGTAGTCATTCCAACATATTGTTCACGGCAGGAGCATGTAAGTAGGTAGATTAACTGTGAACTATTACAATTAGTAAAGTTCTTCAAAACCCAGGGGCGGTCTGTGCCTATATCGATTTGGGTAACTTTCGATGTTTGTGCACCGCACGGATGATGTCCGGTAGCAGCTGCGGAGTTCCATAGAGTCCCAATAGGTCTTTTAGGGGGATCTCTGGGATGAGTGTGTATCAGCCGGTCTCTTAGATTGGTGGACCTTTTGAAGGCAAAGAGAGGGGGTTCAATTTTGTCATTGCCAAAATTGAGAATTTTCCAATTATGTCTTACAATCCGTTGAAACTGATTTGATTTGGTGTTGTAGGTGGTCACTAATGTTAGTCGGTCAAGAGGTGGTTTCTCTATTGGGACCTCAAACAAGGCGTCACGATGATTGTTGGCCGCCCGTTTCCATGAGCGTGTGATCAGTTTTTTCGGGTAATGTCGTGCCTGGAGTTGCCGAGGTAGCCCTTCGGCGTGTTTTTGAAAAGTAGTGGGCGTTGAGCAATTTCGCCGAACTCGTAGAAATTGCCCATAGGGCAAATTGTCCCTTAGAGATTTAGGATGTTGACTCTCATATAGGAGCAGCGAGTTTCTGGCCAGAGGTTTCTTGTAAAGTTCGGTTTCGAGACCAGTGGTAGTCACGAAAATGGACAGATCTAGGAAGGAGATCCTTTCTTTACTGTTTTCCAATGTGAATCTCAGAAAACGATTCTGAGTATTCAACCACTGGTGGAACGACATAATAGACTGTTCATCCCCTCGCCAAATGACGAGGATGTCGTCTATGTAGCGTTTCCACCAGTGGATATGTGACCTGAAGGGATTGTTGGAGGTCAGGACACACTCCTGCTCGAATGCATGGACGTACAGGTCCGCCAGGCTTGGAGCAAAAATGCTCCCCATGCTGGTTCCTGAGACCTGCAGGTATATAGTATTTTCGAATTTGAAAAAATTCTCTTTCATGGCGATCTTAGCTAAAGCCATAATGAAAGGAACAGGTGTTATTGATTCCAAATTAGCCCCTTCGAGGATCAGCATGATTGTATCCAGGGTCTCATCTTGGGGGATGGAGGTATAGAGAGACTCTACATCTAATGAGACAAGAAAATCTGTCTCCGCTTTGAATTCAATATCAGGGATTACACGTAGTATGTCTTTGGTGTCTTTTAAATACGTAGGCATAGTCTGCACCAGAGGCCTCAGAAAGAAGTCCACAAATGCAGAAAGGGGCTCTAGGAGAGACCCCTGACCTGATATAATAGGTCTGCCTGGTGGTGGTCTTAGAGTGTGAGTGTGAGTTCTCTATTCCTTTTTAACTTCACTTTCCCTACACTTTCACACTTTGCACTGCATTTGGTTCCATTTAGTGACCCCACGCATGGTCAGCGAGTGATTGTGGGTTTGACCCCAGTCCTGCAAGCTGGTTCCGATAAAGTCTCAATGATCTAGAGACACTTCGGTCCTGCGTTGTGGATGACCAGATGAGAAAATAAGATCACTAACAAGATTTTGATGGTAATCCATCTCTGGATCTTGGGTCTCACCTACTTTTGCTGGTGGTCATGTGCGTTGGATTAGTAAACTTTATAATTCAGACTACTTAGTTATTTGAATTGGTACTTTGACGACCAAATAATCTGTATAGTCTTTTGAGTACATTGTGCCTTTAAAGACAATATTCCTTGACAGTGTAGGTTGTTTCAATAAAGATTGAATATTCTTAGAGCGCTGATAGGCAAAGATTGGTGGTTTGTCGAAGATTTTGTTGAAGTCAGTTTCCAATTGTAGCAGTGGCCAGTGTTTGCGAATCGACTCTTTTATTTTGGTGGATTGTGTCGAAAATTTGGATACGAATACAGGGTGTGTATCATCCTCCTGGGGAATGTTTTTAGGTTTCAGTAAGTCTTCTCTAGTTCGAGCGGATGCTCTATGTTCTGCAGTTTGAGTGAGATTTATCGGGTAACCACGTTGATGGAATTTGGTGATGATTTTCTGACTATCTTGTGCATATGAGTCGGAAGTAGATGCAATCCTTTTTGCACAATGTAGTTGTGAGTACGGTAGATGACGTTTCAGACTTGGTTGATGAAAGCTTTGGTAATGAAGATAATTGTTGCGGTCTGTGACTTTGGTATGTATCGATGTAACAAATTGATTGTTGATTAATTTGACTTGCACATCCAGAAAGGATATCTCAGATCTGCTGAGGGTGTAGGTGAACTGAATGCGGTCATTTACTGAATTGAGGGAGTTAATGGCATTGGTCAACTGTGTTTCATTGCCCTTCCAAACTACGAAAATGTCATCGATGTACCGGTGGTACGAACATAGAAATGGTTGCCAATCTAGATGGTTCAAAATATGTTGTTTTTCAAAAAAGTACATAAACAAGTTCGCATATGCCGGAGCGGCAAAACTGCCCATGGCAACTCCGGACAACTGAAGGTAATGATTATTGTTTGAAGATTTGAAGTAACTGTGATGTAGAGTGAATTGCATCAACTCCAGAATGAAAATCTGTAAGTCTGTTGGTTTCTGAGTTTGTACCAGGGCAGATTCTAAAG
The DNA here is from genome assembly GCF_964261635.1 of Lissotriton helveticus. Classification (NCBI taxonomy): domain Eukaryota; kingdom Metazoa; phylum Chordata; class Amphibia; order Caudata; family Salamandridae; genus Lissotriton; species Lissotriton helveticus. The sequence goes on from NC_136069.1 coordinate 1,528,621,252, forward strand.
CTTCAAGGCCCAAGTTATGGGGGATTGAGTGTATAAGGAACTAACGTCAATAGTACCCAAGATGATTGGCTGGTCAGAAGGAATAGTGATGTTTTGGAGCTTGATAAGAAAGTCTGTGGTGTCTTGAATGTATGTGGACATACCTCTGACACAAGCTTGTAAGTGTTTATCAATGCATAATCCAGTGGGTTCGTGGATGGAGTTACAAGTGCTGACGATGGGTCTGAACAGAGGCTTTGTGGGATGTTTATGAATTTTTGGCACTAGATAGATGTATGGTACCTGAGGGTGTTTTTGTCTCTTTCTGTGATGGTTTTTGCAGAAACAGCGGTGTTGACTATGGTAACCAGGATTTCCTTGAAGTCATTGGTAGGATCCGAATTCAAAACCATGTAGAGATCTTGGTTGTTTAGATGAGCATCCAGATTTTCGGTGTAATAGCTGGTGTCTAGGGCTACTAGAGCATCTCCTTTATCAGCTTTGCAAATTTTTAAGTCTGTATTTGTAGCGAGTTGTTTCAAGGCTTGACGTTCATTGATGGACAAATTAGAACGATGTTTTTTGGAAGTTTGAAAGATGGCATGTAGGTCTTGTTGAACAGCTATTTCAAAAGTGTCTTGAACTTTATGGCTGGTAGGTGGTATGAAAGTGCTCTTAGGTCGTAAGCCCATAAGTGTACTTTTTTCTTGGCTGTTTTGTGGTACACAAATGTTGGTAAAGAAATGTCTCAACCGTAAGGTTCTCATGAATTTGTAAAATGATATGGTAGTATTCAACTCATTGCTGTGATACGTAGGTACAAAGTTCATGCCTTTTTGAAGAACCTTTTGTTGTGTGATGGTTAAAGGAGTGTGAGAAATGTTGATAATTAAATTCTGTGGCTCCTGGTCGATTTGGCCGGTGGTAGTGAAGTGATGTTTCCGTCGGGACCTCCTGGATCTACGGTAGGTGCTTGGCCAACCTCTAAAAAAGACTCAGCTTCTGTGGCAATGTTGGACTTATTTCTCAGTTCACTATTCACTCCGGAAGTTGATGGTTGGTCTGATGTCTTAGAACCTGGTTGAAAGGATTATTGTCTAGGTTTGCCTTTGGAAAAGCCTGTGCGAGATGTGTCTTCCGACGATGATGAATCACCTTCTGTAGATCTGTTTGCCTGGGTCCGATTTTGTCTTCTGGCGGCATATATTTTGGCCCAATTATAAACTTCGCCCAGTTTATAATCGACTGTGTCGCGTTTAAATTTTCTTAGTTTCCCTTTGTTTATTTCTTTGACATATTTATCCAACTGGTTGTTAATTTCTTCCAGAGATGTGGATAGTTCTTCTTTTTTTAAACTCCTATGTTCCCCCCTTTCTGACATTTGTCCCAAATTATATTCATTTACATTTCCTCACTTTTCATCTCTTCATCTTTTCCGTTTTTTTCTTCATGGTTCGTCCTATACCCTCTTAATTTACTTTTCAATATTCTTTACATTCCCCTTTCGTTATTAGCCTATCCTGACTCATCACGACCCACTCACACCGTTAATATTTAGTACACTTTGGTTCTAAACACCCTTTACATTTCCTCTTTGTTTGGCAGCACCGCACAGTCCGCTTTCTATGCTCATGTATAGCACTTTCACTTAAGGAGCATGTACGCATGCTCGGCGTCTTCCTGGTTGCCGTTCACTCGGACCGGGTCTAACCATTCTAACGCGTTCGATTCACTCCATGGCTGGTAAGTGGCTTCATTACCCGTCTAAATTGTTCCCGCTCTTCACACACTAGGGCTGAGGTCTAAATACATTGATAAATCCCGTGCATGCATAATTTCGGTAATTCACGATTTTCATTCTTTTCATTTTGTCCCGTATCCCTATGGCACATGGTGCTGTTTCTTATTCTTGCACTTCGTTTCGGATTAATTCCATTCATCACCCTCATCTATTCCTTTGTTTAAGCCTTTTTACCTTTGGGAGTCATATCCTTGCTGATCACGAAGTGGCCCACTTTATATGTATTGTAATTCAGAACTTTTCTATCCTTTGCCGACTTTAACCTAAAACCTTCACATTCGTATATTTTTCATTGATACTAACTCTAATGAACGCCTTTTAGTCACGGCAACTATGTGCACTCTTTGACTCTGTTTTTATTTAATTCTTTTAATTCTCTGCAAGCTCCTAGGTATCAGCGTCCTATAGCACATTCCCCTTTTCTTCTTTTTCACACAGATTCCGCCTGAAGAAGTGCTAATTTGCACGAAATGCATCGGGGTCTATTCTATTATGGAGTATAAATTCATATGAAATTTGGATTCGTATTGTTTTCATGCATCAAAACGCCATTGACATATGATGTAATATGAAGAAATGGAACAGTTTTGAATACTCTTCTGATTGAACAGATTAAAGAATACATCGCTTACACCAAAATTGAATTATTGATATATACTTATCTACGCACTTGTGTGCACCAAGAGTGCCCAGGGACAGCCCTTACCTAATGTAAGGCTCTCTATGCTAACATAATAACATAGCACATAATTACACTATACTCAATGCACCATAAATACACTCCACATACCACTCAGTACCACTTAATTACACACCACATGATTACTCTCTACTCAATGCAACATAAATAAACTTCACATACCACTCAGTGCCACATAATTATACTCCACATAATTGCACTCTACTCAATGCAACATAAATACACTCAATCTAAATGCACTCTATACCACATATCACCAATCAACATAAATGCACTCCACACCATGACACAATTTCATTAAGCATAATTTCACTCAACACCACAGTTCCAGGCCACACAATTCAACTCCACACATTTCCAATACACACCGCATAATTACACACCAAACAATGTATTTCAGCTCCAGTACTCCACAATCCACGACTTACCTCCAATCCACACCATATAGTGTCACCACCTGAGCACCAAACATCATTCACCACCACCATTTTGCATCAGCACACCACGTAAGCATCACGTCAGTCTGCCCTTGGAGTCTGGCATCTGTTGATTCTCCCCAAGTGTCCATCTACTGCTCGTGTTCTAATTAAATTTCTATTTTTCAACCTCCACTCCCCCGTTATTTATGTTCCGCTCCTCCATAACAATTTTTTTTATAACAAACAAGCATGAGAACAGGCAGGAAGAAGTTGCCAGCAGTGCACGAACAAAAAAACTAGAAGACATTTTTTATGTCTTTTTTTAATCAGGTTTTTCAGTTGTATATAATGTCGTCTTCGTTTGTATAAAGGTAACAAAAATGCTTAACACTTTTTTATTATAACTTTTCAACATAATGCACAGCAGCCACAATGCTCTACAACATAGCTCAAAAGTTTGGCTAAACACATAAGGACCAAAAGGCGAGACCTATTGGCTATGCCAATGCTTGTTTCTTTTGCTTTTGTCATCACACTCTGAAGGTATCAGAGTGCTGTACATGAACCAGCTGCCTTACACATGGACACATTCATTTTTAGGCGTGAAGAGAAGAGATTTAGTCATTTGCCCAGAACCATAGGATGTTGAGACTCTGTCACGACTTGTAATGTTCTTACCAGTCTGGTGTGTTGTAGAGATTCTCGACTTATGTTCTTGAGGGTTGTGGTCTGTCCAAGGTAAGGCCGACCCTTTATGGTAGCCACGCTGCTGCCGAAAATGAAAATCCAGAGCAGACTGTGCCTTCCAAAAGGAGTCCCAAGAGGAATATACCCTGTAGGGAAAAACCTCTGATGGGGGCGGAGACTCGAGGAACAGGAAGGAGAGATAGAACCCACCAATAATTGCAAACACCAACAAGGCGTGGAAAATGGAAGGCAAGGATTCCAAAGAGAAGTAGAAAGCTTCATGGAATCCAAACTGGATCAAGAAGCGCCAATCGGAACAAGTTACGCCAACAGGAAGCAAAAGTACACTAAGCAGGAGCAAAGGTAACCAACAGGTGCGAGGACACGCCAGCAGGACCAAGGAGTGTTGCAACGCAATGAAATGAAGGATTGAGCCCCTTAATTTCCATGAACAGGAAGTGACCAAACAGGAAGTAAACAACCACCATCTTGTATAGGGAAAAGGATAATGAACAGAATAGGAAGGTTGCCATCTTAGAATGCTAGAATAAAACCTTCCCAAGGCCTTCTGGGACCAAGACTGTGGAATCATGGATAGATGGAAAGCAACAAGATGGCCCCAAGAAGATTAAAGAGAAGCAAAGTAAAATATAAAGGTAATTGTGTCCAACATGGTGTATAAGGGAAAGCTGCAGTTCCAAAATTGGGCCACATCAAAGGTTTACGGCGTGCCTGACACAAAAAAGGAATAGGGGTCGCAGAATGCACCAGTGACGTGACACCAGAACAGCAACAGCGGGCCACCATGCAGCACCCCGAAACGCTCGATGAGAAAAGGGAGGGATACTGGGCTGCACCGCGGTCCATGAGGAGGAAGTGGGTAGCATCGCAGGCCGAATCATGGCTGTGGTGCAACAGATTCCAGCCGAGACTCGAACCTGGTTCCCCAGCTTCAAAGTTGGCCGCTCTAACTGTTACGCCATATCCTCTCTCATCCTCTTCATTGCCCTGTTCTGCTCTCTACCTCCTCTCACGCACCAATCATAGGATGTTGAGCCTCCCGCCAAAACTGGAACCCTGTTCAATAGCTTCAACGCCCTCCCCATCTCCATTATTTTTACATACTTCCCACTTGCCCATGTTCTTTTAAAACTCAATCACCCCCCACTCTCTGTGTTCTTCTTTTAACCCACTCTCTCCTTTTTAATCTTCCGGCATTGGTTTTGATCCTCTTCTCCACCACCTCTGTTTCCCACCCTCCTCCCTCTTGTTGCTTTTTTAGGTCGAGCGACCTATCTCAATGCGCATGCGCATTGAGCGGGAGCGAGATATATAGGGGCTTATCGAGAGTTTACCTAACTGGCGATTCCACTGGCGATCCCGTGCAGTGCATGTGCTTTTTAGGTCATTGCGCAAGCGCAAGCCCTAAAAAGCGCGTGCACAATGCCACCAGCCGCCTGCCTGCCTGCCTCGCATTACCACATCAAAGGCAGCCCTCCCAGCGCATTTCCCCCCCCCTAATTATTCACGGCCGTACTTTCAGTTTCACGGCCGCGTCTCAAGCATGCCAAGTTACAAGCTTCATTTCTTTGTCTGCAATTTCACATTTATTTTCATTTATAGAGGTTTTTTTTTCTTCAATGTGGCTATTTATGTGCATTTTTATTTTATCAGCAAGTTTATATTGTTTAATTTTCAAGGACCCGCTGAGTAGGTGCTGCGGACCCCACTTTAAAAATCGATTTTACATTAAGCAAATGATGCTCGAAATTCCCAAATCTAAAATAACCCAAAGCAAAAAAGTAAACCATTTCTTTTCTCTCCTACTCTGTGGATCTAATGTCCCCATCTCCGGGTGACACATTGCTTTGAAATGTTATAATCTCAAATATCTGTTTTTCTCTGTCAAATCCATCCCTACATTAATCTCCTTAAGCCTCGCGTTCCTTTTCTTCTTTGCCGTCAGATTTATCCCTCTGACCACTTGTAATTTTACAAATCAGCCGATCGATTCCAAACAGTGTTGGAGAGAAGGGTTATGTGGCGGATATTTCTGGCTCAGTAAAACATGCTGAATTTCTTCTGGTGTCGTTTTCGGACGCTGGGACATCATTCAGCAGTGCCGGCATTTGTCTGTATTAACCTGCGTGGAAGGGAGGGGGCTTTATTTTAACATCCAGCTGGGCAGAAACAAAGGCCTGATTTAAAAGACCATCAGCTCGTCTTTTGTTCAAGCCATCTGAGCCTAACACCTAGATGCCAGTGCAATGGAAGAAAGCAGAGGCAGACAACTAATTACTTCACACATACTTAAGCAAAACCTTTGGAGCCAGTTGTTTTAACTTTGTTTAACTCCCTACGAAAGAGATGTGCTTACACATTTTTAATCTTGCCTCCCAAAGCAACACGACTTAAGATACCACGCCCCCTCATGTGAGACCTTCACACCCTCATCGCCACCTCCCGTGATCGCCGTGTCGCATTTCTCCTCCCCCCAGCAATGCCCTCCGTCTTGTTCTCCTCCGTCGCTTGTTCCTTACCCCAGTTTCCCTTCCTCCTCGCCTCTCCTATTTCTTTATCTAAGCCCCTCGCATTCACTATAATACAGTCCACGTTGATTGAGCACAGGGTTAAAGAAAGGATTATTGTCATTATAATGGAAATGAAAACAAGGCATGCGCAACCCACCATCTACAACCCTTACATTAACATCGGTCAGTGATTGGTACAAAATAAGTACCCCTCTGTATATAATAAAAATGTCATGCCACATCCACCACCACATCCACCATCACCACCACATCCACCACCGCATCCACCACCGCATCAACCACCACATCCACCACCACATCCACCATCACCACCACATCCACCACCACATCCACCACCGCATCCACCACCACATCCACCACCACATCCACCATCACCACCACATCCACCACCGCATCCACCACCACATCCACCACCACATTCACCATCACCACCACATCCACCACCACCACATCCACCACCACCACATCCACCACCACCACCGCATCCACCACCACATCCACCGCATCCACCACCACCACATCCACCGCATCCACCACCGCATCCACCACCACATCCACCATCACCACCACATCCACCACCACATCCACCATCACCTCCACATCCACCATGACATCCACCGCCACATCCCCCGCCACATCCACCACCACATCCAACACACCCACCACCACCACATCCACCACCACATCCACCACCACATCCACCACCACATCCAACACATCCACCACCACTTCCACCACCACCGCATCCACCACCGCCACCGCATCCACCACCACATCCATCACATCCACCATCACCTCCACATCCACCATGACATCCACCACCACATCCACCACCACATCCACCACCACATCCACCACTTGCACCACCACATCCACCGCATCCACCACCACCACATCCACCACATCCACCACCGCATCCACCACCGCATCCACCACCACATCCACCACCGCATCCACCACCACCATCACTTCCACCACCTCATCCACCACCACATCCACCACCACTTTCACCACATCCACAACCACAACCACATCCACCACCACTTTCACCACATCCACAACCACATCCACCACCACTTTCACCACATCCACCACCACATCCACCCCCACATCCATCACCACCACATCCACCACCACATCCATCACCACCACATCCACCACCACCACCACCACATCCACCACCACCATATACCCCAGATCCACCACCACCACATCTATGTGTGTGTGTGTGTGCGTGTGTGTGGCTGTGTGTGTGTGTGTAGGTGCAAATGCAATGTTCTTGGATTTTCGTCACAATAAAATACACTGAACATAATCTTCACAAAAGTTATTTACAAACGTTTAAGCTATTGCCATTATAAATTACAATAAATTTTATTTAAGTATTAATTATTTACAAAATTAAAAGCCATTGTTATTTGCAATATCAATACATCTAAGTCACGTAAATACAACACACATTGCATTACAAATGCTATAGGTGTCACATTTGCGAAAGTTAAAACTATTGACATTGTAACTGACAAAGCTATTACTTTTGCTATTTTCAAAACCAACACATAAATAAACAAGCATTTACAATGCAACGGTTTCGCCTTTGGAAACGTTAAAGCTATTTGCAATGTAAATGACAATGCCATTTATTTATCTGTTTTCAAAACCAACACATAAATACAAATGTTGTCATTTACAATGCCAATAGCTCAAACTTTTCCAAAGGCGAAACCGTTGCATTGTAAATGCTTGTTTTATATATACTACTACCCAGGTCCTTTGACTTATTGGGTCTACCCCATTGTTTTCAATGACAATCTATATTTGGGCCAAGGGCCCGACAGCTCATAAAACAAAGACGAGGAGTAGGCAATGGTAGTGTATACAACAATTAGGGGTCGGAAATAATAAAATATAAACAAGCAGCGAGGGGGCAATAACATCAAATTAAACGTGTGGTAGGGTGGGCAATGATAACATGCAAGTACGTGTGGAACTGGCAATGATGCCGCATAAAACAATTAGGAATCGGGCAATAATGGCGCATAAATCAAGGAGTCAGTGGGCAATGACATCACATCACAACCGTCATGAGTGGGCGATGACATCACATAAAACAACTGTAGGGAATGGACAATAAAAAGACAAAGCAAGCAATGAGACTACATTGATATCGAAATATAAAGCAAGTAAGGAACATGCAGTGACTCACTAATAGGAATCCGGATTTGGGTTTTGATGTTGCATGAGGCGGGAGGGGCTGGGTACCAAAGTAACAAGAGATGTGTGCTGATCACTCACTGACATCCTGGACCAAACGTAAAGAATGTGAAGTAACAAAAAACACAAACAGAATCTCTTCCCTGGCACTACCATATCAGTGCTGAGGTGGCACTGATGGTACAAGAGAAGATAGTAAGTGGTTGGCACTGGATTCCCCTGAGACTTACCCAGGAGAGGAGGAGAAGAGCACCGGAGAGGAGGAGAAGAGCACCAGAGAGGAGGAGAAGAGCACCAGAGAGGAGGAGAAGAGCACCAGAGAGGAGGAGAAGAGCGCCAGAGAGGAGGAGAAGAGCGCCAGAGAGGAGGAGAAGAGCGCCAGAGAGGAGGAGAAGAGCGCCAGAGAGGAGGAGAAGAGCGCCAGAGGGGAGAAGGAGAGCGCCAGAGGGGAGGGGGAGAGCGCCAGAGGGGAGGGGGAGAGCACCAGAGGGGAGGAGAAGAGCACCAGAGAGGAGGAGAAGAGCACCAGAGAGGAGGAGAAGAGCGCCAGAGAGGAGGAGAAGAGCACCAGAGAGGAGGAGAAGAGCACCAGAGAGGAGGAGAAGAGCACCAGAGAGGAGGAGAAGAGCACCAGAGAGGAGGAGAAGAGCGCCAGAGAGGAGGAGAAGAGCGCCAGAGAGGAGGAGAAGAGCGCCAGAGAGGAGGAGGAGAGCGCCAGAGGGGAGGGGGAGAGCACCAGAGGGGAGGAGAAGAGCACCAGAGAGGAGGAGAAGAGCGCCAGAGAGGAGGAGAAGAGCGCCAGAGAGGAGGAGAAGAGCGCCAGAGGGGAGGAGAAGAGCGCCAGAGGGGAGGGGGAGAGCACCAGAGAGGAGGAGAAGAGCGCCAGAGAGGAGGAGAAGAGCGCCAGAGAGGAGGAGAAGAGCGCCAGAGGGGAGGAGAAGAGCGCCAGAGGGGAGGGGGAGAGCACCAGAGAGGAGGAGAAGAGCACCAGAAATTATTATTTCATTTGTTCATTTGTTATGCGCCCAGCAGGAATCTAAAATAAGAAAGCCCAGTCCCAGCCTGCACGTTGTTGCAGATGGAAAGCAGATAACGTCAGTAGTGGCTCGTGTTGGGAGTGCTGTGGTGCCCTCTGTTCAGCCGTATGCCATAGTTTACTACCCCCCACCCTGCTTTTCCCCCGCCCCGCAGCACTCCCACCACCGGCCGCTACTGGGGAAACATATCACTTCTAGCGACGGCATTGGAAGAAAAGGGACCTTACATTGACAATGAAGCTGTGGCCACCTCAAACAAGCCTAGCTGGATACCTCCCCCACCTACAGAGATAATCTTTCATAGGGATAAAAGTGCATGTGAAGGCTTCACACTGATGAAAGATACAAACCAACGACCATCTTCGACATCCAATGGGCTTCACCATTCGTCCATCCAGGCTCATGTGAAACCTGTCCATCCACCCCCGTCTCCCACCCCACACATGCTCTGAAGCTCTCTGTGACTATCCGAGAAGTCATGAAGGCAAAGGATCCGGAGATACCTGTGGTTGCGTATTCTTTGCAGTAGCCTGTGTGTATACAGTTAAAAAAAGGCCTGTTACCTGCCCATGGATTATGCTGCCAGGGTAGAACGAAGAGTAGTCGCTCTTGCATGGAGGGTGCACTTAGGGTGTCCCTCGACAGCAGAGTCCAGCTCTTATGAGTCACAGCGGTAAAACGGGTGTAACTACAGTGAACTTACAGGTAAACCAAGAGGCAGCATCTGATTACGAAGTGACACAATACTGCAGATGATCCCTCACTTAAAGGAGACACAATACTCTAAGTAGGGTTTCACTAGAGTGGAATACTTAAGACATCTCTGAGGGTAAGATTTCACCAGAGAAGGGACACCATAGAAGCATCTCGGGCGAATTCCCAAGGGACTCAACAAAAAACTTCAAATACGGCTGCCGGCCTGAAGTGCAGGCTCGGTGTAAACACCAATCGTGCCCCGGACGACAATGATGGGAGTTATTCCTTGGCGCTGTGGGCACCAAACCTGCGTGTGAACTACTGTCAGGACCCAGCGCTGCAGTCTGATGTTGGAAAAGTAAACTTCCTGCAGCCTTCTATATCAGGACACCCAGGAGCCGCGGCGGCCAGTGCCATGGTGACTGGGCACGCTCTGAGCACCGTAAACATTGCAACATTTCTGGCCTCAACCAGTCGCTCACGCAGCTCTGCAGCTATGTATATTACTAAGATAGATGCACATGATTTTTGTTTCCTTCTTGAGTGAACGCCAGAAACCGCACTTTACTCCCTTTGTGACGCTGTTACCCCAGATGCCAAGATACCGTAGACGTATACAGTTTGAAAAACTACCTACAAATATAATATCTGATGATTATATTCCAAGCCAGCAACTCGTAAAGGCCAGTAGTGCTGGGGTAGCGTTGGTGACATTAGGACCCGTGATTGACACTTCTTTAGCCCTCTGTTGAAATGTATTCATAACAAGAAAATGTCCTGTTCTATCTCCAGCCCACAACCCCCACGTCTCTGTTCAAAATATTGTGTTGCTTTGTAATTCATATTGACGCGTCCAAAGTGCGCAGATATAACTTATTTTGAAAATCAGACATTTACTTTCCGCATTGTACTGTGGATGAATTAATAAAACGCGTCATGTCCCTGGCAAGCTGAGATGTACGGTATTAATAAAACAGTGTCGGTTTAAATGTATGGCTTATGAGCGACGTGTTTCAGTGTTGACTAAAGGCAGGGAAAGAAGGTGGGACCCACGGTGCATGGGGGCACAAGTGGGAGGAGCAGAGAAGGAAGGTGGAGGGCAGCGCTTGGTGAAAAGGGGGACACTGGATGGGAGGGGGGACATCAGCCAAGAATGGAACCCTAAGGAAATGGGGTATGCGACGGCTGGGAATACTGAGGAGGGTGGGGGGTGAAAAGGAAGAAATAAAGGGTGAGTCGCCGAAAAGGGGAAACTGTGTGAGCAAGCGGCGGAAGGAAGAGGGAGCGGGCAGTAAAAGAGATTAGAATGGACGAGGGGGCAGGACGGAGGGCACGGGGCAGAAGGAATCTGAAAGGAAAGAATGAAAAGCAAGAGGAAACAGAGGGCAATCAACAACTAGTAGGGGTGTTAAAGGGTGGCTGGGAAAAGAAGAGGAAAACGAAAGTGCAGGGGGGTGCGAACAAACAGGAGAAGGGTTGAACAGTGAAAAGAATAAATAAAGCAAAAAGGAGCGAATGTGGCGGATAGGAAAGGTGGGAGGAAGGAGGAATGGAAAATGGGAAATAAAAAAAGAAGGAAAGGGTGGGGGTATGAGGAAGAAGGGCATGGGGCAAGGGACTCAATGAGAACGGATGAAAGGGTGGAGGAAAGGTTGACGCGAGAGGGGGAAAGAAGGAAAGAAGAAAAATCAAGGAAGGCGGAGGGAAGGAAGAGAGATAAGATAGAAATTAGGAACGGCGGGAGAAATAGGGGGAGCGAGGGAAGAAGAGAGGAGTGCGCACAGAAGGAAGGCGCGTTAGTGGAGTTTGGGGAGGAAGGGAGGGCGGAAGCAGGGAAATAAAATAAGTGGATGAGTGAAAGACGGCGAGGTGACTAGAAGGCCGAGCCCGGCTTCCCTCTCACTAACGGCGCAATTAATCATTTTCGCAGAATTTCAATCCTCAGCACAAAAACACAGATTCCACATTTTTCCTGTAAAAAAACGCAAATGACCCTTGAATAAATCCACAGTAAAAAAGAAGAAAAAAGCCAAAAGTCCGCAAACGTAAGTTGTTCCAAAGTCGCAACTTCCCCGCAGTCCGATGTCCTGATGTCGGATCCCAAGAGGGTGCGGCCGCTTCGGAGCGGTTACGCATTTCATCCTGAGTCGACGAGAGACGGAGCAGGCGCTCAGGAAGGGCGCTGGAGGCCGACGGGGGACGAGTGGAGGACGGCAGCCAGGGCGGGTGAAGGCAGGTCGGGGAAGGGACGGGCTGGAAACGCCCGGGACGCGGCCTTATATCGGCGCCATCCGCCTCTCTCCTCCTCCATCCCCACCTTTTAATTGATTTGTAATAATTAAGTTGCCTTTGCATCGATGTCTCTCGCTTGGAAAACAAGCATTAACAAGAAACAACGGCACAAAAGGGGGGTAGAGGCTTACCTAAAAGCCTCGGTAGACGCTGCTCAGAAAGCACAGCGTCCTGTAGGGATTCGGGGGCGTGCTCTCCCCTTCCCATTGGCTGGAAGGTAAAATTCCAGCCAATGGGAAGAGGAGAGGGCGTGACTTAAAAAAAGACACGGTAACGCCCCAAATCGCGTTTACAAGGGGAGAAAGTGATTGACGCAGATGTCTTCCAATGGCTAGCCTCCATTTATGGAGCTAGCCAATGAAAGACAAGGCGGGACTAAGCCCCACTCTGTAAGAACATGAGATTTCTCCTGGGCGGAGCTAGGAGCTCCGGCCCAGGCGAAACCTAAAAAGGTGTCATTTACAATACCGATTGCTCAAACTTTACTAATGCGAGACCTATTGTATTTCCAATGCTTGTTTTCTGAAGGTTTATGTAGTGCAAACACACCCCGAAGGTATTTGAGTGCTTCATGTGTGCTCCAGTTACATTACACAAGAAAAACACGTTCATTTGTTTGGTTTTTTGGGCATTATGTGATTTGCTGAGAATCACCAGATGTTGAGCCGAGGCCAGTTTCATAGGTGGCAGTTTGCCAATGCTTGTGTTGGCATCTTCTGCGTGAGTGTAATGGTCGTGTGCTGTCTCGGCTACAAATGGCTGTGTATAGGTGTGCAATGGTTTTCTCCCCTATTGGATTAGGTGTCCCCTGCAAAATCTCTTGTTTTTTATTGCTATCGATATTGATATTTTGGTCCCCAATTACTAGTCTGTTTACTGCAGAATGTGACACTTTTTGCCTCCAATGTTTATGCACAAATCTTTTGGGAATAATTAAGCTCAGCATAAACACTCACTTTTCAAAGGCAAATAATGCGGCATTCGTTGTCAAGGTAATATTTAATTAAAAATAGAAACAAACCCCCGAAACAGTGCTGAAAATGCACTAATGCAATCAGTGTACAGCATTTGTATGTATGTACGCATGCACTTACCAATTATTCATTATACGTTGTATGCCAGTAGATTTGCATTCACAGATGAGTTATGCCTCACATCAAGTAGCACAACGATGTGGCGGAAGTTTGCGGAATATTGCAAGGATGTTACGCCCACATGCATCATTGTAAATTGCATTCGCAAACGGTGCGAATATCAATTTTCGGCCGTTTGCGAATGCAATTGACAAATTTGGGATGCATCATGTTTTTCCCAATTTTAGAAATCGCAATTATGTTGCGATTTCTAAAATTGCGATTGCATTTAAGAAATCGCAATTTTAGATTTCTTAAATGCAATGCATGAACATTTTTAATTTGCGAATTCGCAAATAGGGGGAGGTAAATTACCATGAAGTTGACCTTCATGGTAATTTGCGAAAACTTTCAAAAATGCACAAAAGTGCATTTTTGAAAGTTTCATTTTACACACACACATGCCCTTGGGGCATTTGTGTGTGAAAAATGCACTTAAAGTTATATTTCAGGGGTGCAGGGGGGTCCTTTGGACCCCCCCTGCACCCTTGAAATTGCATTTTCAATTTGCAATTCGCAAATTGCTAATCGCAAATTGAAAATGACTTCCCATTCATTCCTATGGGCCTCTAGGCCCATAGGAATCAATGGGAAGGAATTCCTTAATTGCGATTCGCAAATTGTGAATCGCAATTAAGGAAATTTAAGAAATCGCAAAAAAAAATGCGATTTCTTAATGCATAGCCTTTTGCGATTTCTTAATTGCGATTCCTTAATTTTCGCAATTAAGAAATCGCAAACGGCAACAATGATGCATGTGGCCGTTACTGTGAGATGAAGAAAAGGTAGTGTTGCCAGTCCATCCTCGCTCGCTTGTTTTTTTTAGTTGGTACATGAACACTTTTACATGCTTTAATATTAAGTGGAAGTGTGTCCGTTTATAAAGTACAAGAAAATAGTCTAATCGAATTCAGCCAGACTTAAGCGTGTTTTTTGCTGTTGCAGTTTTTATAGATTTGATTCCTTGGAGTGCTTTACATGACCACCAGTTACATTACACAAGGTCAGATTAATTTTTTTAGGGACACGAAGATTAAATAATTTGCCTGGAATCACAGGATGTTGAGCCGATGCCAGGACTCCTGCCTTTTTCCCGGGAACAAAAATCATCAGCTCTGGTTGTTAGGACCCCTGATATTTTACAATTTATGTCATTTTAACTGAGGATTAGGGATAGAGCAAAAAATGTGTGTAGCCATTTTTCATAAGTATCCTCTTAACAAAATTTTAGGGTTATGTAAATAATTTTATAGGCAGTGGAACTTTAAATGTGACTTTGCCAACAAAATTATACCTCTCTCAAAGATGCTTATTAATGACTGACACATTTCACCCTATTCATTTTTTGTTTTTGGGATGTGATTGTTTTTTGTTGAGAGAAGCTCGAGAGGAAGGAAGCAAATAGTAAAACACCTCCATGCCACAGTGAGTAAAAACAAGCAATAGCAAAGCCAATAGGTTTCGCCCAAGTGAGATCTATTGGCTTTTTCAATGTTTTATACATGTTGCACAAGCGCTATGACACCGTCAATGCTGGTTCACGCTCCTGTGTAGCACGTAAAAAAAATACATTGACAAAGCCAATAGCTCTTGCATAGCCGAAAGCTATTGGCTTTGCCAGTGCTTGTTTTAATAACTGTAGTTCTCAGGTTTTACAGAGTTTATGAAAAAACCCAAAAATATGCAGTGGCCTCCAGGCAGGCATTATCAGTAGGACGTGCCCACTGTTTGGGTTCAAAAGTGTTGCTCAGAATTCCGGTTTCACAAGGAGGCAATAAATTACCCTAAATCGGATCGACGAGTACCTAAGAAAAGGTCATTCACAAGCAACAGATCTTTCTCTTGCTCATCAGGGTACATGGATTGCAAATAAGCTGTACACCACAGACCCACTTCTTGAAGCCTCTCCAATGGTCTCACGCTTGAATATACTGATGGGCATCACAAACTGAGGAAAAATGGTTAAGTATACTAGGGAGCCTTCAAAGGTTTACATTAGAAGCAAATCCCTTTCTGCCGCAATAACACAGGAATGAGATAGTGCCCCAATGGCGCATTGCAGAACCTACTGGCCTGGCCTTTCCTAGTTGGTTTTTCCCATGACCAATGGCAAACTTTTAAATCTCACCCTTAACGTGGGTTGTAGTTTTACAGCTCTTTGCTAAGAGATCTCTACCTGTTGGTCACTCTTCAAATTTGACTTTTAAATATGAAAAACATTGACCTTCTCCAAAAGGGGAACTATTGATAGAGTTGTGGTAGGATATTTTTTAACCAATCAAGCTAAGCCTTACATTTTGAAACATTAGGGCTCAGGTTATGTTTAGCCACATACACCCACTAAGCACTAACCAACCTCTGAATGCAATGGGAAGCATAAGAATACAAAACTGCATCACCTGCATAGCAGCTGAGTGGTGTGCATGGGCCCTATCCGCTGCAAAAAGTAAACCTGCTTCCATCAAATTGATTAAATATTAAACATCCCTGACACCTCCCTGACACCTCTTAGAGGTGGATTAAAAGTGGTGACCTTTCCTTCTCCTCCATAATAGACAGAGGCACACAATTTGGAATTTATTCTAATTAAAATCTTAGGTGATGGGAATCAATCATCAAGTTTATTAGTACAGCCCATAACTTCAATGTGTTCATTGCATTGTGTTTCTGGTCCTCCTCCCATCTTAAAGATTGGAGTTACAATTTTCCCACCGCATCAAGGTGGGTAGTGTAAAACCAGCATATTTCCAAGACATGGGACTCCTTCAGCAACTTCAAAAGTAAGGAAGTGTCCTTGCATTATATGGACCTTTTCAAGGTATGCTACACATCCACCTGATTTAGTTTCCTCGTTATATTAGATTTTTGTAAATAAATGTTTGACATTTACTCCAAACTTTGGGTCAAGTGAATCCTTTAAAGCATTTCAAGAGATGTTTTTGCATTTCTCAAACCAACATAAATTCACCATATGTGCTGGTCTTTGGCCCTTGGATCCCCCAAGTACCAGTAGAGCAGAATGGATCTTTTCAATAAGGTCAGTATTTCATTCCCAAGTAAGCTAAATTTGTTATGGACGGCAAATTCTTATGGTATGATCTAAGTGTACTTGGGCCATTTTCAGGAGTTCCCATCTGCTGTGCTGTTGTCAATTTAGACAATTTCTGAAACATAACAATTGGGAATTAAATTACACACACTTTCTGCTCTTTCGAATGATGATGATATCCTTTACAAATGTATTAATCTTCCAGTAATGTAAAGATTTAAGACTGGGCACACTCCCGGCTGGAAAGATCATCAAGACTTATCAGTTCACAAAATCTGATGAACATAACACATGCAGCTGGGACATCACCAGGCTTTAAACAAAGACATTTAAGAAGGAAAGGAAATGAAGACAGGCCTTCTCTAGAAATGCACCATGGATCTAGAACTCGAACCCAACCCTTAGTCTGACAACTAACTTCAGGCCTCCACGTCAGCAAGAAGTGGATGCCAGATGTATGTTGAAGCGGTACAAAAGGGGGTGGTGATGGACAGAGCATCTGAACCAATCAAACACTCACACCCAGTCAAATGTAAATGTAAATGTAAATGTAGGTGTACTTATATAGCGCAAACCTGTCACCCAAAGGGCATCCTGGCGCTTGCTTAGGGAACCCATCCTGGTATTCCCCTGTGAGAAACCCCGGCACGGTGTCCACAAGGTGAAAGCCAGGCATCCCGCCGCGAGGGGCCGTAGTGGAGATTAAGCAAGCTATTGCCCAGAGTTGCAGAGTGTGACCCCGTGATTCGAGTAGGCACCGGAGCGAGAATTGTCGAGTCCGTGGAATTTTTGAGCCCGAGACCCGCCGAGGCGGGGAATCGAACCCTGGTCCACGGTCGATCTCAGCTTCCGGGTCTGCCGCCTCTAACCACTGAGCCACGCTTCTCCACAGATCTGGTATGAGTATCCACCCCCTTTTTCACCTCTTTGTTCGCCATAAGTTGGCAGGGTATGCTCAGACGTGAGTCCCTTGCTCACTTTGCCACTGGATTCAAGCAAGCCTGGCTGAAGACGGCTGTAATGCCAGAAACCGGTCTAGGAAGCTTGTTTCTGGTCCAGGGAAGGCATGGCTTGGCAGTTCGGGCTAGACTGTTCCCATGAGGCACAGGGTCAGACTGATTTGCATATGGCCATGTCTGAACTGGGGTGGCAGAGTGGGCTAAAGAACGGTGATGGACTAAACCCAGATCTGTGGACTGGGTGTGAGTGTTTGATTGGTTCAGATGCTCCATCAACACCCCCTTTTGTACCGAGATGTATGTTGAAGGCATATCCATCATTGATTTCACAGTGTTAGCCACTGGAGAAGGTAGCTGTGTATATCTTGACTGAATTAAACAAACACAAATGATGCATTTCGTAGTTCTAAGGGATTGCAATTTCCACATGTATGATTTGATGTTTAGCACACTTGTGAGCAGCACATCATGTCAGCTTTGAAACAAACCATCTACTGGGTGTAACATACTATTATGATGGCGATCCGAAAGCCTCCAATCTTCGGTTGGAGGCTTTCCGACCGGCACCATCGGTTTCAATTCCAACCGGCTGATAAAGATGCAGCCGGTCGTAACTGAAACCGGCAAGTCATTCCCACGGGATTCCGACGGGCTCAAGGAGCCCGTCAGCTAGTCGGTACCGGCTCATAATCCTAAAGGGCGGGCGTTTCCGCCCTTGGAATTACGATGCACGGTTTTCGGGGCATGGTTTCCATGCCTGCCTGTCCAACATGGAAACCATGTCAGAAAGCATGTTTGGGTACATGGCCTCCGGTTGCAGGGCCCCCTTTGGTACGCGGCCTCCGGTTGGGACAGAGGGGGCACCTCTGGTACTTCCGCTGTTGATCCCTGCACCTTCTGGCAGGCACCTTGAGGTGCCTGCCATGGGATGCATGGATGAACCACACCTCTCATTTCCCTATGGGAGCATGCATTACGGCCGGGTTACGGCCATATTGCATTTTCTCATAGCGAAATGTAGGAATGTGACCAAACGGTGCTCCTAATTAGCTGGTCGAGACTGCTGACCGGGTGTCAGTCGGTCGCAGGACCGAGTCAGTGTACTACCCGACCTCGAAATCGACCCCACAGTGTTGGTGAGTTAGGTGCTCTTAATGAATCAGGTAATCATAATCTGAAAGTTCTTTATGGACTTGTACTTCTGTAGTGGAACAATATTGTAGAAGTCTTGTACATAAAGTAGCCTTGTTTTTTATTTTTTGATAAACACATTTTATTGTGTTTGCACAGATACAACAAGTCTCATTATTTTACAGATTTGTTGCCATGATAGGTCATATTTTACCCGCCTAAAGTCTGTCCATGTAGTTGTGGATTTTCTGCAATTTGAAAAAAGCCTTCAAATAACAGGAGGAATACAGTATGATCAAATAGTTTGTTAAATGGAGTAACAAATAAAAAAACATTTGTATTTGTGGATCGGATTTTCATTTGTTATATGCCATAGTAGTTGTAGCTAGTACAAATAAATATTAATCTCTAAAACAAACTGTGTCAGGGTTACATGGGAATGTTCCATTGAGCAGTTTTCCTAAATAGTTACTTACCTATTCCCCGTGCGGTCATTTACATTTCTTAAAAAGGTACTATTTGACTCTATACCGGGTCAAGATGTAAGGAATACTCCCAGTAGCAATGGACATGAAGAAAACAAACGCATCCTCCTCGAACTGTTTGATTAGAACACAAAAGAAAACATGAGAAAAAACCTATTCCCACCTGATCACATTCATAACACCCCTCTGGGCTTCTATCCCATTGTCAATCTTTGCTAATGGGAGTACCACTTTTGATTTCCATATTTTTTGACTCAATAATTGCGTTTTTTCTACATTGTTGTTAAGGACTGGATGGTAGGCCTCCTGTAGAGTCACTTTCTTGTTTGCCCAAGGAAATGGTGACTCCTCTCAGGAGTCATTCTGTCACCCTACACACAGAACAGTACATGTGGAATGTGTACAATTTCAGCTTAAAAGAGTCCCAGTTAGGAGGAAAAACTACTTTACTGAAATGTGAATCAGTAAAAAACAGGTTAAAAAAAAAAGAGAAATAGCACGAGTGACAATTAAAATAAACATGCAGAGAAAAGCTGACTCAAAGTTGGAAGCCACACAAAACAATATCTAAAGGTTTTGCATGAATCAAGATGCCTCAGCAATTGAGGCATTCACTTTCTAGATAATCTTTGAAAGTGCTTGCAGGTTTTCAATTGGTTTGGTGAAAAGTACATAAAAAAAGAACCTATTCAATGAGAATTTCAGGTACAGGGGATCAACCCCTTCAATTAACGCTTTATTGATGGTATTAAGAAGGAGAGTTAGAAAGAGTGGTCCATTGTTGCAGAAGGCAGCCAGTAATAGCAGTGACTCTGAGGCAGTGACACCGGGTGGTACAGGAGTTCTCTGCTTGAATGTGAGTGTAATACAACTGATGTGAATTAAAGAGATTTTGACAGCCCCATTAGAGTGTTTAGCGAGAGCAGAAGAAGACCTAATGTCATCTCGGATTCTTCCAAATGTTCCTTTGAAATGGAACCAAGGTAATCATACAGCTTTTCTGAGAGTTACAGTAAGATTGCAGCTGAAGCTAGAATTTATAATGCATTGAACACTTGTCAAAGTGATTTTTGGAGCATTTTCAGTCTGTTCCCTAAAAAGGTTTTAAGGAGCAAAGAAAAAGTAATTCGAATTTCCAACCTAAACCCTCATTCAGGGTACGTAGAAAGTGCAAACATTTTTGCAACTTTCACATATGTTTTTAATTTAGGGCCATATGTATTAAGCTATTTTGCGATCGGAAACGCTGCGGATTGCAAAAAAACTGTGTTTGCGATCGCAAAATAGCCTCCTCCAATGTATAACGGGTTTCTGCATCGCAAAGTAGGAATTTGCAATATTTGTGAATACCTATTTTGCGAGTCCCACAATCTGCGAATATCCATTTGCGACTTCACAAATACTGAGGCGCAATTTGCGATATTCGCAATTAGCCCTGTTGCAAAGTACAATTTGCAATGTAACAAAAATTTGCAAATTGCTATTCCTCTTAAATCGCAATTTTGCACCTGAGTTTTACCACCAACTCAAAGCAGGTGGTAACCAGGTGCAACCTATTTAAACAGGCCCACAATGCAACAGGGACTTCTACAATGGCAGCGCTTTATGTGATAGCCAGGAGGATGCAGATTCAAGCACCAGCACAGAGAAGGAGGCAACAGGAACAGGTCTTCAGAGTGCGCATCACTCTGTTCCAGCAGACAGAGGAAGAGATACATGAGAAGTATTGGCTGGACTCAGCTACCATACTGGACTTGATTGCTGAGCTAAAACCTATGCTTGAACACCCAACCCGCAGGACCTAAACCATTCCACCACATGTACAGGTCCTGTGTTCACTGCACTTACTGGCATCAGGGAGCTTCCAGGGGATCATAGTGACAGCAGGAGGGGTCTCCCAGTGTTCCTGTCGCGCATCTTCCAAGCATTCCTGGATGCAATGATGCAGAGGCTGCATCATCACATCACATTCCCCGCCACCCAACAGGCATTGCAGCAGACCAAACTGGACTTCTCCCAGATTGCCCAATTTCCCCATGTCACTGGTTGCATAGATGGCACCCTTGTAGCCCTCTCACCCCCTCAAACAATGAGTATGTATTCAGAGATCGCAAATCATTCCATTCACTCAACATACATGTCATCTGCAACGCTAAATATATCATAACTGACATAGTGGCAAATTACCCAGGCAGTACACACGATTCCTTCATTTTCAGACACAGTGGGATATACACACGTCTCACTGGGGGCGAATTTGATGAGGTCTACCTGCTAGGTAAATGCATGTCAAGCACTCTTACATACAGTTAAGGGCTGAAGTTAGAGGACAGTTACTAACCATATGTCTTTCATCCTGTAGGTGACAGTGCATATGCAGTCTGCAAATTCATCCTCACACCATACCTCAATCCGGCTAATCCGAGAGAGTGAAGATATCATTGCGCACACAAGTCAATGCGCTGTGTAATTTAGCAGACAGTTGGCATACTAAAGAGCAGGTTCCGCTGCCTGCATAAAAGTGGAGGAGCACTACAATACAGCCCAGAGACCTGCTGCAAGATTGTGGCTAATTGTGCCATGCTGCACAACATTGCGACTAGAAAAGGCATACCAATGGAAGTCACAGATACTGAATCAGATGAGGATGAGGTTCCAGGTCCACGTTGCAGACCAGTAGGTGATGTAGGGGCAGCTGAGGGCCGACAGAGACGTGATGAGATAACACACAACTATTTCTAGGCGAGTAATGATGACAGAATGCAAAAAATGAATTGGACATGATTGTGTTTTATTGTACCTTAGCTTCAGGTAATTAGCAGTCACACAGCCTACAAACACACTTTATGTGTGGCACATTCTGTTGCACATACCATGTACACAGTGCATGTATAGCGAGTAAACAAAAGTCCATAGGCCATGGTTTACTTCACCCATTAGCATTCTGCATTGGTAACAGTTAATTTCTTGCATGCACGTCCTGCAGTTGCATGCTCAGGGTGCTGACTGTTCTCCCTTGAGGCATCTGACGGTGTGTCCTGCCTCCCACTACGCTGTCTGGGTTCTGCAATTGGTGGGGTGGTGCTGCTTCGACTGGAGAGCTCCTCACTGTCCCCTGGGCCCAGGAGACCTGTGCCACCTATGGTAGCTGTCTGCAGCTGGTCTACTGCATTTGTCACCTGCACCAACCCTTTGGCCACATCCTGGCTGCAGTGTGCCTATTCGACCTGCATGCTCACTGTGCGGCATGACAGCACGGAAGTGGCACTTGACAAGCGGTTGACCGCCTTGCTATATGTGTCCAGATTGGTGAACAGATGTTTTTTTCCCCTGTGTCTGGATGCCTGGTCTCTTTTCATGCTGGCACAGAGTTCTTTTATTGCTCCCATCATTTCCCTGATGCTGTCCGCACAGGCCTTATGTCCCTCACCAATTTTAACATTGAGCTCTCTGATCCCCTCCTTCATGACAGTGAGGTTATGGTTCACAGACACCAGCTGCCTTTGCATTGACTTCCTACTTTTGGCTTGCAGGCGCTGGACCTTCACCATTGTGCCATCTAGGCCAGAGAATACCGCAGGATCCACTACAGCGTCTGTGCTGGTGTGTGCCTTTGGTTTGCGTCTCCTGCAACTTTCGTTCCTACAGTGCACTGGTGGCTGATCATGGACCTGATGCGCATGCTGTTCACGCTCTGGTTGTGCTTCATCCACTACGGATTCTGATTCTCCTTCCAACAGTGAGAGTGGAGGCACAATCAGACAATGTCTCCGTGGGACAGGTGTTGCAGTGTCGTCTGCTGTGTGTCCTCTCCCCTTGCCTTGTCCTCTGTGTGTGCAGCCTCCTCGGCTTCAGTGTTGTCAGCCTGTGTTTCAGGTTCAACTGTAAATGAAAACGCACTTATTATTGTGTGTTCTGCTTCCCATTGTTCACTGAATAAAGTTTTCTGCATTTAGGTTAGCTAAGTACTGTCTTGCTTTTTTGCCTGTATTATGTGTGTGACTAAATCTCCCATGATGCATTATGGGTGGGCTGGAAAATGTGGAATGGAGTTGCATTGTTACTTTGTAGTTGGGGCACTACTGAGTGTGTGATTTAGTTGGTAATGTGTCAGGGCTGATTTAGCATGCATCTTACCTTGTCTGGTGTTGGGCGTGTCGGAGCTGTCGATATCAGCCCCTCCGCTGATGCTTTCAGGCTATAGGGTGGACTCCACCAACTCCTCATGGGGCGTGGATTCTGTCTCTGCAAATGTACCCCCAGCAGTCTTCTATGCCTCCGCAAGCTTGGTTGCAACCTTGTCCTTGGACCTGGAGGAGCGCATGTCATACCAGCGCTTGCGTAGGTCAGCAGGAGCGCTGGGTTACACCGATGGCATTCACCTTTGCCTGTATGTCCAGCCATATTTTCCTTTTCTGTGATTCAGAGACATGAAGGGATTTTTTTTCCAAACAGCAACTCATGGCTTTGAACCATCTCTTCAATGAGTACTTCCTTCAACTTCTCACTGAATTTGTGCTTCCTTTTCCTCCCAGCTTCCTCCTTCTCCTTCTCCTGTGGATCCATTTGGTTTTGGTGGTGTTGCAGTTCACAGTGGTTTGATTCTCCTCCCAGCCTCTGATGCAGCCTCAGGCAATCAGGAACACCATGGGCAGTCTCAGTTCCTGGCTGTGATGTCATCAAGCTGCACCTGAATAGCAGATTCGCTAAATTTGCAATTCCTTAACTGCGAATTTGCAGATAAGGAATCTCTATTATGGAGTTCGCAAATAAATTCTGCGAATTTTAGGGCATCGCAAAATTATTGCGAACTTTTAATGGAATAGCGTTCGCGATTCTCAAAATGCGATTCGCTAAAAATCGCTATTTGAGAATCGCAAAACTCTTTTTTGATACATATGCCCCTTAAAGTAGTGTTGTATTAATGCATTAGCAGTGTAGTACGGCACAGGAAACTCATGCCAGAAATGTTGTGCTAATTAGCACTAGCTAAAACACTGATACTAACTCCATGCCTTTAAATGCAAAAGCACTTGGGGTGACATGGGTTGTGGCCAGTGCTTTAAGTGGGATGAAAAAACTTGGGGGTCTCTCAAAGGGGCATGACCAATGTAATTAAGGGCATGGCTTAAAAAACGTAAACTAAAAATCTGTGCTTAGCATAGTGTCCTGCCAGAGTTGGATTGGGATTAAAAATCAGCCCGGGCACGCAAAAAAACCTGGCCCCCATTTACATATTGCCTTTCTGCAAAACACTGCGGAAAGGCAATATGTAAAAGTGTTTTTTTTTTTTTTTTAAATGCACGGATTAATTTACACTGGTGAAACACACCTGAAAACAAGTGAAGCCACTTTTCCTCAGACACCCTGCCACGCTCAATATGCATATATTAATGGTCCGGGCCAGTGAGAGAAAGTGAGGGACACCTCTGACGTTAATAATAGGGAGGTAATGGACACCCATCTGCCTCCAGAAAGGCCATCAGGCACCCACTGTGCCGCTGGCAGCATCGAACAATGCAGAAACTGCCCAAATGGGCCCCACAGGCTGCTCAAAATAGCAGCCCACAGCTGGAATTTGGATACCGGCCACTCGGGTATTGCCTGAGTGCCCTCGTTACCAATCCCGCCGCTCTGTTCCGCCCGACTTGTATTTTGCTGTTTCTGTCATTGCATCCAGATTTCTAACACAACAAGTCATATCATACCTACAACAATTTAGGACTATTGGCTTTGTCAATGGTTGTTAGTTGCAAAGATAAATAAGCAGCAACCATGGCTTGTATATAATATTTAAAAAGCTCCCACTCAAAGACCTGGTGATACCATGACAATGTTGCTGCTCCTTAGATTCAAAAAGAGAAGGGAAATCCAGAGAGAAAATGACTCTCTTTAAAGGATTTCCCTTCCCCTACAACGCTTACCTGGCATGACATCATACAGTAACTTGTGTACTAGTGAGAAGTGAGCAGTGTGAGCAGCGCACATCGATGTGCCTGCTGTCACTGCAGTCCGGAAAAAAACGGACCGCCTGTGCCAGGGCACAAAACCGATCCCGATTAAGACCCGTTTCCAGGCCCCCTTTAAAAAACAGCCGGTGCTCCGCACCGGTGAGACCCGGCCGACTTAAAGCCCTGGTTGTGGCATGGAAGGAAAAGGGAACTCATTTTGGGGGGCATGATGTGAGGAGTGAGGGTGGGTTAGAAGATGTGCTTGGGGTACGACTCTGATAGAGGACTAGGGGCACAAGAGCGCTGACTCACCAACACAAGCAGGCACAGAAGAAAAAGCTGCTCTACGCAGCTTCATACTGCTGAAAATCAAACTTCAGAGATGACAGGTATGTCATTTTTTTTTTTTCCAGAGACCTGTGCTCCTGGCGCATGCCAAAAGCACAGGCGAGAGGCTACAGCCGGGCTTGATGGACTGCGCTTGTGTGATGGGCCCTTTTTCCTTCCTGCCCCGTTCACACATTCACAATGCATAAGTGTAGGAGAGTAGGGTCTGCAATCCTATGATCACCCAGATTTTTGCTTTTTGCTTCACTGGTTTACAACTTTCCCTGGCTGTGGGCCTGCTAATCAGACCCACAGCCTAGCTGTTCTCTCTAATCCACATTGTACCCAGGTACTGAATTGGCACTGGGCCCTCTCAAGTCCCTGTACCCAGGGCTGAGGTGCACCCAGGAGTCTCCCAGGGGCTGCAGCATGTATTATGCCACCCCTGGGCTGACTAACTAAATCAGACACAACTGGCTGCTTGACAGCTGGGGCAGAGTGGTGTACTCACCCTCTGTTGTAGATATAGTATTCCTATATCTAAACCTAAATGGACACACAGATCTCCTATCAGTCACTCCTATGGCAGGCCTTAACAATCCTGAAGGCAGAGTGCTTGGAATCGTGTGAGATGGTGCTCTGGCATGAGCTGAGCCTGTCTGCGGCTTTCGGGATCCATCCCTTAGCCGTTTCCATGATATCGCATACCATATACTCTTAAGTGCATTATAATCCTCGCGGTTATATGCCAACTCTGGTATCGCTTTATCAAAGCATGTTGAGTAAGGTGTCATACGAATTGGAATACTAACCCCTCGCCAATTCTGGCGACGGGGTTAGCATTCCACCCTTCTAGAGGGACACGACATGTATGTAACCTGTAACCCCGGTTAAAGTCAGACATAGCCTCAGCTCCACAAAATGGATGCTGCCACCGAGACACAAGTCTGCCCTCCTGCTGCTGGGAGTCCTCCCAGAGCAGGAGGCAAGGACAAAGGGTTTCCTGTCAGGGGCGGTGCCAGCACCGTCCCAGACAGGATTTTGTGTATCCTAGGTAGGCAGGGCTTTAGAGGAAGGTGACTGCAAGTGGCACCCCGGTGCTCACTGTGCATAGGCCGGCTGAAACCAGTTCCAGGGGCACTCCAGCCCCTGGCCTGGGGAAAGCCCGCCAAAGGAGAGGGGTGTAACCACCCCCCTCCTAGTCCCACCCATAGGGCAGGACTTAGTCGCGTGCCAGCCCCCTTTTTCAGGATAAAGGTAGGAACTGGCCCCCTTCCAAATCAGATCATCTTTGAATCCTGAACCAACTTTCTACAAGAAGGAACTCAAGAGTCTTCTCAAGATTTCTCCCTTGTGACTAAGGAGTAGTCACCCTGCAGCAGCAGGCACCAACCAAGCATTGCGGTTTGTTGCCAGTCTCTCCTTCGGATCAAGACTGCTCCAGCACGACGAGAACCGGCTTCCCTGGCACCTCTGACCTCAACCTACATCATCAGCCCAGCTGTGATCCATGGGTGTGACGAGACCTCGAGGGACCGGCCATCTTCAGAACTGCACGACGCTTGTCCAGCACGACGCCTGAGTGACCCTCGACTGAGTGCCTTGGGGTAAGAGAAGCCCCGACCCTGAGCAGCTCCAGCACCGAAGTCCAGCCCCCCTGCATCCACGAGATCGGCGTGGGGCCCTTCTGCTTTTTTATGTTCACCGCGTTGTCCAGGTCGCTTGCCAGTTGGCTAGTGGCCCCTCCACGACAACTAACACTGCTGGTCTGGTTGCTCCAGACTAGCCCGTGCTCCCCTCCAAAAGAGGATCACCCTGGACCCTCCTGGTCCCCTCAAGACGCCATTTTAGGTCCACCGCGTGGGCCTTGCATTTGCCAAGACTTGTTGCCCAATCCTGGGTCCAGCGACGTCGACAGCAAGAACCTTCGTGGGACAGCTCGCACCTCCATCCTGGTCGCCGACAACGCCTCCTGGTCCGAGAGACTGCAGAGCCCAGCAGCGCCCACTCACCTGACTGCGGTGACTTCGCCCGGTGCCATCC
The DNA here is from genome assembly GCF_964261635.1 of Lissotriton helveticus. NCBI lineage: Eukaryota > Metazoa > Chordata > Amphibia > Caudata > Salamandridae > Lissotriton > Lissotriton helveticus. Next base: position 1,528,648,707 of record NC_136069.1, read on the forward strand.
TGGTGCCCACTTAATCACTGGCTAGTGATTCAAGAACTTGGTCCCCTCTGCTTTCAGGTTTTCTTCTTCCCTGATCCAGGCTTGGATCTCTTCAAACTTTTCTTCACTGGCCGCCTGCCAGCAACTTCTTCTTCAGGCTCCTGGTCCGTCAACGTGGGTTTCCGACGCAACTTGAACCCTATGCAGCCGCAGCCCCTGGGCTAGGTAAATCCAGCACTCCGGTGCCCCAGCATAGTCCAACACTCCAAGTGTTCGGATCCACTCCCGTTTTCGTCCCAGCTAGTCGGGTTCGCCCGAGAACAATAACTTTGTGAGTTCTAGCTTCCATAGACTTTTTCCCGCCTTACGCGTGAGAGTTCCCACTCTGCACACGACGTCCACAGGCCTCCTGCAACTAATCTAAGTGTTTAGCATTGTAGGACTAGCGTTTCTAAAGTCTATGAGAATAGTTACTCACCTGCTAGTAATTCGCATTCCACTTTTGTAATATATGGTTTTTCGTGCCCCTCGGGCATTTGTGTAAATTGTGCGACTTAAAGTATTTTCTTAAGAGTTTTGTATTGTGCTTAGCTCCCTGACTCATAAAGAGTTCAGGGTAGACTTGTTAGAAATAAATATACATTTATTTTCATAATAACTTGTGTGGTGTCCTTTCACTTGGTGTTCAAGGGGTAATGTGATGGTAAAACAGCTGGCTTAACACGCCCTCTAGAGTCTTAGCCTTAGACTGCTCGTATCCATGCTACTAGGATAGCTGGTCTATAAGGTTGACTTACAACCAATCATCAATAAGGGTTGTTTGGACTGATACAAAGTGCTCACTAGAATAGTGAACATTATATATCAGGCCAACTTCTCACATTGGTGAGCAGCGGTTGGGATTTGAGCTTGCTGTTGTTTTACCACACATATCCTAAGAATATCTTGTGAAAGATCACATAAGTACTAAAGGTACATATAACTTAGCTTAGAATACTCTGAGTTCTACTGAACCAGCTGTTGTAGCTCCTAGGGCCTAGCACACCCTAAACTACAACTCTAGCAAGGGATCAGTAGGTAAACATATAGTGTAGGTAAGTGCACCACTTACACCTCACTAGAAAAGCATGTCTACCCATGGAGAGTCTTCAGAGACTCCCCTTGTGGTTATTGACCCTCCACAGGTCAACTCAAGATATGCAGCTCTCAATTTCCAGGAGTTGAGACACTTGTGTACCTCCAGGAAATTGAAACAGGGGTCTAACCCCACCACTCCCTTCCTGTTGGGTCTCTTAGAGACTTATGATGCTAGGAAAGCATCTCAGGGAGATGGGAATATGCCAGCCTTAGAAGGGCACCTTGGTGATCCAGACCTCCACAACACTGTAAATGCAGTTGAGGAGGAGGACCCTGAGGAGCTCTCTGGGGATGAGGTAGACAAAGGTCTTGAGGTAGTCAGAAGGCTAACTAGGGCCAACATAGACTTGCTTGGGCTAGGATCTGGGGGACCCCCACTACTGACCCTAAGTAGGCCTAACCTTGGAGTTAGGAGAGATAGATCTCTTTCTAGGGACTCCAATAGATCTCTGCACTCTAATGCCTCTTCCCAGAGGAGAAGGAACTCTCCCCAGAGGAGATTGACATCCCCTCAGAGAATGGAGCATGAAGCTAGGATGAGGCAGTCTACTCTGAGGATTGAAAGGGAAGAACTTGCCCTGGCCAAAGAGAAGCTTGCCTTTGCAAGAGAGCAGCAGATGAGTGGGTTAGCTCCCACTGGTGGCAGCAATCTCCCAAGAGATAGAGAGAAGGGTTTAGACACTAAACACCTGACAAAAATAGTGCCCCCTTTAAGCAAGGGGATGACATCCAGAAATGGATGGCTGCTTTGGAGAGGGCCTGCACTGTGCAGGGCATCCCCCAAAGTCAGTGGGCAGCTATACTGTGGCTCTCCTTTGATGGTAAAGGTAGAGACAAGCTCCTCACTACAAGAGTGGAGGATGCTAATGATTACCAGGTCCTGAAAAATACACTGGTTGATGGGTTTGGTTTAACCACTGAGCAGTACAGGTTGCTGTTCAGAGACACCCAGAAAACTCAGTCTCAGGACTGGTCTGACTTTGTGGATAGTGCCACTAACGCTTTTGAGGGCTGGTTGCTGGGTAGCAAGGTTACTGATTACACAGGATTGTATAATCTGATGATGAGAGAACACATTTTAAATAATTGTCAGAACCAGTTGTTGCACCAGCACCTTGTTGATTCAGATCTGACCTCTCCCCAAGAATTGGGAAAGAAGGCAGACAAATGGGTCAGAACAAGGATCAAGCAGAACCAGAACCAGAACCAGGGTGGTCAGAAGAAAGCAGACCAGAAGGGTAATACTAAGAGTGAACAAAATGACCAGAAGTCTTCAACAGGTCCCCAACAAACCAAAGAGGGTGGGGGTCAGGCTTCACAGCAGAAAAAGAAGACTCAAGAAGGCCAGTCAAAAAGGTGGTGCCAGTACTGTAAAAGTAAGTCTCACTGGTTTAGTGAGTGCACCAAAAGGGGAGGGCAAACCTCTACCACTACAGCCCCTAAGGCAACTGCACCCCCTAGTACAGTCAGTAGTGGTAGTGCACCTCCCAAGGGATTAGTTGGGTTAACCTTGGGAACTGAGGAGTCTGACAACTTAGTTGGCACACTCACTCAGGCTGTCCTTGTCTGTACAGGGGATATGGATATGTCCCCTGATGTAAGTCCCAATACTTTGGGCAAATACAGGCAGACACCTTTGATTAATGGCACGATGGCTCAGGCCTATAGGGACACTTGTGCCAGTGTCACCATGGTGACACCTAACTTTGTGGACCCTGGACAGATCATGCCAGGTACAGATTTCCTGGTGACCAATGCCAGCAACGTCACTACCAGTCATAGTATGGCGATTGTGGCTTTCTCCTGGGGTGGAGTGAAGGGTCAAAAGAAAGTTGTAGTCAGTTCAGACCTCCCAGTTGATTGTTTGTTGGGCAATGATTTGGAGTCATCACTATGGTCAGAAGTGGAGCAGAGGACTCACATGGAAATGTTAGGCTTGCCAGCACATGTGCTTGCTGTGACTAGGTCACAGGCCAGAAGATGCCCCACTGAACAGGTGCTGGATCCTGAAAGAATGGACCAGACACCTTCCAAGAAGAAGAGCAGTAGGGTTAAGGCTTTGCCTTCCCCCTTGCCCCAGGTTGAGAATCAAGTCTCTGAGGAGGCTGATCTGAGAGAGCTGAGGGAAACTGAGCCTAAAGAACTTGAACTTGATCAAGTTGAGTTTCTGGGCTCAGGGGGACCCTCCAGAGAAGACCCGGGGAAGGCACAGTTAGACTGCCCTTCCCTTGAACCCCTCAGACAGCAGGCTGCTGCTGAGGCTGCAGGGAATGCCACAGGTGCCCACAGGGTATACTGGGAAGATGGACTCCTGTACTCTGAGTCAAGAGACCCCAAGCCTGGTACAACCAGGAGGCTGGTCATCCCCTTGTCTCTGAGAGGTTTCCTTCTCACCTTGGCCCATGAGATTCCCCTTGCAGGTCACTTAGGTCAGACAAAGACTTGGGACAGGCTTGTCTCACACTTTCACTGGCCCCACATGAATGAGAATACCAAGGAGTTTTGTCGCTCCTGTGTCACTTGCCAAGCCAGTGGTAAGTCAGGTGGCACAACAAAGGCCCCCCTCATACCACTACCTGTGGTGGGGGTTCCCTTTGAAAGAGTGGGGATTGACATTGTTGGTCCAATGGAACCCCAGACAGCATCAGGGCACAAGTTTATACTGGTGGTGGTGGACCATGCCACCAGGTATCCTGAAGCTATTCCACTTAGGACCACTACAGCACCTGTAGTGGCAAGGGCCCTAGTTGGAGTGTTCTCCAGAGTGGGCTTCCCTAAGGAGGTCGTTTCTGACAGAGGTACAAACTTCATGTCAGGATATCTGACTGCAATGTGGAAGGAGTGTGGTGTGAACTACAAGTTCACCACACCCTACCACCCACAATGCAATGGGCTTGTTGAGAGATTCAACAGGACCCTCAAAGGGATGATTCATGGACTACCTGAAACTCTTAGGAGAAAATGGGATGTCCTGATCCCCTGCCTCTTGTTTGCTTACAGAGAGGTCCCACAGAAGGGGGTTGGCTACAGCCCTTTTGAACTTCTGTATGGGCATCCTGTAAGAGGACCCCTGTGTTTGGTGAAGGAAGGATGGGAAGAGACCTCTCAAAAAGCCTGCAACCAACATAGTGGACTATGTACTTGGTCTCCGCTCCAGGATGGCTGAATACATGGAGAAGGCATCCAAAAACCTAGAGGCCAGTCAAGAACTCCAAAAAGCTTGGCATGACCAGAAGGCTGTCCTGACTGTATACCAGCCTGGGCAGAAGGTGTGGGTACTGGAGCCAGTGGCACCAGCAGCCCTCAAAGACAAATGGTCTGGGCCCCACACCATCATTGAGCAAAAGGGAGAGGTCACCTACCTGGTGGACCTTGGAACCCCCAGGAGTCCCCTCAGGGTGCTCCATGTGAACAGGCTCAAGGCATATGTCGACAGGAAGGACATGAGCTTGCTCATGGCCACAGATGAGGGACAGGAGGAAGAGAGTGACCCTCTCCCAGACCTGCTCACTCAGAATCCTGATGATGGATCAGTAGATGGTGTTGTCTTTTGTGGCAGCCTCTCTGAACATCAGCAACAGGATTGCAGGCAAGTCCTGCAATCCTTCAGACATATGTTCTCTCTGACACCCAGCCAAACTGATTGGTGTACCCATGAGGTTGACACTGGAGACAGTCTGCCTGTCAAGAGTAAAATCTACAGGCAGCCTGATCATGTCAGAGACTGCATCAAAACAGAAGTGCAGAAAATGTTGGAGTTGGGAGTCATTGAGCCCTCAGATAGCCCTTGGGCTAGCCCAGTAGTTCTAGTGCCAAAGCCTCACACCCAGGGTGGTAAGAGAGAGATGAGGTTTTGCGTAGACTACAGAGGCCTCAATGCAGTCACTAAGACTGATGCCCACCCAATACCAAGGGCAGATGAACTTATAGATAGATTGGCTTCTGCCAACTACTTAAGCACATTTGACCTGACAGCTGGGTATTGGCAAATCAGGTTAGCTGAGGAAGCCAGGCCCAAGACAGCATTTTCTACCCCTGGTGGTCATTATCAGTTTGTGGTAATGCCCTTTGGGTTGAAGAATGCCCCTGCCACCTTCCAAAGGTTGGTGAATCAAGTCCTCACTGGGCTGGATGACTTCTGTGCAGCATATCTTGACGATATTGCTGTATTTAGCTCCACCTGGGAGGATCACCTGGTCCACCTGAGGAAAGTGTTAGAGGCCCTGCAAAAGGCAGGCCTCACTATCAAGGCCACCAAGTGCCAGATAGGGCAGACACAGGTTGTATACCTGAGCCACCTTGTAGGTGGAGGCCAGGTTCAGCCACTGGAGAGTAAGATACAGGCCATCAAGGACTGGGCTCCTCCAATCACCCAGAGTCAGGTTCGAGCTTTCTTGGGCCTGACTGGGTACTATAGGAAGTTTGTCAGAAATTATGGGTCCATAGTGACCCCTCTTAATGACCTGACAAGCAAGAAGATGCCAAAGAAAGTTCAGTGGACAGCAAGCTGTCAGAAAGCATTCAATGACCTAAAACAGGCCATGTGCACAGCACCTATCCTTAAGAGTCCAGATTACTCCAAGCCATTCATTGTCCAAACAGATGCTTCTGAGTTGGGTGTGGGAGCTGTTCTGTCTCAGCTGAATTTTGACGGTAATGACCAGCCTATTGCTTTCATTAGCAGGAGGCTGACCCCCAGAGAGAAAAATTGGTCAGCTATTGAGAGGGAGGCCTTTGCTGTGGTTTGGGCCCTGAAGAAGCTGAGGGCCTACTTGTTTGGTACTCACTTCACCATTCAGACCGACCATAAGCCCCTCTTGTGGCTAAATCAGATGAAGGGTGAAAACCCCAAACTGCTTAGGTGGTCCATTTCCCTACAGGGGATGGATTTTACAGTGGAGCATAGACCTGGTACTGATCACAGCAATGCTGATGGGCTCTCCAGGTATTTCCACTTAGAGCAAGAAGACTCACCTGGTCAAGGTTAGTTTATTGTCCCAAAGTTTGGGGGGGGGTCATGTAGGAGAGTAGGGTCTGCAATCCTATGATCACCCAGATTTTTGCTTTTTGCTTCACTGGTTTACGACTTTCCCTGGCTGTGGGCCTGCTAATCAGACCCACAGCCTAGCTGTTCTCTCTAATCCAAATTGTACCCAGGTACTGAATTGGCACTGGGCCCTCTCAAGTCCCTGTACCCAGGGCTGAGGTGCACCCAGGAGTCTCCCAGGGGCTGCAGCATGTATTATGCCACCCCTGGGCTGACTAACTAAATCAGACACAACTGGCTGCTTGACAGCTGGGGCAGAGTGGTGTACTCACCCTCTGTTGTAGATATAGTATTCCTATATCTAAACCTAAATGGACACACAGATCTCCTATCAGTCACTCCTATGGCAGGCCTTAACAATCCTGAAGGCAGAGTGCTTGGAATCGTGTGAGATGGTGCTCTGGCATGAGCTGAGCCTGTCTGCGGCTTTCGGGATCCATCCCTTAGCCGTTTCCATGATATCGCATACCATATACTCTTAAGTGCATTATAATCCTCGCGGTTATATGCCAACTCTGGTATCGCTTTATCAAAGCATGTTGAGTAAGGTGTCATACGAATTGGAATACTAACCCCTCGCCAATTCTGGCGACGGGGTTAGCATTCCACCCTTCTAGAGGGACACGACATGTATGTAACCTGTAACCCCGGTTAAAGTCAGACATAGCCTCAGCTCCACAAAATGGATGCTGCCACCGAGACACAAGTCTGCCCTCCTGCTGCTGGGAGTCCTCCCAGAGCAGGAGGCAAGGACAAAGGGTTTCCTGTCAGGGGCGGTGCCAGCACCGTCCCAGACAGGATTTTGTGTATCCTAGGTAGGCAGGGCTTTAGAGGAAGGTGACTGCAAGTGGCACCCCGGTGCTCACTGTGCATAGGCCGGCTGAAACCAGTTCCAGGGGCACTCCAGCCCCTGGCCTGGGGAAAGCCCGCCAAAGGAGAGGGGTGTAACCACCCCCCTCCTAGTCCCACCCATAGGGCAGGACTTAGTCGCGTGCCAGCCCCCTTTTTCAGGATAAAGGTAGGAACTGCCCCCCTTCCAAATCAGATCATCTTTGAATCCTGAACCAACTTTCTACAAGAAGGAACTCAAGACTCTTCTCAAGATTTCTCCCTTGTGACTAAGGAGTAGTCACCCTGCAGCAGCAGGCACCAACCAAGCATCGCGGTTTGTTGCCAGTCTCTCCTTCGGATCAAGACTGCTCCAGCAGGACGAGAACCGGCTTCCCTGGCACCTCTGACCTCAACCTACATCATCAGCCCAGCTGTGATCCGTGGGTGTGACGAGACCTCGAGGGACCGGCCATCTTCAGAACTGCACGACGCTTGTCCAGCACGACGCCTGAGTGACCCTCGACTGAGTGCCTTGGGGTAAGAGAAGCCCCGACCCTGAGCAGCTCCAGCACCGAAGTCCAGCCCCCCTGCATCCACGAGATCTGCGTGGGGCCCTTCTGCTTTTTTCTGTTCACCGCGTTGTCCAGGTCGCTTGCCAGTTGGCTAGTGGCCCCCTCACGACGCTCCACGACAACTAACACTGCTGGTCTGGTTGCTCCAGACTAGCCCGTGCTCCCCTCCAAAAGAGGAGCACCCTGGACCCTCCTGGTCCCTTCAAGACGCCATTTTAGGTCCACCGCGTGGGCCTTGCATTTGCCAAGACTTGTTGCCCAATCCTGGGTCCAGCGACGTCGACAGCAAGAACCTTCGTGGGACAGCTCGCACCTCCATCCTGGTCGCCGACAACGCCTCCTGGTCCGAGAGACTGCAGAGCCCAGCAGCGCCCACTCACCTGACTGCGGTGACTTCGCCCGGTGCCATCCTGGTGCCCACTTAATCACTGGCTAGTGATTCAAGAACTTGGTCCCCTCTGCTTTCAGGTTTTCTTCTTCCCTGATCCAGGCTTGGATCTCTTCAAACTTTTCTTCACTGGCCGCCTGCCAGCAACTTCTTCTTCAGGCTCCTGGTCCGTCAACGTGGGTTTCCAACGCAACTTGAACCCTATGCAGCCGCAGCCCCTGGGCTAGGTAAATCCAGCACTCCGGTGCCCCAGCATAGTCCAACACTCCAAGTGTTCGGATCCACTCCCGTTTTCGTCCCAGCTAGTCGGGTTCGCCCGAGAACAATAACTTTGTGAGTTCTAGCTTCCATAGACTTTTTCCCGCCTTACGCGTGAGAGTTCCCACTCTGCACACGACGTCCACAGGCCTCCTGCAACTAATCTAAGTGTTTAGCATTGTAGGACTAGCGTTTCTAAAGTCTATGAGAATAGTTACTCACCTGCTAGTAATTCGCATTCCACTTTTGTAATATATGGTTTTTCGTGCCCCTCGGGCATTTGTGTAAATTGTGCGACTTAAAGTATTTTCTTAAGAGTTTTGTATTGTGCTTAGCTCCCTGACTCATAAAGAGTTCAGGGTAGACTTGTTAGAAATAAATATACATTTATTTTCATAACAACTTGTGTGGTGTCCTTTCACTTGGTGTTCAAGGGGTAATGTGATGGTAAAACAGCTGGCTTAACACGCCCTCTAGAGTCTTAGCCTTAGACTGCTCGTATCCATGCTACTAGGATAGCTGGTCTATAAGGTTGACTTACAACCAATCATCAATAAGGGTTGTTTGGACTGATACAAAGTGCTCACTAGAATAGTGAACATTATATATCAGGCCAACTTCTCACAATAAGCATGCTGCGCAGGTATGTTAGTGGTAGGAGCTTGCTTGGCGGTGTAACATTTTCATCACAGTCGTCTCTTCTGATAGGACAGTAGGCCGGAAACCCACAAACTCATGGAGCCCACCTGAATCACAGGTGAGCAGCTTCAGTGACGCCTACTTGAGCTGGTACACTTTGGTATCCACCCAGCCAGAAAGGACCCATCACACCAATGCCGTAGTCCAGCAGGAGCGTCTAAACCGACGACACAGGCCCAGCTGAGTCATGCTCCCTGGCGCCTTAGACATGGGGCTGTGTGCACCTCTCGTGCACACGTATGTATTTCTATATTATTTTACCATATGACATTTAGTAAACAAGCATTCACTGGAAATATTTGTTAACTCCCAGGACTCCTCAGTTTCCAATTATAGAGGGGGTGTAGCCTAACTGCAAGAGCTGCCAACCTTGCAACTGGAGAAGAGTGCAGTTCGAACCCTGGCGCGAGCGAGACATCCTGTGATTGTGGGCAACTTACTTAAACTCGCTGTGCTGAAAAAAAAATTGTGTTACTTTGTGTAATGTAATCTGGTGCTCGTGTAAAGGCCCCTAATATATATATAAAAAAGAAAAAGAGCACTCTGGGTAGTTCCCAAGTTTAGGTGGAAGGCAGCTTTTGTATAGAGCACCCTCAACACCAGCGACACTCTAGATTTGCTCACCTCAAATGTCTGCTTTTCTACCAAAGTTTTAAAGCATAAGATTAGCACAGTGCTATCCACGCCGAGATAGAAAGGGACAAAGTCTTTTGCCATTTCTACAGCAAAGTCTTTAAGCATAGGACTAGCACAGTGCTATCCATGCATAGCTGTTAAATGACAAAAAGCCATTTACCACTCCAGGCACTGTATTACAGCTTTGGATTGGTAAAATACCATCCAAGCCAACCTGAAATGAATAAAAGCAACCCCTGGCACATGTTTCACTGTCATAACAGCTTTTCAGGGAGGATTATGTTTGTCCAGACACAAGGGAGCACCCAGTATAAGTCAAAAGAATACCCTTGCAGGCACAGAGTGACGCATCCATATATATACATACATACATACATAAAACAGAGATGTGAAACATGGTGCCCTCTTTCTAACCTAGCAATATAACATGATCTCCACATAGTATTTAAGCATGGCTCCATAGCCCCAAGTGGTGTGTCTTTAGGTGTGTTAGAAGGAGAGTTCAATAATAAATAAATAGGTGTACATGTAATATAGGAGTGCGTTGTCAGCACTGGAAAAGAAAACAGAAGCGATAGCCAGTTAGTAGTATATTTTGGGTAATCGATCGCTTTAGGCATTGCCATACACAATCTGCCCTATAATCTACTTTGCACAACAAGTCCTGGACCACACCATGGTCATATCTGCTGAAGGATGTGTGAATTTCAAAGTTTGTCCAGTCACGTGACATTCTTCTAGAATGTCTTCCACAACGTGTATTGTCATATGTACTGAGCTTTATCTTTCCACACAATGTGTCATGCCCATGCTGTGTGCCATGTGCTCTCAGGCCTGTTCTTTGAAAAGTGTGTTTCACAACCATACCTAATAATTTTGCACATTGTAGATGAGACTTGTTTTTGCAATGTTTTTTTATACTTTTATCTTTTTTAAGGGTTTTCTGAAGCTTCTGATTTTTGGTGCATCTGACAAATACACACAAAGCGCATGGACACAACAACAGCGACATGTTAAGAGTTAAACTAACAGCAGAAACTAAAGCAGTACTTATGGTAGCCTCCATAGCTATTATTACATGCTTCAATTCAAGAAAACGGCCTCCAAGGGTGGTTTCTTTCAGGTTATCAAAATTTGTCGTCTTTGGGTATACAGAAGGAGGAAGAGCTTATGTTCCCATTGTTTAACTGATAGACTTTGAGCTAAATGTTTCTCACTGGGTAGCTAAAGGCAACATATTAATTATGATAGTAGGTGAGTTAAATAGCATGGCCCTTGTTACAAAACAAAGGAGCTCTGCAGAAAGATTGAATAGATTTTTATTGTAAAGTTGCAAAGGCTATAAAACCCATTTAAATGTGTGAATCTTTCAGGATTTTAAATAAAACAGGCATCACATCGGTGCATCTTCAGACAGCATGCACACAGCTGGACTGGGGAAAGAAACCAGCCCTGGCAACTCCGCTCGACCGGCCGCGGGGGGGGGGAGGGGCGGGGGGGTTGTGCTACTGAGAAGCTCCATACCGGGGTTGGGTGCTAGGTGCTAGTGTCACTGGTGCCACTTTTGTTACAGGGGGCCGATATTACACCACTGCTTCAAAAACAACCCCGTGGGTCAAAAACCGGCTCCGGCCTACTGGGAAAACGCCCGGTGCCCACTATAGCACTGACAAATTGCTGCTGCTGTTGTTACAACCTCCAAGGGACAGGACATCTAGTGGGAGAGAATCCATGGTGGGCAGCTGCCGAGCTACTATCTGTCAGAAGCACTGGGTTGTGTGTGGGGCAGCGTTGGATTGGTAACGGGGGCATTCGGGCAATGCCCGAGGGGCCGGGGTCCGAGTTCCAGCTGAGGGCTGCTTTTGAGCAGCCTGGGGGCCGATTTGGGCGGCGTCTCTGTTGTTCGACTATACCGCCAGCGGCCCAGTGGGTGTCTGAGTGGCCTTTCTGGAGGGAGATGGGCACTCATTATCTCCCATATAGCAGCAACAGGTAGAGGTGTCACCCCTTTTCTTTCATTGAGCCTCCCATTAATGTAGGCATACAGAGCGGGCAGGGGGCCTGAGCAGAAGTGGCCTCACTTGTTTTAAGGTGTGTTTCACTAGTGTAAACTGATGCGTGCATTTTTTTTAACGCCCCCCCCCCCCTTTTTTTTATTATGTACAATTACGCTGAAAGCAGTGATTTGAGGGAAGGCATTATGCAAATGTGGGCCGATTTTTTATGCGTGCCCGGGCTGATTTTTAATCCCAATCCAACCCTGGTGTGGGGCCAGAACCAGTGTGAGCTGTGATGTGAACTGTATAATGAACTGGGCTGCTGTAATCTTCTGGTTGTGGGTGGACATTAAGACGATCGCTGAAATGGTCAGGAACAGAATGAAGAAGGAGGAAAGACTGAGAGAGAAAGAGAGAGAGAGAGGAAGGTCAGTGAGAAAGGAAGACATAATTGGGGGTGTTGCTAAGAAAGGGAGGAGTAAGGCTAAAAGGTAAAGAGGAAAGGTTCTAAGAAACAAAATGGAATCAAAGGCAAATAAATAAAAGACATTATGGGAAATGTTAAAATAAAAGGATGGCAGAAAATTAAAGGACAGAAACAAACATGAAAATCTTAAAATAGGAAAACAGGGTATGCATGTAACTGTGTGCCTCAGGAACTGATGCTAGTCTGAATGAGTATGACATTTCTGTAATGTTGTCAGGGTGGAGGGGATGGATTGGATGGGGGTGGTTGTCAGGGGAGTTATTGTGCCATTAATGTAATGTAATGATGTCTTATAAAGCGCATGTATCACCCCACATGGGGTATCTCAGCGCTGTAGACCGCTGGGGAACCAGTCCTAGCTTTCCCTGTGAGATGGTCCCTACTGGGTATCTCCAGGGTGAAACCAGGCATCCCCGGCGTATGTGGAGGGCCGTTGTGGAGATGAGGCAAGCTAATGCCCAGAGTTGCCGAGTGTGATCCCTGGTTAGAGTAGGCACCGAGGCGAGAATTATCGAGTCCGCTGACCCTGGTCCACGACCCTGCCGCGTCGGGAATTGAACCCTGGTCCCGGGCCGTCCTCTGCTTCCGGGTCTGCAGCCTCTAACCAGTGAGCCACACCACTCCATTAATACTTTGTGGCTCTTGTTGATAACTGTTTGTAGGTGGCATACTGATGCCCATCCTTGTCATACTTTGACGTATTTCTGGCAATATGTTGCATAAAGTTGTCCTTGGAACACTGATGCATAATGCTGATAAAAATTCCTGAAATATGTTGGGCTTCCCTGGTATTTTATGACGATAATAAAAAAGCATGAATAAAATCGATTCATGTATTACAGTAGTTCATACAAGTGCTTTGGAAAGTGACAAGATGCTATCTGGGAACAAAATCTTTTTTCTTTTGATAACTTTATTTCGGTCATTGACCATAAAAGTGCAGATAAAATATGTACAAGCACAATGATAAAATACATAAATATAAGCAGTTTAAAAAAAATTATTAAACAGTGAGTTATCAAAAGAAGGGGGCAATTAATTCCTATTAACAAAAGCAGTTCTTCTACGCCACATACCATACAGAAAACGGGAAACAGAGAAAACAATAAGGGGGGAAGTATCAATTGTTAAAACTCTACAGGCCTGTGTACATTGTCTAAGTCCCAAATTTCTACACAAAGGCATCAACCAACATTTCCGAATTCTACTATATGCCGGGCAGAAGAACATAACATGCGCAATGTCCTCTCTGCCATTGTTGCAAGCAGGGCAACTTCCCTCATTCGAATTGGCCCATTTAGAAGTTAGTGACCTGATAGGCAGGGAGCCATGTCTCAGTTGATTATATAATTTCCTTGCAAGCGGGGGCTGAACTAAATCCAAAAATTCCTCTTTCTTGGATTCAGTTTTCATCAACAAAAACTCGGTGGATAACCTGCCCAAAGTTGTCGAACAATGTAGTAACTTAAAGTTGTAATATCTCACAGAAGCCAACAACTCTGACCTCTGGATCCTCGGGCAACTTTCCTCGGGGGTGTCCCATAATTGAGGTAAGCAAACTTGGTAGAAGAAAGCTTTAATATGGGATAACCAGGGTATGCTTTTATTCTTTATCAGGCCCCAGACCGCAGCAAATTCTACTCTATAGGCTGCGAGCTGTGGTACAGACCAGAGCCTTCTCCAGTAGAGCAGTGGTCGTGCGGCCACCAATTCTTTGATAGACTCCAGGTCCATATCCAGCCGCAATGGTATAAGAGGGGTGCTTTGGGATAGGCCCACCAAACTACGCATGAAGGCCTGCTCAACCTTTAGTAGACTCTGTATGTTCGTAAGTCCCCAAAGTTCTGCACCATACATAGCTGCTGACCTGACTTTGGTACTGTAAATCTCGACAACAGGGGCAACTGGTTTAAATTGAGAGGTTCTGTGAAATTTACCCATACCCCCCAAAATCTGCGAGAGTCTCAAGGAAGATTTAAATACTTGGTGGCCCCAGTCGAAGTGTTCAGTCAGCGTAACCCCTAGGTAGACGAAAGTTTTTACCCGTTCGAGTGGAATACCACTCAATACAGGGTTCGGGCGGGTGTGCCTCGGGGGATTAAAGATCATAAACTTGGTTTTCTCCAAGTTTATCTCCAATCCCCTCGAGGCACAGAAGGTTACAAACCCGTTCAAAACCCGCTGGATGCCCGTTGACGTTCGGGACAGCAACAAGGTGTCGTCCGCGAACATCAGAGCGGGCACCCGGCCAGTAGCCAACCGCGGGGCATCACTGTCCCTGACACCATTAAGTGCATCTAGCAGACCGTTAATATAGAGGCTGAAAAGTGTAGGGGCCAGGACGCAGCCCTGGCGTACGCCCCTGGTTACAGGAAAACGTGCCAAGAGTTCTCCGTTCCTCCCACACCTCACCTGCGCATAGTTCCCTGTATGTAATCTAATTAGGACATCCAATAGTAGGACGGGAGACCTAGTTCTTCTAACACCAGCCATAATCTCTCCCTAGGCACCAAATCGAAAGCGGCCGGCAGGTCCACGAATACAAGGTAGAGGCTGCCACCCTCTACTCTTGCAGTTTTCCAAAATAGGACCTGTAGCCGAAAGATTTGGTCCAAGGTCGAGATGCCCATTCTAAATCCGGCTTGGAGGGTGGTCAATGTTTCGTGTTCCTCCATCCAACCCAATAGTCTGTCCAATAGTATCCGGCCCATTAGTTTCTGGGTGGTATCTAGAAGACTAATGGGCCTGTAGTTAGATGGAACTAGCGGGCAACCCTTCTTAAAAATTGGGACGATCTCCGCTCCCAGCCAGGTCTCCGGTAACACAGGGCCCCGGAGAACTGCATTAAAAAGGACTACCAGGTAAGGTGCCCAAATTTTAGGCTGGGAGCGAAAGAGATCGCCTGGGAGCTCATCAAGGCCTGGGGCTTTTTTTGGGAGCAGTCTTTGAATAGCAGATTCCACTTCCTTGAGAGAAATGCTCTCAAGGCTTTCAGTAGGAATCGTCTCCCGAACATCCAGCAAGCCCGGGCGGTATCCCGAGCCCGAGGCCCCCGCCAGTCAGTTCTCGTGGGGGGGGGTTAAGGGCCGGGGTAATCCGGGGGGCCATGTCTGCTTCTGGCATCTTGTCCCGACGTTGGGACTCTTGGGTGCCAAACTCGGGGGTTGCATAAAGTGCCTTGAAGTGTGCCTCCCATACTGAGGGTGCAATGTTCGGTAGTACAGCCTCTCCTCCTTCCTTCACCCTAGAAGTGACTATGGCCCAGAATGCCTTGGCATCCTTTGAGAGAAGCGCATGTCTCAGATCTTCCCACTTCGATTCCTCCCACTCACTCTTACCCCTGGTGAGTTCCTTCTTATACTGCAATCTAGATGCCCGAATTTTTACAGTGTCTTTGTTTTTGATTGCTGCAAGGAGGTCCCTCTTTGCTTTCTTGCAGGTATGATCAAACCAGGGGTGGGTCCTAGACTTTTGCTGTTTGTTTCCACCTTCTGGGTAGAATACATCCCCTAGCGTCACGGCTAACTGCCTATAGATTTCTATAGCCTGCCGGAGACAAATCAAATCACCCATCTCACTTATGTGCGGGATAGCGATCTGATACATTTTTGGAAGCAGGGTGGGGGAGTTTACACAATGGGGCCATTTGATCCTTCTCCTATTGTTGGTTAGCGTAAGGGGTATAAACACCGTGGCGCGATTAGGGTCAGGGTTAGTTAAGCCAAAAGACCTGGGCTTAAGGGTTAAGACCAGGGCGTTATGGTCACTGTCATGCCTTGGTACAACCCTGAACTCTTTGAGTCTATCCCAGTGTTTAGCTTCCATCATGAGATAATCAATGATGGAGGAATTGTTAGTCCGATTATTCGTAGATAGCCCTGGACAGTCGGGATCCAACCTCCAATTGCACGCCCGCAGAGACGTTGCAAGGGAAAAAGATTTTATTTGGAGTACCAACAGAGTCCAGGCCCTAACTGGGGTAATCTTAGGGGCGGGGATGCGCCAGAGCGAATCAACTTCGTCCTCTTCGCACATCTCAGGGCTACACAGGGGCTCGAACTGGCAATTAAAATCACCACCAACGATTATCGCAATAGTGGGATCAAGTGTCTGGATGAAAAGATCAAGTGCTTTAATTGTGCACGATTCCTGGCCATTCTTAGTTGGCCTTGAGTAGATGTTTATAATGGCTACTCGGGGTTTGTTTTGGGGCGTTAATAGTACACATTGGACATCCAGGGAATTTGTTTGCATTTGGGTAGCCTGGATACCCAAGTGTGTGCCTATCCATATTGATAGCCCACCCGAAGGGCGGCCTCGGCCCCTAACTACTGCCGGGATGTCATAAATTGCAAAGCCCGGACTAGCGCTCTCCTCCAGGGCCCAGGTTTCCTGCATCAAGCAGATATCGTGAGCAGACATGAAGGAGGACCACTCCGGCATGAGCAACTTATTTTTTATCCCTGCTATATTCCAGGAAAGGATTTTTAAGCATCCTTCCACTATCTTATCTCGGCCTTGTGGGTCCCCCACACCATTTACTAGACAATGATCCAGGCTCCCCTCTTCTCTGTTCCCCTCCCTCATCAAAGTATTAGGAATTGAGTCATCTCTAATGGTGGCGGGTAGAAGATTTTTATTCAATACTACACCCCCCATAGACTTTCCATTACAAATATGTGGTGAGGTATTTCCCTTCGATGTGAGTCAATCTACCTCCTCCAACACAGTAAACCTGTTCCAGTGAGCTTGCAGCGGGTATGTGGGAGTGTGTGGAAATATGCCCTCCCCGAATGTCTGCCGGTGTTGCATTCTGTTAGAAGGAGAGTAGAGACCCCTGTTGTGGTACAACCTCTTGGGGTGGGTCGATCTCAGGTTGGGAATAGGGTAAAAATAAGACAAGTGTAGCGGATATATTTGAGAACTAGGTCTGCAGGGGGGAGCGTTGCAAATATGGTCCACAGCAGAGGTGTCCCTAAAATTTATTGTCACAACATCTCCTGACACTGTTTTTGGGCCCCTCCCAATCCACTCAATTCTTCTAACCACCAATATCTCCCCTGAAACATTTGGGGGTAGGTGTCTATTTATGTTCAGTCACTGGATGCACTTATTTTTGAAATCAGTCTCATTTTCTCTTTTCCCCTCACCTAGAGCCGGAACTCCTGTGAGGGCGACCACATATGGTAAAGCTTCTGGGGGCAAATTAATAGTTGGCAACTGACGAGGAGCAGTTTTGAATGGAGCGCTCCTAGTTGTTGGTGGACTAGTTTTATCCGCGATTTCCCGCTCCTTGTGCATTAGTCTAGGTTTATCAATGTTGGGAGTAGGATTCCCCACTGGCTGGTGAGTTTGAGAATGTATACTAGTAGTTTGATGGGGGGGAGCGCAACATGTACTTGCTTAGTAATAGTTGTTGGGGTTCCTGGACTTTTATTCTGTATTACAGGGTTTTTTGCTGGAGGTGCATTAGCACTAGGGAAGTTTTTAGGTATACCAATGCATACGGAAGGGGGTGGATTTCCCAGGGGATTTGCAGGCTTTGTTGTCCCTACCCCCCTATTGTTAAGGATAGAAGCTAATCTATCCAGTTTTGACACCAAGGGTTTGATGTGGGTGACAATGGTCTGCTCCAAGCATGCCTGTAGGTCAGCGACCATATTAGTAACCCAACACGGTATCCCTGGAGTCAGATGTAATGAGTTAACAGTTGGGGGTCACTAAATTATGATTGGCCAGCTTCTTTTTGCCCGGTTTTTTAAAAAGGCTTTCTCTTTTTTTCCTAGGGCATGTTTTGCCTACTTTTAGAGTTACCAAGGGAGAGGAACAGATCAAAACAATGGGTAGGTCTTCAACGTCTATCGAGTTCTCAGTAGGAGCCTGCGCTTTCTCAACATCTATAGGGGTTTCTGCAGGCGCCTGTGCACAGGGCAGCTCAGCATAAGAGGAGGTAAGGTAAGAGTTTAAGACCGTAGCATCAGGTACAATAACTGAGCAATCCCCTCCTTGCTCTTGAAAACATACTGTAGGTGTAATAGATAGTCTTTGCTCTGTATTCTGAATTGCAGTAGCCACAACACCTATAGTTTGTTGTAACATTTTATCGATTGCAGTCAGACTCGGTAAGGGCTGAGGTGTTGCCGGGTGCAATCTCGTATTTGGACGTGGTACAGGAGTTTTTAAATTTTTACCCAGCTTGCTCATTGTTTAAAAATGGTTAATGAACAGTAAAATATAAAAATAAGGATAGAATAACATTTTTACAAAAGGTACTGGTCACATAGAGAAAGGCCCCCCCAAGATTACAAAGTAGAATGTTATCTGGTGTATAAATGGCCAGGGGGGTTGAGTCCCAATAACAGTACCTTCCTCAAGGGTGACTTAGTCCTCGGTAGATGTAAAGGGGGTAGCCCGTCCCGTCCTCCTCCGTTCACCGACGGCCACAGACGGCCCGCCCTTTTCCCTGGCTTAGCCCGGCGCAGACCCGCACGCGATCCCGCAATGTGGGGGCTGCAGTGATTTTAAAGCGCCTCCGGGCGCGAAGCACGCCAAGTTACTTCCGGTGCTGGGGCGCTGGGGAGCCTGCTAGTTGTGATCTCCCTCTACTCGGCGGCCACAGTATGGCGTGCTGCGGCGGCGGGAGGGAGACACCGCAGAGCAGCACAGTCACCAAGGGATTAGGGGTCCAAAACGGAGCAGCAACACAGGTACGCAATGCCCCCAAACAGTTTCACCGCACCACCCGCTCCACCGGGGCTGCAGTGATTTTAAAGCGCCTCCGGGCGCGAAGCATGCCAAGTTACTTCCGGTGCTGGGGAGCCTGGTAGTTCTGGTCTCCCTCCACTCGGCGGCCGCAGGATGGCGTGCTGCGGCGGCAGGAGGGAGACACGGCAGAGCAGCACAGTCACCAAGGGATTAGGGGTCCAAAGCGGAGCAGCAACACAGGTACGCAATGCCCCCAAACAGTTTCACCGCACCACCCGCTCCACCGGGGCTGCAGTGATTTTAAAGCGCCTCCGGGCGCGAAGCAGGCCAAGTTACTTCCGGTGCTGGGGCGCTGGGGAGCCTGGTAGTTGTGGTCTCCCTCCACTCGGCGGCCGCAGGATGGCGTGCTGCGGCGGCGGGAGGGAGACACGGCAGAGCAGCACAGTCACCAAGGGATTAGGGGTCCAAAACGGAGCAGCAACACAGGTACGCAATGCCCCCAAACAGTTTCACCGCACGAAATCTGTATTTGCAAAAAAATAATCGAAAAAATGTTGTGAAAAGGATATGCTTCTGCATGGAGAAAATTAGCTTTTGTAATGCAAAATGGAAATTGAGTAAGTGAGTGGGAAATGTCTGTATTTTCTGAAACTGACAAGAAGATACTTTAGACAAAATTATTGCATTTATGAAACAGATCTAAGTTCTTATTTGAGGGAACATTTGTGCCAACATCTGGAGGTGTATTGCTGATTTTTGTTGCTTGGTACCAAAGTGCACTTACTGTTGTAGCTGTTTCATGTCCTGTGTTGTGTGGAGCTATTTCATCGTATATATGGATAAAGCTTTTTAACTAATGCTGTTGAATTCTTGAGCATGTGCAATTAGTGTAACTTTTCTGATCCAGTAAGATTTATTAATGTAGTTGAACAGTAGCGTTGCATTATGAGCATGTAAGCTTGTGCGCTTTGACCTGTGATTGTGAAATTGTATTACATGATCCTTCCATTGTGCCCCTTCTAAGTAGAAACTCAGTCATAATATTGAGCATTTCCACAGAGGAGGCAGAATGAAAAAAATAAGTAAAAGAAGATGCAGCATGAAATTTAAACATTATAAGCCTTGTGCAATTGCAGTCCTAGATTTTTAACTGCCTCCAGTACATACAGCTCTTTAGGCAATGTTTGGTTAATTATGCTGAAACAGCTTTTTTTTTTTTACCATTTGTTTCAAAGCTTTCTTCCGAAGGATTAGCCCCAATACCCCTGTTTTACATACCACAACAAAACTGGAATATTTTATTCAGGGCCTTTTATTTTAATTTTCTGGTGTGAACATGGGTGTCTATTGGAATTCTCAAGGGCATATTATCAAGCCCATTATCGCCGCTTTAGCAGCAGTTTTCTGCCGCTAAACCGGTGATAATTTTAACACTGTCCATGATAATATGCCCCCAAGTTTCTTTTTTAGATGATCTCTCACATTGTATATTACACTTCCCTCTTATGAGTAACATTTTTAACTCTTCAGTATTACCCTCTAACAAAAGTCTTATCTTTTTCCAAAGCTGTCCCAAAATGCTCCTGCATATAATTCCCTCACATTCTGCATGCACAGCTATGTTTGACTGAATTTATTTGCCAAGTCAAATCAAGTATGCTTTATTCGAGGTAAAAAAACCTCATAAAAGCAGAACACCTATAAGACCTTACATTCATAACAGTAATATTAAAAACATATTTACAGTCACTAAAAAATTAAAAAATATAAAGCTACAAGACTTCCATTTAAGATTCAATTTTAAACCACAGAGTTCATACAAAAGTACAACAACAATGTATAATCAAATTCTCAATAGCTGATTGGAAGGGCTGTAAAAGGACTACATTTCTCTGTACATCCTATTATTGTGCCAGGGAAGTTCTTCTGATTGCTCATGCCCAGCCTAGGTATTTTGCAACAGCCACAGCAATTATTCTAAGGGCCACAACGTTATCCCTTGTGCCAAGCTGTTTACACATGGCCCTCAACCAGACACGTCGGGGTAGACAGTAGGCCGCACATACAAACAATAGATGGGCAATGGTCTCTATGCAGACTTTACAAGATGGACAAAAATGAGAGTTATCTTCGGCCCATCTCCCAGTTAGTGATCTAATAGGAATGGACCCCACCCTGAGCTGGAAGTATAACTTCCTTTCCTGGGGCTTGGTTATAATGTCCCAGTAAAGCTCAAGGGAAGGGCAAGATTTCCATTCAAGATACTGGCCCTCCAACGTGGAAGCGTCAGCATCATTCCAATTCCTATGATTTACTGTTTCCCAGTACTTTGCTTTTATAATTTCTTTAGCCGGAAACTGCACCTCCTCTGGTTTCTCCCAAAGCTCATTCAAACCCAAAGACACCAAAGATCTACGCAAATCCCCTAACCAACCTATCTTATGAAATTTGTCCCGGTTGATTACATCCAGGAAGCCCCTTGCGTAGTGTGCGAGTTCAGGAGTGACCCAGATGCGACGCCAGTATAGAATGGGTCGCAATCTGGCCATATCAGATATGGCTTTCCTGCCCAACTCGCAACGTAGCGGCTTCAAGGGTGTGCTTTTAGGTAGTGCAGTAAGGCTTCGGAGAAACTTATTTTCTGTGAGTGTTAGTGGTACCAGGTTGTCATAGCCCCAAAGCTCAGCACCGTATAGAGCAGAGCCAACTGCTTTGGCTTCATATACCTGGAGTGCTGGCTTAATTGGTCTGGTCAATGATTTTTTATGCTCAGCACTTATGACACCTGTGTTTTGGCGGAATTTAAGGGCCGCTATTTCCATATGTTTCTTCCACTTAGCACCCTTGTCTATATGGACTCCCAGGTAGACGAAGTCTGATACTATTTCCACCTTCTGGCCATCCAAGAAGAAGTTCCCTCTGAAACTAAGGTGAGCGTTAAAAGTCATGAGCTTTGTTTTTGCCACATTTACTTCGAGGCCGCGATCCCTGCAAAAGTCCTCAAAAATGTTCAGGGCACGCTGAAGGCCACTAGGGGTTTTAGATACTATCAATGTGTCGTCTGCAAAAAGTAATATTGGGGTTTTCAAACCATCCAAAACTGGAGCATCAACAGACGCAGACAACATGCGCTCCACAACACCATTGATATATAGGGAAAAAAGTGTTGGCGCCATGGCACAGCCTTGACGTACCCCTCTTTCCACTGGGAACTCATCGGTTACCCTGGCCATGCCTACCCCACTGAATCTTTGCATAGTTGGCCTCGTGTAATCTCATGACCAGGGATAGAATCTCAGCTGGCATACCCATCTCGCTTAGGACTTTCCATAACAAGGAGCGGGGGACTAAATCAAAAGCTGCACGCAGATCAATGAAAGCTGCGTACAGACTTCCCTTCTCCAGCTGCACTGTTTTCCAATGTAGCAAAGTAAACCTAAAGATCTGGTCTACTGTGCTAGTCAATTTACGAAATCCGGCTTGGTAGGGTGTTAGTACAATAGATTCTTCTACCCAGTTCATGATCTTTATTAGGGTCATTTTTCCTACAACCTTCTGGACCGTATCTATTAGGCTGATGGGCCTATAATTACCCAGTATAGTTTTGTCTCCCTTTTTAAATACGGGTATTATTACCGCCCCCAGCCACGATTTTGGCACTGGTGCCCTTAAAGCTACCGCGTTCGCCAGGTTCAAGATATACTTCCCCCAACAGGTTTTTTCATGGAGAAAGACATCAGCGGGCACCCCGTCTGGTCCCGGGGCTTTACCCCGCGCCACTGAATCTAGGGCCATTACTCCATCGGTTTTTAAAAAAGGCGGTAATTTAAAAACTGTAGTTACCACAGAATCTCCCAAGATGTCCTCCGGACGACATTTGTATTGGGGCCCAAAGTAGTCCAACCAGCTACTCTGTAAAACATAGTTTGAGGGTGGTTCAGGGATGCCACCTTTCCCCCACTTGACTATATTCCAGAATAGTCTGGAGTCTTTGGCTGAGCTGGCGGCCTTAAGGTCTAACCAATGCTGCTCATCCCAGTCCTTCTTAGCCTGGTGAATACTAGCCTTATACACCCGCCTCGCCTCCCTCACAACAGCAGGCACCTTACTCTTAATAGCCATCCCCAGTGAACTTCTTGCTGCCCTACACTGTGCGTTATACCACCCTGCTTGATATGGGGGAGTTTTTTTCCCGGGTTGCACCCGTACTGCCCTATAAAAGTAACCTTTTATTAGGCTAAAGAATACACAGTGGAGGTTAGTGATATCATCCATTTCTATACCTCCCTCCGTTCCCATCTTCAACATAGCTTCCAAGGCTACAGTGGTGATCTCTAATTCCTTGCTGATGCTATCCAAGGCCTCTTGGTTCACCACTACTTTGGGCCACTTAACTCTTCTCATATCGTTCGTTGGAACGATCTATGGTGTCCCCTCTTCTGTGTCGTTTGGGCCCTCCACCTCCCCACCCCATAATTTGTGGGTGATACATAGGGGATTGTGGTCGCTCTCCTGCCTACAGACCACCCCCAAACAGCTTCTTTTTTTTTTTACCATTTGTTTCAAAGCTTTCTTCCGTAAGGATTAGACCCAATACCCCTGTTTTACATACCACAACAAAACTGGAATATTTCATTCAGGGCCTTTTATTTTAATTTTCTGGTGTGAACATGGGTGTCTATTGGAATTCTCAAGGGCATATTATCAAGCCCATTATCGCCGCTTTAGCAGCAGTTTTCTGCCGCTAAACCGGTGATAATTTTAACAACCTCCTTGATAATATGCCCCCTAGTTTCTTTTTTAGATGATCTCTCACATTGTATATTACACTTCCCTCTTATGAGTAACATTTTTAACTCTTCAGTATTACCCTCTAACAAAAGTCTTATCTTTTTCCAAAGTTGTCCCAAAATGCTCCTTCATATAATGCCCTCACATTCTGCATGCACAGCTATGTTTGACTGAATTTATTTGCTTTGGTGCCCCTAAATGCAATTTCATCTTTTGCCAGTCCTAGTGTTCACAGGTTAATAAGGTTACCCTCCATATCACCGTATGCACCATCTAACCCTAAACTGTACCTCTCCTCCAGGAGAGTCCAAAAGTTAATATGGGGAGCCCCCAAAGCATCTAGATTCATAGCCACATATAGCACCTCCTTAGTTTCCTTTTCCCCCGCGCCCCAGTGCTCTTGACGAGCTGAGCACGTCATGACCACGCCCTATCCAGTGGAACGCTCAGCACAGCAGAGGAATCAGCCCAGCATGCGAGCGTTCCATGTAACGGGCGCGGTCATGACAAGCTCAGCTCGTCATGAGCACCAGAGCGCCGTGGCTCTTGACGAGCTGACCTCGTCATGAGCACAGGAGGGGTTAAAAGATAATGAGGAAGAATCTATTTGGGCCATTTGGAGTTTGGTGGAGCACGAGCACTGCTCTAAATTGTTTGTGCTCCTGCCCAACAAACTTGCAGTGACCCGGCACATTTAGAAGTGGAGAATCACTAGTTATCCCTTGTGGGAGCCTGAGGCAGGTCCACTGATGGAAACTCTTGACCTGGCAGCCTGTCTGATAATGGGCTGCCCGGTCATAGTGGCGGTACCCACATTTTTTAGGGTGCGGCACCTCTCACAAGATTTCCCTGCCTGGGACTACCATATGAGGCACGGCAGGAAAATAGCTCGATAGTCCCAAAGTTTATGGAGAAAACTCACTGCAAGTGAGGGTCATTGATGTTTTGTTACTCAGCAACAAACTCCTGTTTCGGGTTTGTCTTTCTGGAA
Source organism: Lissotriton helveticus (assembly GCF_964261635.1). NCBI lineage: Eukaryota > Metazoa > Chordata > Amphibia > Caudata > Salamandridae > Lissotriton > Lissotriton helveticus. The sequence continues at coordinate 1,528,673,225 of NC_136069.1, forward strand.
AACAAAATTGAGATTTTTCACAGCCTGCTGGGCAGAAAATCTGGATTTTATTAAAGACACGGAGGATAATATTATGCAAATTCTCCTTTATTGCCACAGCTCAGCAGTAACAATGAAGAGAATATAGAACTTGTGAACATTCCAAAAGGGTATATAGCTCATGAACACACAGCCATCTTCCTTCTTTGTCCAATGCTGCGAAATAAAAGGATAAGGTCAAGACAAATTCCAACTTGAAGAGAGACGCCAAACGTAACATCTTCATCTTCGTAAAACAGGAGATGGAATTCCTTATTCTGAAAGAAGAAGTAATATAGATGTTAAAAATATAACCCCATGGGAGGGGCGAATAGAGGAGGGATAATATTAGCCTCCGTGTCTTTAATAAAATCCAGATTTTCTGCCCAGCAGGCTGTGAAAAATCTAAATTTTATGGCATGATACAGAGGCCAACATTATGCAAGTTCAAAGTGAATTGAGAACATTATCAATCACATTATTAATAGGTCTAAAATAACATTTTTTAAACATAGTCTCATTAGACCAATCTGCGGCTCTTAAAATATCTTGGAGACCTCCGCCAAGCATAAAAGCTTTAGAAGCTGAAGCACCTCTAAGAGAGTGTGCACCAAATATTGAAATGTCAACACCACATTCACTCATCACTTCTTTCACCCATCTTGTGAGAGTAGGAGAGGAAACTGGTTTATAAGGGGATCTATGGGAGATCAGGAGTTGTGTCTCAGAACCTCTCAAGTTGACAGTCTTTCTTTCATATTCCTTAATACATTTAACAACACACAATCTTTCATTTCCAGGAAAGAAAGGATAGAAGATAGAAGAAGACATAGTTTTAGTCCTTTTCTTGAGATAAAAACAAACTCCCTCAGGTTGAAAGGCCCTGTTTTAAATGTCTAAGGCTTTAACATCTGAAGTCCGCCTGAAGGAGACTAAACAAAGCAAAACAGTAATTTTATAAGAAATACGTTTGAGAGAAAGGACATCGTTCTCTCCCCATGAAGAGATAAGATACAAAATGTTTCTCACGTCCCACAAGGCTGAGTATTTAGGAGTTGGAAGGTTGAGAACACGCATGCTTCTCATAATTTTTTTGGTCAAGAGACTTTGACCAACAGAAACACCATCGACTAAGGAGTGACCCGCAGCTATCGCTGACCTATAAACATTAACGGTTCTATAACTGAGGCCAGAAGCGAAAAGTTCTGAAAGGAAATTAACCACTTGAACTAAATCAACTGAAACGGGATCATGATGTCGTTGAAGACACCAGCGAACCCATTTGTTCCATGCCAATCGATATGCCTTCCTTGTCCCAGGAGCCCAGGATTCGGATATGAGTCGGAAAGCATTGTGCGAAAGGCCAGGGATTTGCCATTGTCGCCTGAAATCTTCCAGGCCGTCATTACCAAGATGCCTTGTTCTAGGAGGGGTGAGATTCGTCCTGAGGGCCCAGGAGAAGACGGTTGAAAGACGGGATCAGTATTGGGAAGTCTATTGCCATCTCCAAGATGAGCGGAAACCATGCTTGAGACCTCCAGAGGGGGGCTACCACTATCATACTCTGAAGGTATCTGCGAGCATGTAGGAGGAGGCGCGGGAGCATTACAAATGGCGGGAAGGCATATGGCTTTAAGTTTTGCCAATTCTGGAGGAAGGCATCCACTCCAGATGCCTGAGGGTCCGGCCTCCAGCTGAAATATTTCGTTAACTGGGTGTTCAGCCTGTCTGCAAATAGGTCTGTCCTGAAGGGGCCCCATTGTTCCTGAATGCTCAAGAAAATCTTTCTTTTCAGTCTCCAATTGCTGGAATCCTTGACATTTCTGGAGAACCAGTCTGCCACACCATTGTTCAAACCAGGAATGTGTTCTGCCGTGACTGACAGCCCCTTGTTCAGGCAATAATCCCAGAAAAACTTCGCTATTTCTGTCAGACCTTTTGAATGCGGTCCTCCTAGTTTGTTCACGTACCTCACCGCAGAGACATTGTCCATGCGAAGCATTATAGAACATCTCATAGTTTTTTGTGTAAAGCTTCGAATTGCAAAGGAACCAGCTAAAAGTTCCAGACAATTGATGTGCATGCTCTTCTCCTCGCTTGTCTAGCGCCCCCCTGTCGACAGGTTGGCGCACGCTGCCCCCCAACCTTCTAGACTCGCATCGGACTCTATTATCATGTCTGGGGATTAGCCGAAGATCGCTTTGCCATTCCATGCTTCCGCATTCTTCAGCCACCAAGAAAGTTCTTCCCTCGACTCTACGTCCAGGGTGGTTAGCTGAGTATAGGATTGTGACGCCCTCAGAGTCTTCGCTTTGAGTCTCTGAAGAGCCCTGTAATGAAGAGGGCCGGGGAAGATCGCTTGAATGGTCAAAGAAAGGAGACCCAGGATTCTCGCTAAAAGTCTTAAGGGAAATGAATCTAGTGAGAGAATCTTTTTTAACTCTTTCCTGAGTTTCTTTATCTTTTCCTTTGGTAATTTTAACTCTCCTGATAGCGTGTTTACCATGAAACCCAGGAATTGGGTCTCCTGTGAAGGAACAATGCAAGACTTCTTTGTATTTATGACAAATCCCAGATATTCTAGGAGCCGGATGGTAAGATCTGTGTGACGAGAAATGGTCGACTTGGTCTGATCCATGATGAGGATGTCGTCCAGGTAGATTATGAGCCTCACACCCCGTTCCCTTAACCAAGCTACCACTGGGCGCAGTACTTTGGTGAAACACCAAGGAGCTGAGGACAGGCCGAAAGGGAGACTGGAAAACTCCCAGAGTTTTCCCTCCCAAGTGAACTGTAGGAACTTCCTGTGAGGGGGCCAAATAGGGATGGTCAGATAAGCGTCCTTTAGATCCAGGCGCGTCAGCCAGTCGCCCTTCCTTAGTACGTCTCGGAGTAGGTGAATTCCCTCCATTTTGAAATGGTGGTAGGACACCCATCCATTTAAGCTTTTTAAGTTTATCACGGATCTTTGGGTTTTGTCCTTCTTTTCCACTAGGAAAATATTGCTTATGAAGCCTTTGTGAGTGCTTTGTCTTATCGCCCCTTTGGCGAGGAGGTCTTGAACCTCTTGAGAAACAAGTTTCTTCTGATCTTGAGAGAATACAATCTCTCGTGGATGTTTTAGTTGAAAGGGAATGCCCTGGAAGTCTATTTTGTACCCTCTTACAGTTTGTAAAACCCATGGATCCTGAGTAACTAGATTCCAATTGCCAGAGGAAAGGGCTAGTCTGCCACCCACCTTTACAGGGGTATCTAAATGGTCTCCCATTATAGTTACCTGTTGAGAAGGCCTTGTTTCTTCTATCGCCACGGGTAAATCTTGCTCGGCCACGTTGTCTCTGGGGGTAGAAGGATTGATTCCCATAGAACGAAGATTGTTGATATCTTCCCCCTCGTCCGAAAAAGGATTTTGAAGATGATTGTGTACGGCCGGGGAATCGACCCCGCATTCTCCCGGCCCGTCCAAAAACTCTGTCCTGGAAGACCTTTTTAATCTCGCGTTGGGATTTCCGGATTGAACTAAAGGCTCTCACGTATTTGGCCATATCACGAATGAACTCTTCTCCAAAAAGAAGTCCTTGCGAGTTAGGTCCCGCCTCTTTATTAGCTAACTCTATGAGTTTGGGATCAATTTTAAGAAGCATGCCCTTCCTTCGCTCATTAGATATAGCGGTATTGGCATTGCCCAAAAGGCAGATTGACCTTTGGACCCATTCTCGTAATTCTTTGGGGTCAACGGGAATACCTCCCACGTAAGCATTCTCTGCCAGTTCAAATATTTTGGTCAGGGGGCCGATAATGTCCAAAAGGCGGTCTTGGCATGACCTTAACCCCTTGTCTATGCCCTTTCTTGGGTCTTTTGCCCCTTTCGCTATAAATGCAACTACCTTTGGGTCTAGTTCAGGAGTGAAGGTGATTTTATCTGGAAGTGAGGGTCGAGGGCATTCTGATCTTAACCTTGATCTGACTTCTTTGGGGATTTCCCTTCTTAACCAGAAGGATATATAATCTGCGACGTGTTGGGATGGTATCCATTCGGGAGAAAGTGGATGTTTAATTAGTAAGGGGTCAAACATATTATCTCCAAACGGGTCAGTGATACCCATCTTAGATCCTGATGCCTTGCTTGCCTCCTCCGAGTTTTCCAGTGACTCATTTTCCCGGACCTCAATGTCCGAATCAAAGGTAGAAGAGCAGGAGAGTTCTATCTCCGCATCATGATGATCGTCGCTATCAATTTGGATAGGTGAGTCAGGACCCATTTCTTGTCCTTCTGTGGTGTCCGAGACACTGTTCTGATCTCCGCCCTGATGGCGAGTTTGAGCCGATTTAGATGATGCCTTATGTTGCTTAGATGCCAAGGTAGGTTGTTCTCCTGCGGCTCTTTTCTTTGGGGCCTTAACTGCCCCTTCTTTAGTGCCTAAGGAACGAGCACCACTAGTAGAGGGCCATGCCTCAGTAAGCATTTCAAAATTCTTATTGATAGTGTCCATAAACTTTTTATTAATGGTCTCATTGAACGAGCTCATGGCTTTATCCATGGCTTTAGCAACCATTGATTCTAATTTTGAATCTAGTGAGGCATCAGAGTTAGTAGACATTCTTGAATTAAATGTGAGCACAGCAATAGGTTAAAAGAACAGTCCTACCTCGAGTGAGTTCGGTCCTACTTCGAGTAAGACCTGTTTCCCTTTAATCTGTTTTTTTTTTTTTTTTTTTTTAAAGGTTAAATAATGGCCCGTAATGAAGAAAAAACGAGTGTAGGTAAATAAGGGTCGCGATGGTAAAGGTGCCGAGCCAACTGCCAAAAGCTTGAGTGTAGCCGTGGTAACGACGTAAAAGTCGGATTGGCGAAGGCCCTTTCCTCTAATAGACGTCCCCTCCGCGGCGCGCGTCAGAGCGGCACAGCGGAGGGGAGAGAAAGCCGAAAGGAGCGAGAAATGCAGGGGAGGTCGAAGATTGCAACCCCGAGAGTGCAGGTAGGGGGGGAAGCGGCCCAACGAGCGTGCCGGGTCGCGGGCGGGTTAGTAGTAGATCGCGGGCAGGAGCGAGGGTCAAAGTAAGGAACGTGCTCAACAGAAGCAAGCGTTCGCGTTCAAAAGACGCGAACGCTGAGGCACCGCGTTTTTCAATCGAAAAACGCCTCAGAAAGACAAATAGAAAAAGGAGAGTTGTAGAGAGTACTGAAAGGCGAGAAATACGGGTTCGGTAGAGCGGTAGAAAGCCCCGAAAAAGGCACATACCAGGAAAGACCAAGAATATGGTATAAATCACTCACAAAATAGCAATAATCGATAAAAGGCGCATAGTAGGGTCAAGTGGACCCAAATACGCTAACAGCATAGTAGAAATACAAGCATTAGTAAGCACGAGTAAAGGGAGTACTTATCTGAATGAGCAGCAGCAACAAAGAAGGAAGATGGCTGTGTGTTCATGAGCTATATACCCTTTTGAAATGTTCACAAGTTCTATATTCTCTTCATTGTTACTGCTGAGCTGTGGCAATAAAGGAGAATTTGCATAATGTTGGCCTCCGTGTCATGCCATAAAATCCTTTTTCGAGCATGGGCAACAAACATGGCACCTGTCCAATAAGGTTGTATGACATTACAACGCATACTTTTACAACGCATTTTTTACAACGCGACATCCATTACAACGCATTCCATTACAACGCATGCCATTACAACAAATTTTTTTAAAACTACCTTTACAACGCATTCCATTACAATGCATACTACCTTTACAACGCATACTATTACAACGCATAACATTACATTGCATGTATGGTAAGTATTGGATAGTGTAGGGATAAAATTACTATTCTAACTCTAGGGGGGTGCAACAGTAGGGTAAGTGTTGGATAGTGTAGGGGTAAAAATTACTATTCTAACTCCAGGGGGAGTGCAACAGTAAGAGTAAGTGTTGGATGGTGTAGGGGTAAAAATTACTATTCTAACTCCAGGGGGTGCAACAGTAGGGTAAGTGTTGGCTAGTGTAAGGGTAGTATGCATTGTAATGTTATGCGTTGTAATGGTATGCGTTGTAATGACATGCATTGTAGTGGTATGCGTTGTAGTGTCATGCGTTGTAATGACAAGGTGATGTAATGGATGTTGCGTTGTAAAAGTTTCGTTGTTATGGTAGTGCGTTGTAAAAGTTGCGTTGTAAAGGTTGTTTCCCGTCCAATAAAGTTCACAGCCTTTACTGCAATCACCCCACCAGAAGTTGCAGTGAAGGCTTTGGAGGTCCTGGACAGACAGGTGAGGATTTCTTAATTGCCCTTCATCTTCCACTAGGGATCGACACCACAGTCCCCGCTGACCTGGGGAAGGCAGTCGCTAAGATCATCAAGCAGTTGGCTTCCCTCCTATGCTTCCTTATGGAAACGAATAGGTCACTTGGAATCCTGTAGGATACCAGAAAGTCTGGAAGGCCTCCTCACAATACGTCCAAGGCGTAAAATGGCCGCCCAGGTCATCATGACCTGTTTGAAACACATAAAAACACTGATTTAGTGAAATAAAAGCCAATCAACAAATCAGGAATGAATTCTGAAATCCTCTGTATGCCAGCTGCGTACCTGTCATACAACTGACATGGGCCTTCAGGCCTCTTGTAGCCACTTTTCTTGGACCCTTACATTACAGAGTTTTGCGGAGTTTGAAGATTCTTCACTTACACAGACTCCTGTTTTACTCAGCGATGGCTGTATTGTTGATCGATGCCAGACAATAATTACAGTGGTGGGCAACCTAGATTGAGACCTCAACATTTAGAGCATTTTGTCCAGAAGTCATAGAATCAGATGCCTGCAGACTGGGAAGGGAACTAGATGCGGTGAACTATGTATGGGAGGAAAGTGGTCAGATGACAAATTAGTTGCACGGCAGTAGCCTGGTGTGTCTGGAAGGCTCTTTTGAAGTGAGACGTCTGACCCCAAGACAAAGGAGGATGCTGCATTCTCCTCACGATGAACACAATTTCTGTGGCGCAATACAAAAACCGCTTAAAAGGTCAAAATAAAGATTTCTACTGGAAGTTGTTAAAGATTTGGGACTTTATTTTCCAGGAATAACTAATGTATTTGTGGACTGGAGCTACACCTAGTTCTGTCTCAAAGGGTCATGGCTGATTCAGGCCCCAACAGGTTGTATTTATTCACATCGTGACTCCTCAAGCAGTTTCCGCTCTTCTTCAGTTGGAGACCTTACCCAAAGGCTCTAACACCTGTAGCATCCCTGCAGGACTGGAATAACGTCCTGAACTTTGCCTTTCTCCCATACATAATGAGTTCAAGAATGGTGCGTCAGCACAGCAGGTATGGTTCTTGGTAGAGATCACAAGAATGGGTCTTAGTTTTTCTGGAACTTTGGTAGGATTGGCCAATCATTCTAACCAACGTCTGACCATTTCGATGATTCTCCAGGTATTTCTGCATCCGCTGGTGCAATCAGGCCTTTTATGATTGATGGATGGCCAAGGGGATGGACAGAAAGCACTAACAAGTGATACAGGTCAGCACAGCACAGATATGTTGGTCCAATTTGTGTTTAAGGAAGGAGCTCAAATTCCCACCTGCAAGCTTACATAGACTGTGCTGAGAGAGGCTGTGAATTCTCTTTAGATTTATAATGGTTCGGGTGAAGGTGTGGGCAAATGTAGTTTGAGTACACTTAATGCCACTTACCAATAGCGTGACTCAATCAGATGAGCACATGCGGGGGCCATGCTTTGCAATCCTGGCATGGCAATCTGGGGCTAATAACCTGTAATATGTTTATACATTGAGCACCATAAATGCCGTAAGAATATCTGTTATTTGCAGTGAAGTATACATCAATAAGTACAACACATTATTAATAAATGTCCCTTATTGCATTGTCTGCATATTATGTATGCTAGATTTTTCACTTATATCATGGCAGAAATGTTCCCCACTTCCCCACTCCGACATGTTTTGTTAGAGAGTTCGGATTGATGCACATTACATTGAATGTTTGGTCTAATTTCTTCCTAATTAATTCTTTATTTTACCATCTCTAATATGGACCGAATTGAGCACCTCATCGCCTTGTTTTAAACGATTGTGCTATGCAAGTTACAGCTTTGTGACTCAGTAATAAAGATGCCTAAACAAAGAGAAGTGTAGAGTGACAATTAAAAAACACAACCAAAAGATGGCTCAGAGTCAAAGGTAAGATGGCACCCACACAGAACGGCATCTAAAAGTTTGTGTGAGTCAAGGTGTTTCAGCAATTGAGGCATTCACTTTCTTTATAATCTTTTCAAGGGCAGGAAGGATCTCAAATGGATTGTAATTTGACAAATTGTTCTAGTGAAAAGTTGATTTAAAAAAAAAAATCCTGCAAATTGAGGACTTCGGAGAAAGAGAACTGACATCAAAGTTTGCTAAATGATATTAATAAGGAGAGAAGTAGAAAGAGTGGTCCACTGTCGCAGAAAGCAGTCAGTAATAGCAGTGACTTCTGAGAAATGACACCGGGTGGTACACACAAGAGTTCTCTGATCGGCTGTGAGTGTAATAAAGCTGATGTGAATTACAGAGATTTTGACAGCTGCATTAGAGTGTTTAGCGAGAGCATCTGAGAATGTCAGCTCGGATTCTTCCAATTGTTCCTGTGAAATGACGGCGAGGTAATCATACAGTTTTTGCGAGAGTGACAGTAAGAAAGCAGATGAAGATAGAATTTGTAACACTTCCAACATTCTTTAGGTGATTATTTGGCCTTTTCAGTTTGTTCCCCAGAATGGATTTAATGAGCAAAGAAAAAGTAATATGATTTTCAAACTTCAACTCTCGTTTAGGTTACAACCAAAGTGCAAAAATGCTTGTGATTACCGCACATGTTTGTTATTTACAGTAATTATGTATTAATGCATTAGAAGTGCAGTAATATTACATCACAGCACATGAAAGTCTGCCTGGTAAACATGAGCCCCGCAGCACTAGCTACAACTCAGCTACTAACTCCACACTTCAGATGCAAACAAAGCGATTGGTGTGATTAGGGCCACCGACATGGACTCTGCTAGGCGGGGAGGCGGGAACTACTTTAGAAGGGTGGCGGAGGAGCGTAGCCATACTGACTCAGACCCACCCCACCGGTCTTTAACCATGTTGGCAGCTGGGTGCAGAATCCAGAGTCCTGGCTGTGAGAGGGACAGCTTCCATGTGAGCTCAGTCCAGCCACTGCTCCTTGGGAATGATATCCCACTGCTGCATACAGACATTTTTTTTTAACCCCTTCGCTGCGGGGGTTATTCCCCCGCTGTGCTGGGGGAGAGGGGGGCGCGCACAGCTGAGCTCGTCATGAGGCACGGCGCTCCTGTGCTCATGATGAGCTCAGCTTGTCACAGGTGCATTACCTCCCGTGGAACGCTCAGTACAGCAGGGTAATTATCCCCGCATGCGAGCATTCCACGGCTCATGACGAGAGCACCGGAGTGCCGTGGCTCATGACGAGCTCAGCTCGTCATGAGCATGGAAGAGGTTAAAAAAACTGAATTTAAAAAAAGTTGCCAGTTGAAAGGATGTACAACTATGCACTGTCCTAGTCAATATGTCCTCCTCCATGGCACCTTACATTACAATGTTTCCCTGAAAGTGGCATACACTCTTTACCCCCTTAAAGACCTTGCAGGTGATTCTCTGATGCCAGTCCAAATTTCCTAGCTTTAAATAGATCAGCCCCCGAAGAGTGACAAAGGATGAAACATTCCAGGTGCATTTCTATTTGATGGTACGCCGAAAAGAAGTCAAGCATGGAAAGCCAATTCACTCTTTGGAAAATTACCAACATCTCGTTGATATGTGGCCAGTAATGCCGGTCCATCATTAATTGTCGATTACTTTTTTTTCAGGTTGACGCACATTCTTAAAGAATGATAAGGATTCCTATTTATTAAAATTGGTGCCAATCTTTTCAAGGCCACATTTGTTTGTATTACATTACAACACACATTTGAGTTTGCATGTCCACCAGTACTCTCCCTACGTTATGGACAAGATTTTTAACTCATCTGTTAAATATGAGCCTCTAGAAGTGGTTGGCAGGAAAAGCTGGTGCATAGAGGTGAGAAGCAGGATTTTATTCTTTGGATGCAATGCATTTCAAAGCAATATGCATTTTTTCAGTGGCCCTTTACAGTGGATGCAAGACCAAAATGGCAATTAAGTAACTGTCAAGAGTGTTGGCCTCTCATGAGACTCTGCCTCCTGAGATTAAGGGTCTTGCAGGAGATTTCACACTCTACCAGGCAGTCTTCTACTACCTAATTCTCTTTTCATTTTTAAAAGCTGTCTGAAAAGACATGTGGATATAATGTCCTCACATTTTGCATGTACAATGGTGGTGTATGAAATTCTAATTAGGGGTGTGCAAAATTACGCCTGTGAGACATTTACCACACCCACAAGCTCACACAGGGCCCGGGTCAGAGCTCGGCTGGCCTGGGGTGCAAGACTCCAGCCCTGGGCTACAATCTTTGGCCCGCCGTGTCACTTGTAGCCCAGGACAGGGTCCAGAAGTCCCAGGAAGGGCTTCCTTGCTTGGTTGGGTTATAGGTCTTTGACCAGACCCTGGGTCAGAGCTCCGGTTGTCTTGGCAATGGAGGCTCCCCAGCCCTTGCTCAATTTCCTGGCCCAGAGGCCCGGCAAGTTACCCTTCCTTAGCCTGATTAAGAAGCTCTGACTGGGGCATGGGTCAGAGGTCTGGCTGGCCTGATCCCAGCCCTGGGTTCTATTCCACAGCTCAATGAGCTCAGAATGGGACCCCACAGACCCGGGGAGGGCTTCCTTAAGTGGCCAGGTTAATAAGCTCTGAACCAGTCCCGGATCAGAGCTGATGTTGGCCCGGGGTTGAAAGCCCATGGTTGAAAGCAAATGGCTCTGGGCTCAATTCTTAGGCCTGCCATGTCACTTAAAGAGGAGGACGGGGTCCAAAACTCCAGAAGAGTTCTCCCCTGCTTGGCCGGATGAAGACGCTCTAACTGGGCCCATGTCAGAGTTCAGGCTTGTCCTGGGGGTGGAAGCACCAAGCCCTTGGCTCTATTCCACAGCCGGGTATGTCTTGAAGTGCCTAGGACAGGATCTAGCAGGTTCGGGAAGTTCTACTCTGCTTGGTCAAAAAGGTGCTTCTGTGCAGCAGGTCAGACCTCTGTTAGGCATCCCTCCGCTCCTTGCTTGATGCCCAGCTCAAGCGCCGACAATCTAGTTTACTGAGTCCCTCGCACCAGGCTTTTTTTGAAATTTCTGATAGCTACTTCTACCTGCAAATTTCATACTCAATTAATACATTCCCAAGCAGTAACTTCCAAGGATGTGGGCTAGTAAATGGTTTAATGAGTAAGTCTTGCAGAGCAGATCTGACCATCAGCCCCTATTTCCATTTCTGTTTCTGCCTAACATCCCTTTGCTCTATGAATTGTTGTCCATTCTGTTATCAATTCATTGAATGGCGTTCATGTACTAGTGGGATTATTTATGTCTGGATGTGTGAAAGATTGGTTGTGTGATTGTTAGTAGAGTAGATAGTGATGTGAGTATGAGATATGCACGGTGTTTGTGGGACTCTTTATGTAATATTGATCATGTGTGTTTTAATCCAATTTTTTGAACAATAAATTTATATCCATCTTTTGCAAAAAGAGTATATGGAATTTTGAAAACCAAAAAAAATGAATAAATAAAAGATATTTATATATAATAAAAAAAATATCTATCCTTGAATGATTTGATGTTTGGCTCTGAATGGTAGGTCCGTTGTTCCATTGATACTGTAGGATCCTCATGTAGGACCTTATTTAAGTAGTACTCTGGCAGGGCTTCTTTGTTCTGCATATCTAACCTGGGCTTCTATTGGAATTCTATAACGCATATTTGCAAGCCCATTATCGCCATTTTAGCGGCAGTTTCCTGCCGCTAAAGCTGCGATAATTTTAACGAGGTTCTTGCTAATATGCCCCTAAGTTTTCTCACTGGGCCAACACCCATCCCACAGGCCAACTTCGTACACTCATTGCCTGACTTCCCCATTACATCTGATGCTTAAAAGATCCACACAGAGATTGTGATATTTCACATCCTCCCATAGACCGATATGGGCCACATTGCTTTCTATCATATAAAGAGCCAGTTGGCGTTTATTGGTTAAGGCTAAGTCTACCTTTATTTTCTTCTTATCAACTTTGATACCTGACATTATTGTAGCATCTATTGAATACATCCAATTCTTTAATTCTGTACGATATGATAAGATACAATATTGTTTACAGTAAAATGAATTAAAACTATAATGTGTCATTCTGCAATCCTTGTATAAAAACCTGTCTCTAATAGCGTTATAATAGGCGACTTGTGATGTACCAATAAAGAAATGACTCAGAACCCAACTGTAATCACTTATTACAGTAGATTTCAAACATCAGAATTCCTCCAGGGAGATTCAGCAGCCAAGGGCAAAGGCAGGTTCGGCCATGAAGCATAATTAAAGCAGCTGTTTAGGTAGAAAAACAAAATGTGTTTTTTTTCCTTCTGCTCTGTTTTTCTAGCTTACAGTGACAAGCAGAAATGAGATATTCATGGCAGCATGTTTATGTTTTGCACTTCTTCAGTATTTATAGAAAAGTTTGAATCTTTCTGAATGTTTCTACACATTCCGAGCTACTGCGGCTTTTTAAAAAAAAAAAGACTCTTATTAAACTGGTTCTAATATTATTTTAAAACACATGTCTAACAGCTTTCTTGATGTGTTTAATTTGCACTAGAAATTCTATTTCTATTCTTTATATTTGCAAGCATGCTTACTCTCTTGTATAAGAAATAGCTATGCACCAAGGATTTAAGGGGTTTGTGAGAAAATTTGATGGTGTGACCATGTATATAATTTTGTATCTCTCAACATTTTTGCCTTGCGTTTGCGGATTCTTGTATCCTTTATAACCTCTAGATAACTATAAAGAGATCAAGCATTAGGAATGCATTAGGGCTCGGGTTTGTTTGAGTTAGAGATAATGGTATTGTAAATGGCAATGTGTTTTAGGCATGTATTTTGGAGTGTGGTGTGTGTTGGAGATATGTGTGTTGGATTGGAATGTTATCAATGGTGGCATGCTGCACTTTAACGTATTATCTTTAAAAGGTAAAGTGCAGCATAGTGCGATAGGTACAATATTAATTGGTGGATGCGTTATCAATTGGTGTGTGCATTGATGGGTGGTGGATGTGTGTGCCTGTAGGAATTGTGCAGTGATGGCTGTTGGTGTGTGTGTTTGGTGGAAGCGTGTAGTGGTGGCTTGAGGTGTGTATGACTGGTGGTAGCGTGCAGTAAGAGCTGTTACTGAGTGTGGCTGTCAAGCGTACAGAGCTGGATGGTAATGCGTGTGGTTGGTGAAAGGGTGCACTGACAGCTGTTGATGATTGTGCCAATTGAAAGAGTGGCTCGTGCACTGTCAGCTGTTGGGGTGTGTGTGTGTTTGGTGAAAGTTGCACTGACATTGTTTGTTGTGTGCGTGGGTGTTTAGCGGCACAGATGCATGGTCGTGTTTGTTTTTGGTGAAAGCGTACATTGATGGTTGTTGGTGTTTGTGCCTGGTGAAAGCATTCATTGACGGCTGTTGTGTTGGTGTGTTGTTTTGTGTGTAGTGGTGAGTGTGTGGTGGTGAGTCTGTGGGGGTGAGCCTGGGGGGGTGAGTGTGTGGTGGTGAGTGTGTTGTGGTGAGTGGTGACGAGTGTGTGGTGTTGAGAGAGTGAGGTGTGTGTGTGGTTTGTGTGTGTGTGATGTGTGTGTGTGGTGTATGTGTGTGTGGTGTGTGTATGGTGCGTGTGTGTGGTATGTGTGTGTGGTGTATGTGTGTGTGGTGTTTTCTGCACACTCACACACTGCCCCTACACATTCACACACTGCTCACCCGCACACTCCCAATGTCACCCTGCATAGTCACACACTGTTTATCCTGCACACTCACACAATGTGCACTCTGCACCCTTACACACTGTCTCTGCAGTCACTCTGCACTCACTGCCACTTTACACTCACTCTGCACTCACTGTCACTCTACACTCACTCTGCACTCACTGTCACTCTCGCACTCACTCTGCACTCACTGTCACTCTGCACTCACTCTGCACTCACTGTCAATGTGCACTCACTCTGCACTCACTGTCACTCTGCACTCACTTTGCACTCACTGTCACTCTACACTCACTTTGCACTCACTGTCACTCTCGCACTCACTCTGCACTCACTGTCACTCTGCACTCACTGTCTCTGCACTCACTCTGCACTCACTGTCACTCTGCACTCACTCTGTACTCACTGTCACTCTGCACTCAGTCTGCACTCACTGTCACTCTGCACTCACGCGCACACTCACACTGTTTACCCTGCACACTCACACACTACAGTCACTGTCACTCTGCAGTCACTGTTACTCTGCAGTCACACTCACTCTGCAGTCAGTCTGCACTCACTGTCACTCTGCACTCACTCTGCACTCACTGTCACTCTACACTCACTGTCACTCTGCACTCACTGTCACTCTCGCACTCACTTTGCACTCACTGTCACTCTCGCACTCACTCTGCACTCACTGTCACTCTCGCACTCACTCTGCACTCACTGTCACTCTCGCACTCACTCTGCACCCACAGTAACTCTCGCACTCACTCTGCACTCACTACACACTGTTCACCCTGCACACTCACACTGTTTACCCTGCACACTCACACACTGCAGTCACTGTGACCAGTGCCTATGTGTGCGCGCAGTGACGATGTGTGTGACCAGCCTGTGTGTGTATGTACTGCCTGTGTGTGTGAACAGTGCCTGTGTGTGTGAGCAGTGTATGTGTTTGTGAGCAGTGTCTGTGTGCATAAACAGTGCCTGTGTGTGAACAGTGCCTGTGTATGAACAGTGCCTGTGTGTGGACAATGCCTGTGTGTGAACAGTGCCTGTGTGTGAGCAGTGCGCCTGTGCCGGTGTGTGTATGTAGTGCCTGTGTGTGTCAACAGTGCCTATGTGTGCGCGCAGCAGCCTGTGTGTGTATGTACTGCTTGTGTGTGTGAACAGTGCCTATATGTGCGCACAGTGCCGGTGTCTGTGAGAAGTGCCTGTGTGTGTGAGCAGTGTCCGTGTGTGTCAACAGTGTTTGTGTGTGTGAGCAGTGCCTGTGTATCCCTGCACCTAAAATCAATTGTCATGAGGCCCAAGGTTAGACACACAAGCACAACTGTTGCAACACGGCTGCTCGGACACTAGATGCAGAAACACATTCCTGCTCTCGGAGGTTTTTGTTTTTTTGCTGAACAAGACATGAGCCCCTTTGATGAGATGAGGAGAATGCAGCAAAATGTGGGACTGTTCGTAAGCCAGCGAAAAGAATTCCGTTTCGTACCTGGACGTTACTGTCTCCAATACAAACGCACTTACATACTTTGTGGGGTAATGAAGACTGTGTGTCTCATTGTCGGCGCACGAACAAGCCAGCTCTTCAAAGGCCAACACTTACACACGAAAGGATGCAGACGAACGCGCGCCCACCAAACTCACTGCAGACTGGTGAACGCGCCCCGAACATCTGGGTTCAATTA
Source organism: Lissotriton helveticus (assembly GCF_964261635.1). NCBI lineage: Eukaryota > Metazoa > Chordata > Amphibia > Caudata > Salamandridae > Lissotriton > Lissotriton helveticus. The sequence continues at coordinate 1,528,688,856 of NC_136069.1, forward strand.
CCTCGGCACCCTGACAGCTCGTAATTGACAATTTATTGCACTCCCCTGCGCGGAACCGCACAGAATATGCAGGAAGTGCACAAACTAAAATCCATATGGCCTATTGCGTGAAGGCTACTAGAAACACAGCACTGCGAGGAACAATTAGCATGCAGATGCCAAAATAAACTACGGAAAAATCTCGCGCAGTGAGGAATTTTTACTTCACTATTCTGAGCCCCGTAACAATACGGCTCGGAGCTCCGCCCCACTTCTGACGAAGTGGTGACGTAGGCCGAGCCCTAAAAAGGACAGTTCCATTTATCCAGCCCGCATCTTTAAAAACCACCAATAGGCATTCTAGAATGTTGCTTTGGTTAGATATGCTTGGGTTTTGAGATGTATTGTGGCATCCAGTGGCGGCTGGCATGGATCGGAGCAGGAGGGTAGTCAAAAAATTAAAATGTAAACTTACCTCTTTGCCCCCACTGCTGCGTCTCTTCTCGTCGCCCCTCCTCGTGGTCGCTCTGCTCTGGCCGGAAACAGGAAGCAACAAATCTCCCCTGAGACGTGGTTTGGTGCTCTGCCAGGGACTGGGATCCCGGACATGTTCTCCACCCAGACTGTAATGCATCCTGCATGGAGAACATGCAAAGTGCACATGTCGGTTTGGCTGACCTGAGATGGCCGGCCAAACTGTCATGCATACTGATATCAGTGCATACCACTCCCTGTGGGTGCCAATTATCCCCCTGGGCCCAACCTCAAGACTGTGGGCCACAAAATAAAATGATATTAAATCACGGTTTATTATCATTTTCTTTTCTTTGTGTTGCTGGAAGAGGGGGTGAGCTCCTCCGCCACAGAGGAGGAGCTGCCGCTGGTGACATCATTAACTTGATGGCCCCTTCAAGGTCAGGGCTTAGCTCTGTGCTAGATACAGGTGAGCAAGTAGTACGAGTAATTTGTTGACAAGTAGGTGGAGTTCCTCTCAGTACACGTGACAACCATCAAAAATAGGTGAAACATGTTGTGTAAATATGGGAAAGACACCTGTTTCCAAGTCAGTTTTTTTTGTCATATTGCCTAATTTTCTAAATGTCTATTGGTTACACAGGGGCAGAGGAAGATCGCCCACTCAGGCTGCTTGAATAGCTGGCCTCACGTGCTGTAATGAACATCTTGAGAATATGCCGAGCTCCAGCCTCGAACGTCTTGTTTCAAGGCGTCTTGTGCGCCTTTCCATATGTATCTGCTGACCTGCATAAACGCTGTCCCAGAAGGCCCATCGTAAGTAAGGCCCATCATAAGTATCCTCACAATGTGCACTGCCATCACTGGGCCGGATCCACCAAGGTAAACTTAGACCAGTAATCTAAGTTTATGTCTTTCGGTATTCACAAAGGTAAGCTTAGACGAAAAGTCTAAGTTTACGACTTTTGGTATTCACAAAGGTAAGTTACGAGTAGTATCTTTACATCCACACTCTAGGCCGAAAGATTCCACTCCGCACCAGGAGAGTACTCTCTGCACTTGGAGAGTACACTCTGGGTGCAGAGTGGAATCGCCACACTCGGGCGGAACCTCTTTGCGAATACTGAAAGTCGGAAACTTACACTTTGGTCTAAATTTACCTTTGTGAATAAGGCCTGCTAATCGTAATTTGTCCTCACCTCTATTGGGTTGATTGTCATTTTTTTACCCTTGGCATAGGAGGGGGTAGTTGTGCGCCACACTTACTATATACTTGCTATTGTATTAATTGTAAGCCGTATGTGATTTCTCCTCACTAATTGTATACATTATCATATATGGAAGGTATTTGTTATTATTTTATTCACCAAACTCAATACAAAAAAAGAAAAAGAACAGTGTGTATTTGCCCATTTTCGTTTAGCATTATTATTAACATGAACATTTATTTTAGGGCAAGAGAAGTAAGTGGGTGAGTATGGAAAAGACTGCTGTTTTTAAGTCAGCTTTTTTTCTTATTGCATTTTTTTATGCACAATTGCGTATTGGTTAGAAACACGAGCACTGTGTTTTTGCCATTTTTCGTTTAGCAAGTATTAATACATCGAACATTTATTTTAAGTGCTTTCAATTACTGCAGTGCGGTATTTGTGGGCGCTATAGTACATTTTACCAGTACCTGTACTACAAACAGAAACCGAGTTGAAAAAACATAGATTAACATCGTTCAGCGTTTCTGTCATGCACAGTTAGTAATTCTGCATCTTGCAACTTTACATTGTCCTATATAATTATAATTTTATTTACTTTTGAATTGCCAACGTTATCATTCAGTGTTCGAAAATGACACGGAATGCTAGAAAGGGACGCGGCTGCTCTGTAGCCTCTGTTTTACAGCTGAATTGTGCTGTTGAAGGGTCCCAGTATATTCCCATTTGTAATGACTTAAGTAATAAAAGACATAATTGATATTCAATATTAATGTTCGTAAAGAGTGGAGCGACTGCGTGTCTTAACAGCAAAAAAGCGAAACGCCGCTCACAAAACCTGAACTCTCAGGAGGGAAGAGAAGTGTGTGAGCACATCCAATATTGCACTGCAGCTTCCTTGACTTAATAAAGGAAATGTAGCAATAATCAATATTGAAAAAATGAGGATGTGCAGTCGAACTATTAAGAATTTAGGGCCTCATTTATGAGGTTTTGCCGTAGGGAAGAGCAGCAGGCCTTCGTGCTGCGCTTCCCTACGGCAAAAGAAAAGGGCAGGAATGCGCCGTATGTATAAGATACGCCGCATTCCTGTCCTTTTCCCCTGCGCCAGCGCACAGTGGGCTGCCGAGCACCAACGCAGGCACCTTTGCCCAATCGTGTAAGGGTGCCTGCCTTGGGGGGATGATTTTTTTTGTACAGGAAAGGAAACCTCTCTGTACAAAAATAATCGCTAGAGGCTTTTCCTCTTTCTACATGTGCTGCAGAATGCAGCACACATAGAAAAAGTAAAAACGAGGAGAAATAAAGATATTTCTCCCGTTGCGCCTCTCTAAGCTTTTGGCACTGCCTCAGATTTACGATTTCTCATAAATATGGGGCAGTGTCAAAAGGCCATGGATGTTGCTGGGAACACCCCCAGCAACACCCATTGCACGCCCCTTTAATACCTTCCCTGCTGCCGTCGGCCGTTGGCCATCGCGAGAAACACCTCGCTGGTGCTGCGAACGCCCAACGGCCGACGCGGCCACGCCCATTTCACAGAACCGCCGCACTGCCGCAAAATAATGGCCGCGGCTAATGGGTTAACGCAGAACACTGTGTTAAGGGGACTGATATTTATCAGGCAGCATTAAGCCAAAAAAAGTGGCTTTGTGCTGCCTGATAAATATCACCCAGGCTTCTGCGCCACGGAACCTCACAAAAAGTGACGTTCCGATAGTGCAAGGGGCCTCATAAAGGAGGCCCTATATTTGGACTGATGAATCATGCATCAAAGAAACACAGAACTCTAAGAAATTAACATAACCGATATTATGAAGTCACAATTACATCAAGAAAGATCAGAGCGTTGCAAAGCTGTGGGTTTTGAAGGTTCTATTTGAGAGAAATTATCATCACGTATTTATCAAAATACATAATACATATTAAATAAAAGCACGCATACTGAAGACTTTATCATAGAGTGTAAGTATAAAAAATTGGCATAAAGCATTTACCAGGATGCCATCACAATCATAAAAGCTGAAATGTGGCATCTCTACTTGATACAGACATCATTAAAACCTATAGGAATATAATCATCTCACAGTGACATTTACTGACAAAAGGAATTAATCACTGTTATATATGTCAGTGTTAATAAATCATTATGTTATTCAAATACAGTCCATCATTTCCTTTGGTTTTTCTTTGTTCGCCATAAGTGTGGCAGGGTAAGCTCAGACGTGAGTCCCTTGCTCACTTTGCCACTGGATTCAAAAAAGCCTGGCTGAAGACGGCTGAAATGCCAAAGCCGGTCCTCGGAAGCTTGTTTCCGGTCCAGGGACGGCATGGCTTGGCAGTTCGGGCTGGACTGTTCCCATGAGGCACAGGGTCAGACTGATTTGCATATGGCCATGTCTGAACTGGGGTGGCAGAGTGGGCTAAAGAACGGTGATGGATTAAACCCAGATCAGTTGACTGGGGGTAAGTGCTTGTATTGTCAACGCTCCGTCCATCATTTCCTTTGGTTTTTCTTTATTCAAATACAGTGTGCATGAATCTTATTTTTTAATTTCACACATGCTGCAAAGCAAACTTAAGATCCTACAACAATGGTTCTTGCGCACCAGAGACATAAGCCTAAAAGTCTCAGAGTAAGAAATGCTTAAAACTAGCATTAATCTCTCCTGGGTTATCATTTCGACCCCAAAGGCGATTTAGGGGCATATGTACTAGAAAATGCCATAGAAAATGGGACACCTTTGTGCACAAAAACATTAATTGATGGTGTTTTCCTCCTTCTATGTGTGCTGCAAAATGCAGGACACATAGGGAGCAAAAAACGAGGAGAAATAAAGTTGTTTCTCCTTGTTGTAGCAATTTAACGCCTCGACGGGGAAGCGTTAAAATCTGACACATTCCCATGTTAAAAAAACCTTTTAAATCTGGAAATGCGTCAGATTCCATGAGTGTTGATTGGGAACACCCACAGCAACACCCATTGAATGCCCCTTTCACGCAGAGTCAATGCGTTAAAGGGGACCATATTTACAAGGGCACTAAAAGCCACGCTGGGTGGCTTTATGTGGCCTTGTAAATATGGGCCAGCACACTGCACCTCTGGAGCGTCACCAAAGTGCATTAAAAAAAAGCACTGTAAAAGTGCTGCAGGGGCATTGTGAATATGCCTGTGAGGGTGTATAACTGAAATTGATATAGGGGACTCTTGTGGGCGAGTGGGGGTTGCTGCACTCCAGGCAGCTGAACGAAAAAACTTGTAAACATTTTAGCGATACCCTTCTCCTCTCTGAAAAGAATATACACATTTTTTGTCCTCCCCACAACCTTATGGTTTGAGCCTCTACTCATGAGTCATCAAAGCCAGTGCTGCGGACCAAGATTAACGCCCCTTTTTAGGTCTCGTCTGAGACAGCGCATGCTGTCTCTTTGAGATATTTAAACACGAATATCTAAAAAATTGCGGCTTTGCATCGAATCACAAAAAGGACACTTTCTGAGTAAAGTTCTAATTTCCTGCCAAGTATGATGCAAATCTATTTAACGGTGTTTGCTTCCTCTCTCAGTAAAATTTTGTTTGGGGATTAAAATGGCAAATTATACACTTTTTCACTCCCTCTATCTTTTTTCCTGCAGAGGGACCGTTAACAAAATATTACATACTGAAACTCAGCTGACCGAGTTGATGGCTGCCAGGTTTTATGCAAATCCATCAACTGGGTCAAAAGTTATAGGTAATCAATAAATGCTTTTCAAGTAGAAAGTATGGCTGAACTACATAGTGGAGAACACGTCACAAAATTTTCCCCAAAAAGTTCATCAACCGCAGCTCCTTCCTGGAAAGTTCCCTGCAAATTTTTCAAGAGGCAGCTGAGAAAAAAAGGTGTCCCAAAATGTAATTTCCCCATGCAATTTTCATAGGAAAATTGAACAACAATACTACAAAAACGGCTGAATGGAATTACACCAAATTTGGCAAAAAGCTGGCCCTTAGTCCAGAAAGTGTGCAAAGCCCATTCAGTAGTTTTTGAGTAATTAAGGTTAAAAAACGTTGTATATCTGGATGGTTCGCTTTGCAGGAGGTTCGCAAGAGTCCCTCAATCATGCAACTTCAACTGATAGAGGAATCTGATTGCCCGAGGCGCTTTTTTCCCCGTCAGCTGCCACAGAACCACCATGCACACTTCAAGATGCTGCTGAAGTGATATTTATTCACATTACAGCTGCTAGCCCAATACGTTTCAGTGTGTAGCCTTTGTCACAGGTCAGATGCGTGAGCTGCCATGTACACCTTATTAACCCCCATCAAAAAGTTGAGTACTGGATATAACTCTATATCCTAGATATAATGCTATATCCATGGCTATTATCAACTATTGGATATTGGATATTACCATTTAGTTCCTCCTTACAGCCACAAAATTATTACTATATGAGCTGGCATTCTTGTGTTGTAATAAGATTTTTGTACCTTTTAACATGGCATTTAATATCTTTACATAGGTGCACTTTGGTGCCTTCACATCTTTGAATATTAGGTTGATCGGTACAGCTAACGTTCTTCATAGATTTTTTCTGTGTACAGTACAACGTTCGTTTCAATTTAGTTTTGTCACATGAGGTATTTTTCGGTACATTATAGTCCTACTGGCCTACTTTTATAGGCATGGGAATTAGGGTGTTTTTTCAGCCTTCAGAGATTGTTCTCTAGCTTTGTGAAATTTATGTTATTATCAAATATGCATGATCATCTGTACAGGTTACTGCGCACTTGGGCAATGTTAGGGGTAACCTTCAATGCATGCACTTGATTCATTCTTGAGGGATCACTGACATAATATCGAATTCACAAATATAGAATTACCAAAATATCGAAGAAAAAATACAGAATGCAAAAATATCGAATTCCTATCTACAAACAGGTAAGTACAAAAATATTGAATCAAAAATATAGTTTTAAAAAATATAGTTAGTCAAAATATAATTTTTTTTTAAATGTCTTAAAAGTAATTTAAAATTAATGAAATAATAAATATAACATTTACTATTACCACTCCAGTGAGTGCAACAGTAGGGAAAGCGTTGGATAGCGTAGGGTTAAAAATTACTATTCCCACTCCAGAGAGTGCAACAGTAGGGAAAGCGTTGGATAGCGTAGGGGAAAAAACTTACTATTCCCACTCCAGAGAGTGCAACAGTAGGGAAAGCGTTGGATAGCGTAGGGGTAAAAATTACTATTCGATATTAAATTACTTACCTTCAATTCGATATTTTTCACCACTATATTCTGTCCATTCGATATTTTGTCCATTCTATATTTTGACTTCGATATTTTGGTAATTCTATATTTTGAATTCGATATTTTGTCTTGTTACTGTTCTGGAGACATGATTACAATTAAAAAGATGGTGCATTAAATATTTTTTAGACATTTGTGAGTGTACTTGTTGGATTACATGTCACTAACTAATATTTGACATTGTCACAGTCTTGAAGTGTGAACATACTAGCCTAGACACAAAGGCTGCAATATATTATGCAGAGACTCTGTGTATACAAAACATGGTGCTGTGATGTGTGTATTCACACCGCTTTAGCCTTTAAGTGAATGCAATTATCATGAACGTTTTAATATATGAAAATTAACTATTTTTGTTTATATTCATTAAGAAGCATTATAGTAACATTTGTGTTACTATTGTCAAAAGAATGATGAAATTAATTTGTGCTAATTGTATTTACTGCTTCAAGGACTCAGATTTACAATTGCAGAAATTTTTGACACTTTTGTTATAGTGAATTCTAAGATGGCCACCATATAAACTACATGGTTCAGATAGGAACACTAGTCCAGCGTTTATTTTGTATAAATCACTTTTTGATGGTGGTTAATAAGGTGTATGTGGCAGCTCGTGCAACTTATTCGTGACAAAGACTATGTGCCAAAACGTGTTGGGGCTTGCAGCTTTAGCTTGAATAAACGTGACAGCAACATCACCTTGGAGTGTACGCAGTGATTATTGTATGTAAAACAAAACAGGAGAACATTTGCTTGGAATGGATTAAGGGTTTTCACACTCATCCACGTACCACCGCCCTTAAGTGGAAAAGCACAGTGAAATTCACCAGCTATAGTTAACTGAAGTAACTATAACTTGAGCCCTGAAGGAAATATAGCTCTCGTCCCCGCCATGCACAGTGTTGTCATAAAGGATTATAATAATTACAGACGCCATGTGAGATGTTATTAATGGTGTCATTGAACATGTCAAAATACAACTAACACCTTGCCTGTACTGATACTTATTTCAGGAACAAATCGATAAGGTAACAACAACCAAATTACCGTCACCCTAATCCAAAGTTTTATCGCAAAATATATTTTTTAATTTCAAAAATCATTTTACATACATATTATCACGTATAGCATATATCACAATTCAAAAATTTTGCACAATACACCACAAGACCAAACTTTTGCTTTACAAGACACTAAATGACTCTGGGTCATTACAACATTAATGGACAACATCAATACGACTAATTCAATGACAACACATGTAACACATAACACACAACCAAGTGATCATTTTTGTTCCACAATTTTTTAACAATGGTTTTTAAATCCAAAAACAGTGTGAGTGCTTAGAAAGAAAAATTTCTGCACTGCGCCAATTAATGGACACAATTTTTACAATTTATCTAACCAGGCAGAAAAAATCATATTGTTAATCACACTTGTTTTTTCAAAAACAACAAAAAGGTTGACGCGTTTCAAACCCCACTATTGCTGGCTGGGCGTTCTCTTCAGGAACAGACACTAGAAGACAATAACAAATAAAGAAAGACTTTAGGAGCATGCCCTTATGTTTGCAGGTTGTTAAAGCACTAACTCTTGGATCCCCTTGGGCAATCAGTACCAAGGCGACCTGCTTGCCTATTTAGCGAAATCAGCCGATTTTGCATTTGGACTCAATCAAATACTATCTTATGAATATCTAAAACAAAACAGAAAATGAAAGAAAAAACGTCTAAGAAAAGTTTCACAGTCATGTCGTGCAATTTGAGGGAAAGATATCAGGTTAAAACACAATTAATGGCAAATCTACTTACATAGTGTCTGCAGAGCCTGTCTAACTTTGTGGTGGCTTATGGAGACGAGATGGGAGTGGGGTTTGCCTGAAATACAAAATCCGGAGTGGCGATTTTGAAACAAACGAAAATGGACGGCTTGTTTGATATTAAAGAACAGAGTTGATTGACACGTACCTTAAAGAGTTCTTCTTCTGCTCGAGAGGTGTATTCTGCCTCATTGTGGGACCAGTTTCCCTACAAAAACCGATGTTTGATATTATTCAATTGTGCTTCGTTTGAGCTGCTGTGTATTTAAACACCGCTTGAACATTCTACGTTGCCCTAACGGTCAGTTTCAGCCTGGGGTAACGATGTCTATTTGCGCTTTGCATTGGTTGATGATTTCTTAAAACCCTCATTGAACATGTCATCAGTGATGTAATATGTGAGGGTATAAGTAGTGCATGCGGAGAGCGATTTGTAGTTACTTCAATGATCGAGTTATAGTTACTTCAGTTAACTATAACTGATACATTTCAGTCTTTTTATTAATTTAAAATGTCATGTTGTAACTGTTACTGTCACCTAACTAGAAGATCACTTTAACCTTTGTTTTTTCAGTATTTATATATTACACACAAAGACACACAAACACACTTATATTTATATGAATTGATACGCATATATGTGTGCATGTGTATGTATATATATATATATGTATATATTCACTGAAAAAAACATAGGTTTTAGGGGTGTTATAGTTAGCTGGACATTTCACTCGTACAAAACCATTGAAATTCCTCCGTTATAGTTAGTTGTACTAACTGTAACTCTCGCGCCCACATCCACTTCTGATGATGTCACATATTACATAATTCATGACATGGTCAGTGACATCACTGATGACATCACTGATGACATCTCAAATGAAATCACTGATGATATCATCCAGTGAATGCGGTTTGGTTCGTTATTTAAATATGTATTATATATATATAGCAATCTCCATTGAAGAATCAGTGGATATATAAATATCCGGATGGAGGATTTAGTAGCAGTGTGTTTGACTGTTTACTTGACTAATTTATAGTATCTCACTAAACATATTGGATAGTGACTAAACTGTGTGGATATCTGTATTACTTTGTCAGTTGTTCTATAAAATGCTGCACCAGTTGGTTAGTAGCTACTTGAAAGTCTATATTAGATATTGACTAGTTAACTGAGTATTTGTATGAGAGAGTAAATGTGTATGTGGTACGGTGAGGGGTGTGTGACTGCTCAAAGATCTGTGAATAGTTGATTCAGTAGGTATATGTGGTTAAGACTACATGTTATAACAGTTGTTTGGGTGAGTGAATATCTTTACGGGTGTGGTGATGAGCAAATATATCTCTCAATGGTTCATGTCCAACAAACTAGAAAAATAAAAGGTAGTGTATGTGAAATTTGTTGTGACATTTGTTGTATATAAATAATTATTTATAAGACTCAGTGATTGCATGAGTATTAATAACTGTATGCTTGGGGAGACATCCTTTACAACGCAACTTTTACCACGCAGTGCCATTACCATGCAACTTTTACAACGCAAACCATTACAACGCATTGCGCTGGGGGGCGCTCTAGGATAGGGAATAGGTTTAATTTACTATCCAACACCTTCCCTACTATCCACGGGGACTGGAGTTGGAATAGTAAATTAAACAATTCACTATCCAGCGCCCCAAAGCACTATGCGTTGTAAAGGCATGCATTGTGAAAACCGCGTTGTAAAGTCATGCGTTGTGAAAGCATGCGTTGTGATGTCATATATCCGTATGCTTGTAATAGTGATTTTATAACACATTAAGTATGAGTTACTATCTATATGAATAAATGACGTGGTTTTGTATGAGTGTGTACCTGAGTAAATGTAAGTATGATCCATTGTTTCCATAAGTGAGTAGGATGACTGCATAAGTGAATAGGATGTGTGCTGGTGTGTAATGTCGATATAGGTGTATACGTATATTTGATAGGGTTTTATTGAACATTGACAGGATGTATGAGTGAATCTATAGGTAAGTAATTAGATGTGTGTGTAGATCTAGGGTGTGGGTTTTTAGAAACTTGTATTGCTGTGTCCATGGATTCAAATATGGTACTCTGTATTTTACATTGAGTGATGAAAAGTTATACTAGTGTGTGATGAGGTGTATCTGATTGTCACGTGGATGATATCATCAGTGATGTCATCAGTGATGTCATTTGAGATGTCATTGGTGATGTCACTGACCAGGTCATGAATGATGTTATATGTGACATCATCAGCAGTGGATTGCGGGCGCGAGAGTTACAGTTAGTACAACTAACTATAACGGAGGAATTTCAATGGTTTTGTACGAGTGAAATGTCCAGCTAACTATAACACCCCTAAAACCTGTTTTTTTCTGTGAATTTCTAAGGTTTTTTAAATGCTAATTCCTAACTATAACATGTCTGAAACCTATAGTTTTTTCAGTGAATTTCAAAGGTTTTTTAAATGCTAATTCCTAACTATAACATATCTGAAACCTATGGTTTTTTCAATGAATTTCAAAGGTTTTGTAAATGACAATTTTTAAATGTATTAATTGTTATATTTATTTGCTTGATACTGACTTACTACATTTTTTTAACTATTTATTTTTAGATATTTTTTAAATTACATTATAATTACATTATACATTCCATTACAAAATATACTTTCTCAGAATTAATTACTTTAGTTTAAAAACTTTGCAAATAGGCAATAGACTTTTAAGTACAGTAGTTACAGTTGTTGCAATGGACAACTCAATTGCAAACACAATGCAACATTGAGCTCAATGTGAATTTCTAATTAAATGCAAATAGTTACTTTATGGATTACTTTTCTAACCACAGGACTGGATCCTAGATTCAGTCCTTGGACATCTTATGTAAATAATTGAGTAAAAGCGTTTTGGTTACAGTAGTGATTTTTAAGGAATATTATTGTACTTTAAAAGTTGACAGACATTTTTTCACATAGAATCACCAATGTTATCCTATGGGAGGAAATTTACTTAACAGGTAAGTAGTGTTATCGTTACTTTTTCTTACTCAGTGGTGGATCCTGGATCCAGCACTGGTGCATCTGCTGTAAACAGTTGAAAGAATGCGTTTAAGTCATACAGGTGATTTTTAAGGAATATTTTTAGTTTGTGAAAATAGACACTTCGAAACTTTTCTGGTGAAAACCAGACAATGGATTCCTACGGAAGGAAATACAAGGTACTGGTAAGTATGCTTAGAATTACTTTTCAGGGTCAGTGCTGGGCTAATAGATGCAGCACTGGGTTCTCTCCTGATAACAGGTGAGTAAATCGGAATTTGTTGTTCGGAAGATTTTAGGTGAATATTTTAAAGTTCCAAAACTCCACACTTAGAAGACTTTCCAAGAGAAACCAGTCAATGTTAGCCTATGGAAAGAAATTCAAGTTACTGGTAAGTATGGTTAGAACTACTTTTCAGGATCAGTAATGGGCTCAAAGATGCAGCACTGATATCTCTCCTGATAACAGGTGAGAAAATCGGAATTCGTAGTACATCCAGTAAACGCCATAGAGCTGCGTAGCAAAGAAATGTACAAAGGGGCATGGCCTGCACCACCTCTCTGCAACGCAGCACAGTGGCGCTTCCTGGAAGCACCTGGTGGGCTACCTGGCCCCCATGGTCCCTCAGGTTTGAAGTGGATTTTTTTCCCCCAACTTAAAACGTGCCACAGGGCGTGTTTGCACACATCATTTCAGGCCCCGTCCCCTCCCTTCACCCCTGTGTAAACGTGACCTCTCACCTTTCTAAGTTGAAAGATTAAGTCCCCTTCAATCCTAAGGGTCCCTAGGGTCAAACTATCCCACTAGGTACCTCCAGTAAGCGCCACAGAGCTGCGTTGCAGAGAGGTGTAAAAAGGGGCATGGCATTTGAACACCTGTCTGCAACGCAGCTCCCTGGCGCATACTGGAGATACCTGTTGGGCTATTTGGCCCTCAAGGTCCCTCAGTATTGAAAGAGAATTAATTCATCAACTTAAAATGCGCCACATGGCGCGTTTGCACAGTGGTGAAGGAAGGGGGCGTGGCCTGAGGTGGTATGTCTGCAAACACACCCTGTGGTGCATTTTAAGTTAGAGAATTAATTCCTCCTCAATCCTGTGGGTCCCTGGGGCCCAACTAGCCCACCAGGTATCTCCAGTATGCGCCAGGAGGCTGCGTGGCAGAGAGGTGTTCAGAGGCCTCGCCCCTTTTTACAACACTCTGCAGCGCAGCTCCGTGGCGCTTACTGGAGGTACCTGTTGGGATAGTTGGCCCCAAAGGGCCCTCAGTATTGACAAGGAATTAATTCCCCAACTTAAACAGCGCCACAGGGCGTGTTTGCAGACATGTGAACTCAGGCCCCGCCCCCTCCCTTCACCACTGTGCAAACGCACCCCGTGGCGCGTTATAAGTTGGGGGATTAACTCTCCTCGAATAATGAGGGTCCTAGGGGTGCAACTAGCCCACCAGCTACCTCCAGTAAGCGCCACAGAGCTGCATTGCAGAGAGGTGTAAAAAGGGGCGTGGCCTCAGAACACCTCTCTGAAACGCAGCTCCCTGACGCATACTGGAGGTACCTGGTGGGCTAGTTGGCCCCCAGGGACCCCTAGTATTCAAGAGGAATTTGTTCCCCCTCTGCAAACGCGCCAGGGGACGCGTTTGCAGAGTGGAGCAATAAGGGGGCGTGGCCTCCGGCCGCCATCCCGTTTTCTGTAATATTTTTTCTTAAGAAGTAGGGCTTTTTTCTAGTTTTTTGGCCCTGGGGAACCTATCCCCCAGGACCTACCCCCAATTTCCTGTTTTTTAAAAAACCATTTGGAAGGGGGCCGCGTGGCCTTCCTCCTGAGGCCATAATCCGCCCCGGGGACCCCATCCTCTGGGGCATGGACCTTTTTTTTATTTTATGTTTTCATTTGGAGGGGGGCTGCCTTGCCCCCCTCCTGTGGCCACTTATGGACCCGGGGACCCCATCCCCCGGGACCGGCCATTTTTTTAAATTTAAAAGTTTTATTTTGGGGAGGGGGGCCCTGTGTCCCCCCTCCCGGGCCACTAATAGCCTTGGGGAACCCATCCCCCAGGGTTGGCCCACTCTGTTGGGGACCATGGGGGGGGTCCCCAATCCCCCAACGGTCCCAACCGGCTCCCCGCCCCCTGCGGGAGCCAGCATTGCTTTTCCACATGGGGAGCAGCTAACATGCTGCTCCCCATATGGAAAAGCAATCTGCTTTGCTTCCTTGAAGAGAGAGCAGGTTTCCCTGCTCTCGCTTCAATGAAGCAAAGCAGTTTGCAATGGCAGGGTGGGAGCCGCGAGGCTCCCGCCCTGCCATTGCAAACAGCAGTGTCCCGGGGGTGGGCACCCGGGGACACTGCAGGAGCCGGCCCTGGGGGGGTGGCGGGCCCCAGGGCCTTGTTGGAAGCCCCGGGGGTGGCGGTCCCAGGGGCTGGGGGCCTCAGAGCCCCCCCACCCAACTTTTTGTAGCCCCGGGGGGTGGTGGTCCCTGGGGCTGTGGGGGCCTGAGAGCCCCCACACCCAATTCTAATAAGCCACAAGGGGTGGCAGTCCCTGGGGCCCCCCTTTACATATATTCAATTGCCCCCAGGATTTGGCCCTCCAGGGGCTAAATACCAATTAAGCGCGGGAGCCCGCGCTTCCTTTTTTTTTATCGGCAGGATGCGCGGATCCTGCGTGCATCCTCTCCTAAAAAACTTATGGTCTTGGGGTTTCTTGTGGGACCCCCTGAGCAAGCCTAGGGGGTCAGGGTGTTTCTACCCTGCCCCCTTTTCGCGTTTTGCGACACTTCCTGATTTGGAGTGTTGACAGCCAATTAGAATACAGCTCGTGCACGGCAGGGTGCGCTTTGGGTACGCGGAACCTCCGGGGCCATAGATATATATGTAATTTTCTCAGGAACTACTGAACGGATTTACCCAATTTAAGCAAAAGACCCGAGTCTGAACTGAGGACTACCTCTATGCCAAATTTGGAGTAATTCCGTTCAGCAGTTCAGGCTGTAGCTGCGGCTAAAGGTCCTACGGGAAATTTCATGGGGAAAACACGTTTTGGGACCCCCCCTTTTTTCTCGACCCCCGCTTGACGAATCATCCCAAAACTTTCAGGATAGGAGTGGACCGGAGTTGGCCAAGAGTTTTTAAAATTTTGCGAAGATTCATCAATCGGCACCAAAGTTATTGGGAATAGAATGTTGCAGATTTCCTATGGATAATAGGTCCTAACTATAACTACCTACTGGTGACTGCCAGTAAGAGGGATATATATATATATATATATATATATATATATATATATATATATATATATATATATATATATATATATATATATATATATATATATTCACTGAAAAAACCATAGGTTTCAGGAGTTATATAGTTAGGAATTTGCTTTTACAAAACCTTTGAAATTCACTCAAAAAACTATAAGTTTTAGTGGTGTTATAGTTAGCTGGACATTTTACTCATACAAAACCATTGACATTGCTCCTATATAGTTAGTTGTACTAAGTATATATCGCGCACCCGCAATCCACTGCTGATGATGTCACATATTAGATCATTCATGACATGGTCAGTGACATCACTGATGACATCTCAAATGACATCACTGATGACATCACTGATGACATCATCCAGTGAATGTGGTTTGCTTCGTTATTTAAATATGCATTATATATATAGCAATTTGCATTGAAGAATGAGTGGATATATATAAATAAATATTTGGATGGAGGATTTAGTAGCAGTGTAATTGACTGTTTACTTGACCAATTTATAATGTCTCACTAAATATAGTGGATAGTGACTAAACTGTGTGAATATCTGTATCACTTTGTCAGTTGTTGTGTAAACTGATTCTACAGTTGGTTACTAGCTATGTGAAAGTCTATATTAGTTATTGATTAGTTAACTGAGTATTTGTATGGGAGTGTGAAAGTGTGTGTGGTTCGGTGGAGGGTGTGTGACTGTCCAAAGATGTGTGAATAGTTTATTTACTAGATATATGAAGTTAAAACTACATGTTCTAACAGTTTGGGTGAGGGAATCTCTTTATGGGTGTGGTGATGAGCAAATATATTTCTCAAAGGTACAGGTCCAAGAAACTAGAAAAATAAAAGGCAGTGTATGTGTCAGTTGTTGTATATAAATAAGTATACATAAGACACAATGATTGTGTGAGTGACTGTATGGATAACTGTATACTTGTAATACTGATTTTATAATTCACTAAGTATTACTTACTATCTAAATGAATAGAAGAAGTGGTGTTTGTATAAGTGTTTTGCTAAGTAAATATGTAAGTATGATCCATTGTTTGCATAAGTGAGTAGGATGACTTCATATGTGAATAGGATGCGTGCTGTTGTTTAATGTCGATATAGATGTATAAGTATTTTTGATAGTGTTCTATTGTTCATTGACAGCATGTATGAGTGAATCCATAGGTAAGGGATTAGATGTGTGTATACATGTATGAATCACTGAGTGGATTTTTAGATACTTGTATTGCTGTGACAATGGATTTAAATATGATACTCTGTATTTTACAAAGAGTGATGAAAAATTGTTATAGTGTATGAAAAGGTGTATGTGATTGTCACGTGGATGATGTCATCAGTGATGTCATCAGTGATGTCATTTGAGATGTCATCAGTGATGTCACTGACCATGTCATGAATGATCTAATATGTGACATCATCAGCAGTGGATTGCGGGTGCGCGATATATACTTAGTACAACTAACTATATAGGAGCAATTTCAATGGTTTTGTATGAGTAAAATGTCCAGCTAACTATAACACCACTAAAACTTATAGTTTTTTGAGTGAATTTCAAAGGTTTTGTAAAAGCTAATTCCTAACTATATAACTCCTGAAACCTATGGTTTTTTCAGTGAATTTCAAAGGTTTTTGTAAATGCTAATTCCTAACTATATAAGGCCTGAAACCTATGGTTTTTTCAGTGAATTTCAAAGGTTTTTTTAAATGCTAATTCCTAACTATATAGGGCCTGAAACCTATGGTTTTTTCAGTGAATTTCAAAGGTTTTTTAAATGCTAATTCCTAACTATATAAGGCCTGAAACCTATGGTTTTTTCAGTGAATGTCAAAGGTTTTTTAAATGCTAATTCTATTAGCGGATAACGTTTAAATATATTAATATCCTAGTGGGACCACCTGAGCAGCCCTAGGGGGTCAGGGTGTTTCTACCATGCCCCCTTTTTGTGTTCTACACGTTTGTTTTTCTGCTTTCTTGTGCCTAATTCCTAACTATATAACTCCTGAAACCTATGGTTTTTTGAGTGAATTTTAAAGGTTTTTTAAATGCTAATTCCTAACTATATAAGGCCTGAAACCTATGGTTTTTTCATTGAATTTGCAAGGTTTTTTAAATGCTAATTCCTAACTATATAAGGCCTGAAACCTATGTTTTTTTTCAGTGAATTTGCAAGGTTTTTTAAAATGCTAATTCCTAACTATATAAGGCCTGAAACCTATGTTTTTTTCAGTGAATTTCAAAGGTTTTTTAAATGCTAATTCCTAACTATATAAGGCCTGAAGCCTATGGGTTTTCAGTGAATTTCAAAGGTTTTTTTAAATGCTAATTCCTAACTATATAAGGCCTGAAACATATGGTTATTTCAGTGAATTTCAAAGGTTTTTTTAAATGCTAATTTCTAACTATATAAGGCCTGAAACCTATGTTTTTTTCAGTGAATTTCAAAGGTTTTTTAAATGCTAATTCCTAACTATACAAGGCCTGAAACCTATTTTTTTTTCAGTGAATTTCAAAGGTTTTTTAAATGCTAATTCTATTAGCGGATAACGTTTAAATATATTAATATCCTAGTGGGACCACCTGAGCAGCCCTAGGGGGTCAGGGTGT